>NC_047030.1:36801995-37119754 GCF_902652985.1 Pecten maximus | reverse complement strand
CACCACACACAACAACCACTTCTATACTCACACACAACAACCACTTCTATACACACACAACAACCACTTCTATACTCACACACAACAACCACTTCTATACTCACACACAACAACCACTTCTATACTCACACTCAGAAGCCATTTCTTTAAAAGATATTTACTCCCCATAATTTCTACGGCATTTGTTCTCCTTCATAAAGCTCTTTGACAAGCATATCCCCAGAAGTGTTAGATATTTAAGCTTAAACCTGTTTCTCTGCCACAAAAATCTGTTACAGACATATCCTCTGAAGTGTTAGATATTGAAGCGTAAACTCTTTTTTTTTCTCAGCAGTTTTGAATAATGATTATTGTGCTGGAAAAAAATATCTGCTTGGGTATTTAAAAACTGACAATCCTGATGAGGGTCGTGCTGGAGAGAAAAAAATCATCACTTGGGTATTTAAAAAGTAAGGTTAAGACTGCATATAGAGTAGGCAGCCTTTACTCCATAGGATTTTATACATGTTTTCTGGTATTTTGGGGAGTTGCATTTAAATGTATTTTTAACGACATGCAGTCAGCTCAGATAAAGTATGGCACACATTATCACAGTTCCACATAGCTGTTTTCAATTACACAACTAGGATGCAGGTTTTCTGCATTCCCATACCAGATTACAGGTGCAAAAATTAAGATGAAATGGAATTTTTCTGAATTTTTTCTAGTTTCTCTGTACGGATCTATTTTTGACTATTTTATCTGTGCACCAGAAAAAAAATCTCCAGTATGAAAGAAGTCAGCATAGAAGCTTACATATTTCTTTGTGCACATATCTTTGTACAGGTAAAGTGAAAACTTCTGTATAGGAAATCTTGTGTTGGCGATAAGGAAGACTAGACAGAGGGTTTGGATTTTTTTTTTGAGTTATATATGGTAATGAAGTAAAGTACCGCACTTAGCGGTCATCTGAATGTCATATCCAATATTGATAATTGACCTGATAAGCGGTCATTTGAATGTCATACCCAATATCAGTAATTGACCTGATTAATATCCCTAAAGTCTTTTACAAGTGAGGTCACTAGAGGTTACCCAGGGTCTGACCCCACAGGACTGGGTTACCTAGGGTCTGATCCCACAGGACTTGGTTACCTAGGGTCTGACCCCACAGGACTGGGTTACCTATGGTCTGACCCCACAGAACTGGGTTACCTAGGGTCTGATCCCACAGGACTTGGTTACCTAGGGTCTGACCCCACAGGACTGGGTTACCTAGGGTCTGACCCCACAGAACTGGGTTACCTAGGGTCTGACCCCACAGGACTGGGTTACCTAGGGTCTGATCCCACAGGACTGGGATACCTAGGGTCTGATCCCACAGGACTGGGTTACCTTAGGGTCTGATCCCACAAGACTGGATTACCCAGAGTCTGACCCCTCAGGACTGGGTTACCTAGGGTCTGACCCCACAGGACTGGGTTACCTAGGGTCTGACCCCACAGGACTGGGTTACCTAGGGTCTGATTCCACAGGACTGGGTTACCTTAGGGTCTGACCCCACAGGACTTGGTTACCTTAGGTCTGACCCCACAGGACTGGGTTACCTAGGGTCTGACCCCTCAGGACTGGGTTACCTCAAGGGTCTGACCCCACAGGACTGGGTTACCTAGGGTCTGACCCCACAGGACTGGATTACCTAGGGTCTGATTCCACAGGACTGGGTTACCTTAGGGTCTGACCCCACAGGACTTGGTTACCTTAGGTCTGATCCCTCAGTACTGGATTACCTAGGGTCTGATCCCACAGGACTGGATTACCTAGGGTCTGACCCCACAGGACTTGGTTACCTTAGGTCTGATCCCTCAGGACTGGATTACCTAGGGTCTGATCCCACAGGACTGGATTACCTAGGGTCTGACCCCACAGGACTTGGTTACCCAGGGTCTGACCCCACAGGACTGGGTTACCTTGGGTCTGATCCACAGGACTGGGTTACCTAGGGTCTGATCCCACAGGACTGGGTTACCTAGGGTCTGATCCCACAGGACTGGATTACCTAGGGTCTGACCCCACAGGACTGAGTTACCTAGGGTCTGATCCTACAGGACTAGGTGTCTCTGTAGAGTAAGTTATAATGTTAATATTTGATCACCATGCTGTCTCTAGCCTTGTATTAAAAAAAAAAGTTATGATGGCCATTTTCTGCAGAATTGTATTTACTTCTGCATCCATATAATATATAATTACAAGCAATACAAGTTTGATGGAGCTGAGAAGTTGGGTACAAAGTTTATTGTCTCCTGCATCGTGTAAATTTGGAAGCTTAATTTTCCAACGCAAACCTTTCTGCCATTTTCCCGGTGGTAATAATGTACTTTACTTGATAAATGATTCATTTTAAAATTATGCATTTTTAAGGATCAGAATATTAAAAAATCCACATGTTAGATGCAGATGCTGCTATTGCAGCAAGCTCCTAGATAGAAATGTATCTTACAACAAAACTCTTCCAGAAAAATGATTTTACTGCACACAGAAAAATAGCAGCTCTATTATAATGACATCAGAACTAACATGCGCATGTATGAATATATTTCTTATTTGGATAATTTCGCCTTTGCAATTTATTTTGGCTGAATGTCAAGATATTGCTACAATTTTTATTGATTTTCGTAGAAATGCTACTTAAGATTAAAAGTGGATACCATATGCAGTATGCATATCCTTGATGGGATTTGGAAAATTAGTAGATGAAAAAATTACAATTTCTGCATATAGACAAATCATTTTGAAATATTTTCTACCGAAGTAGAACAAGTTCTTAGCTAATGGGGAAAAAACTAAACCGTATGATGAATGGAATTGACAGTTCGGGGAAGCACTCCGAACGGAAGAATTACCTCATCTTCTGAAGATGCAAAATAAAATGTTTATTGAAAGACTGTTTTTTTCTCCATTTTGTTTTCAAATTTGTAAATGTGAAATTTCCATTTTAAATTTATTGTATCGGAATCCATTTACTTTCTAAGAAGTTTTAAATTTACGTGAAATAGAATATTGGATTTTTAATTTTTTTCCCTGTCATATCAGTTGATATTTATGTTGATTAGTTTTGAGAGATTTTCAGGATTGTTCAGGCGGTACTGAACGGCAGCTTAAAGTTGTATTCCTGCTTCATTTTAAAAATCACTTTCTTCTGCCTCATGTCTTTAAATTACCGCTAAATAACTGTAAACCATTTCGGTGAGTTGGCGTACATTAAATTGTGGTTGCTGAGACTCAGAGAAAGTCTAATTTGGTTTTAACTATAACTCGAGTCAAAATTAAATGGATATGTTCATGTGTTTGTACTAAGTTTTTTAAGATTGAGCCTTAAAAAATGATGAAGGAACTAGCCACAAAATAAGTATATAACAGCCTCTAGGTTTTGACCTTGATTGACCTTGGACAGCTAACTAACAATTAGGTACTTTTACTGAGGTGAACATGTGATTATATGAACATGATAAAGAGATACTAACCCATTACAAAGACAAGATTTATATTACCATTCAGTTCCATGTATATCAATACCAGTATTTACCACAACTAGAGTCTGTATTTGTTATGTAAGATAAAGAAATATTGTGATGTTTTTATCAGTGACATTCCGAAAATGTACAAAAAATCCCCAATGGGGTTTCTAGTCGAAACATGTAAAGAACTCAATGAATAAATTTCTGGACAAAACTCCATGTTGGGATCACTCCTCCTTACTCAAAAAAATCCCCAAGAAAACTGCACTAATTTGAGACAGTATATATTATTATGACATCGTTTACAGAATAGTGACCTTAATTGAAACCCTGTTCCTGACTCGGACATGGTCACATGTAAGATTTTTTGTAAATACTGATGATTCATTTGTTTTAGTGTTACTGCATGTCATATCTTTGTAGAGATGTTGTCTGTCTGTCTGTCTGTCCTTCTGTCCGTCCGTCCGTCCGTCCGTCCGTCCGTCTGTCTGTCTGTCTGTCTGTCTGTCTGTCTGTCTGTCTGTCTGCCCTTCTGTCTGTCCTTCTGTCCGTCCGTCCATCCGTCTGTCTGTCTGTCCTTCTGTCTGTCCTTCTGTCCGTCCGTCCGTCCGTCCGTCCGTCCGTCTGTCTGTCCTTCTGTCTGTCCTTCTGTCTGTCCTCCTGTCTTTATGTGGCATTTATAGACTATATGAAACACAACTTTGCAGGAAAAGAAATGCCATATACTAACCTCATATGGCATACAGCATTCATCAATGTGATAGCATGGTATGGTATAGATATATATGTTTGCCTGAAAAATTGTGTCATGCATTACAATAATGAATGCTATATCAAAACAGTTAATGTGATAGCATGGTATGGTATAGATATATATGTTTGCCTGAAAAATTGTGTCATGCATTACAATAATGAATGCTATATCAAAACAGTTAACAAAGTCATAAGCAACTCTAATAATATTTAATCTGTTATTTTATAGGTGAGAAGCCATACAGGTGTCCGCTGGAAGGATGTGACCGGGCGTTTCCACAATTGTCCAATCTACAACACCATATAAGGAATCATGACAAGTTAGTGGACAGTCAGTTCCAGTGTCACTTGTGTGACCGCGCCTACCCTAACGAGGCTACACTCAAGGCTCACAACACACGGGTATGTTATGGTGGGGTGTCAGTCCCCTACAGGGTCTACCCTAACTCATACAACACACGGGTATGTTATGGTGGGGTGTCAGTCCCCTACACGGTCTACCCTACAACACACAGGTATGTTATGGTGGGGTGTCAGTCCCCTACAGGGTCTACCCTACAACACACGGGTATGTTATGGTGGGGTGTCAGTCCTCTACAGGGTCTACCCTACAACACACGGGTATGTTATGGTGGGGTGTCAGTCCCCTACAGGGTCTACCCTACAACACACAGGTATGTTATGGTGGGGTGTCAGTCCTTTACAGGGTCTACCCTAACTCATACAACACACGGGTATGTTATGGTGGGGTGTCAGTCCCCTACAGGGTCTACCCTACAACACACAGGTATGTTATGGTGGGGTGTCAGTCCTCTACAGGGTCTACCCTAACTCATACAACACACGGGTATGTTATGGTGGGGTGTCAGTCCCCTACAGGGTCTACCCTACAACACACGGGTATGTTATGGTGGGGTGTCAGTCCCCTACAGGGTCTACCCTAACTCATACAACACACGGGTATGTTATGGTGGGGTGTCAGTCCCCTACAGGGTCTACCCTACAACACACGGGTATGTTATGGTGGGGTGTCAGTCCCCTACAGGGTCTACCCTAACTCATACAACACACGGGTATGTTATGGTGGGGTGTCAGTCCCCTACAGGGTCTACCCTACAACACACGGGTATGTTATGGTGGGGTGTCAGTCCTCTACAGGGTCTACCCTACAACACACGGGTATGTTATGGTGGGGTGTCAGTCCCCTACAGGGTCTACCCTACAACACACGGGTATGTTATGGTGGGGTGTCAGTCCCCTACAGGGTCTACCCTACAACACACGGGTATGTTATGGTGGGGTGTCAGTCCTCTACAGGGTCTACCCTAACTCATACAACACACGGGTATGTTATGGTGGGGTGTCAGTCCCCTACAGGGTCTACCCTACAACACACAGGTATGTTATGGTGGGGTGTCAGTCCCCTACAGGGTCTACCCTACAACACACGGGTATGTTATGGTGGGGTGTCAGTCCCCTACAGGGTCTAACCCTAACTCATACAACACACAGGTTTGTTATGGTAGGGTGTCAGTCCCCTACAGGGTCTACCCTACAACACACGGGTATGTTATGGTGGGGTGTCAGTCCCCTACAGGGTCTACCCTAACTCATACAACACACAGGTATGTTATGGTGGGGTGTCAGTCCCCTACAGGGTCTACCCTACAACACACGGGTATGTTATGGTGGGGTGTCAGTCCTCTACAGGGTCTACCCTACAACACACTGGTATGTTATGGTGGGGTGTCAGTCCCCTACAGGGTCTACCCTACAACACACGGGTATGTTATGGTGGGGTGTCAGTCCCCTACAGGGTCTACCCTACAACACACAGGTATGTTATGGTGGGGTGTCAGTCCCCTACAGGGTCTACCCTACAACACACGGGTATGTTATGGTGGGGTGTCAGTCCCCTACAGGGTCTACCCTTACTCATACAACACACGGGTATGTTATGGTGGGTGTCAGTCCCCTACAGGGTCTACCCTACAACACATGGGTATGTTATGGTGGGGTGTCAGTCCTCTACAGGGTCTACCCTAACTCATACAACACACGTGTATGTTATAGTTGGGTGTCAGTCCCCTACAGGGTCTACCCTACAACACACGGGTATGTTATGGTGGGGTGTCAGTCCTCTACAGGGTCTACCCTAACTCATACAACACACGGGTATGTTATGGTGGGGTATCAGTCCCCTACAGGGTCTACCCTACAACACACGGGTATGTTATGGTGGGGTGTCAGTCCCCTACAGGGTCTACCCTAACTCATACAACACACGGGTATGTTATGGTGGGGTGTCAGTCCCCTACAGGGTCTACCCTACAACACACGGGTATGTTATGGTGGGGTGTCAGTCCCCTACAGGGTCTACCCTACAACACACGGGCATGTTATGGTGGGGTGAAAGTCCCCTACAGGGTCTACCCTAACTCATACAACACACGGGTATGTTATGGTGGGGTGTCAGTCCCCTACAGGGTCTACCCTACAACACACAGGTATGTTATGGTGGGGTGTCAGTCCCCTACAGGGTCTACCCTACAACACACGGGTATGTTATGGTGGGGTGTCAGTCCTCTACAGGGTCTACCCTACAACACACGGGTATGTTATGGTGGGGTCTCAGTCCCCTACAGGGTCTACCCTACAACACACGGGTATGTTATGGTGGGGTGTCAGTCCCCTACAGGGTCTACCCTAACTCATACAACACACGGGTATGTTATGGTGGGGTGTCAGTCCCCTACAGGGTCTACCCTACAACACATGGGTATGTTATGGTGGGGTGTCAGTCCTCTACAGGGTCTACCCTAACTCTTACAACACACGGGTATGTTATGGTGGGGTGTCAGTCCCCTACACGGTCTACCCTACAACACACGGGTATGCTATGGTGGGGTGTCAGTCCCCTACAGGGCCTACCCTAACTCATACAACACATGGGTATGTTATGGTGGGGTGTCAGTCCCCTACAGGGTCTACCCTACAACACACGGGTATGTTATGGTGGGGTGTCAGTCCCCTACAGGGTCTACCCTACAACACACAGGTATGTTATGGTGGGGTGTCAGTCCTCTACAGGGTCTACCCTAACTCATACAACACACGGGTATATTATGGTGGGGTGTCAGTCCTCTACAGGGTCTACCCTACAACACACGGGTATGTTATGGTGGGGTGTCAGTCCCCTACAGGGTCTACCCTAACTCATACAACACACGGGTATGTTATGGTGGGGTGTCAGTCCTCTACAGGGTCTACCCTACAACACACGGGTATGTTATGGTGGGGTGTCAGTCCTCTACAGGGTCTACCCTAACTCTTACAACACACGGGTATGTTATGGTGGGGTGTCAGTCCTCTACAGGGTCTACCCTACAACACACAGGTATGTTATGGTTGGGAAAGGGTGATGTTTTATTTAGACACTTCCCACAACTTGTAAAATGTGTTTATGATTTGTGACCTTGTACTGATATGTTATGCAAAGGAAAAGTAAATCTTATGTGTTGTTTATATCCAACAAAATACTGATTAATTTAAGGTTGTATCACCAGAAATCTGATTTAATAGCTGTGTCTAAAAATGCAATTTCTTACATAAAAACCTCTGATATGTACCGGAAATTGCAATCTTAGTGTCTGTTTTGACAAATGTATCCAAATTTGAGTTTGATATATCCTGTAGTCTCTCAGGTGCTCAGTTGGAGTCCCTTCCCAGAATGCATTAGAAGTTAAGGACTATGTAATGTACTATACGGATAGATCTTGTTTTTTAATCTGATGTAATATTTTCAATGAAAGGGCAGGTGAGCTAATGCCATGGCACGGCGTCCGTCATCTTGCCTCAACTTTTCCATTTAAACAACTTCTTCTCAATAACCAGGAGGCCAAGAGACCTAATATTGAGCCTGTAGCATGCTGGGGTGAAGGGCTACCAAGTTTGTTCTAATGAATATAGTATGTAACAACAGCAATAGTGCCAGTATTACAATGTATATGCCATCCCAAGGCGAGCTCTTCATCTCTAGTTTGAACCCAGAACTACTAACCCCATCCCAGGGCGAGCTCTTCATCTCTAGTTTGAACCCAGAACAACTCGCCCCATCCCAGGGCGAGCTCTTCATCTCTAGTTTGAACCCAGAACTACTAACCCCATCCCAGGGCGAGCTCTTCATCTCTAGTTTGAACCCAGAACAACTCGCCCCATCCCAGGGCGAGCTCTTCATCTCTAGTTTGAACCCAGACTTACTAACCCCATCCCAGGGCGAGCTCTACAGCTTAGGGTTGAACCCAGAACTACTAATATCATCCTTTGGGGAGTTCTTCAACTTTGAAATGGTCCCAGAACAACTAACCCCATCCCAGGGCGAGCTCTACAGCCTGGAATTGAACCCAGAAGTACTAATACCGTCCCAGGTCTAGATCTTTAGCTCGGAGATGACCCCAGAACTACTAATACCGTCCCTGGTCTAGATCTTTAGCTCGGAAATGACCCCAGAACTACTAATACCGACCCAGGTCTAGATCTTTAGCTCGGAGATGACCCCAGAACTACTAATACCGCCCCAGGTCTAGATCTTTAGCTCGGAGATGACCCCAGAACTACTAATACAGACCCAGGTCTAGATCTTTAGCTCGGAGATGACCCCAGAACTACTTATACCGTCCCAGGTCTAGATCTTTAGCTCGGAGATGACCCCAGAACTACTAATACCGCCCCAGGTCTAGATCTTTAGCTCGGAGATGACCCCAGAACCACTAATACCGTCCCATGGCTAGATCTTTAGTTCGGAGATGACCCCAGAACTACTAATACCGTCCCAGGTCTAGATCTTTAGCTCAGAGATGACCCCAGAACTACTAATACCGCCCCAGGTCTAGATCTTTAGCTCAGAGATGACCCCAGAACTACTAATACCGTCCCAGGTCTAGATCTTTAGCTCGGAGATGACCCCAGAACTACTAATACCGTCCCAGGTCTAGATCTTTAGCGAGGAGATGACCCCAGAACTACTAATACCGCCCCAGGTCTAGATCTTTAGCTCGGAGATGACCCCAGAACTACTAATACCGTCCCAGGTCTAGATCTTTTGCTCGGAGATGACCCCAGAACCATATGGTCTATATTTCTATCCTATGGTGTTTTACCAATGGAGCTAAAGATAAATTCACTATATATCAGAAATACAGAAAGAGACTAAATTTAAAAAATATACTTTGTTTAGAGTTTATGCCCTTATATATGTCTTAAAATGTTGAAAATTGAATTTTAACTTTGTTGATAAAATGGAGAATAAAACAACCTTGCAAAAAAAAAAAAAAAGTAATTGAATTACAAAGTTTAAATAAATCAATTATAATAGTGCATCACTGTGACAGCCCACACTGTGAGATTCTTAAAACATAATCCTGAATTAAAGAAAGTATATTGTTTATAAGGAAGCCCTCATCTTTAGTGGTGCCATTTTAAGTGTGGGTGACAAGACTACATTTGTGTATTGTGTAGGCTGTACTCCTACTACAGATCACAAGTATTAGCTGCACATATATACCGCGATCTCAATCTCAGCCATGATAAAATGTTTTCATGATTGCTTTGAAAAATTGATGATGCTCCATAATAATATTCCTTATCATAAAGACGACCAATGTAATCAGAAAGAGGCCCGCTCGGGGGAAATCCTGCCAGGCACATATACAGCCACGCATTTGAAGTTAAATCATGATTTAACAGAGGAGATACAATTTAAATGCCATGAATCTGTAAATTACGACGTTATTTTAATGAAAATATTAGATTTTTCTCATCAAACTGATGAATCAGTACAAGGCACTGTTCTCTTATCAGCCGAGTCAGATTTTATCAATATGTAAATGTACAGGCAATTAATTTTTTTTGAAGTGGAGCTTAGGGATATGCTTTTAGATCCATGTTTTAAGTCAATTTTAAAACATTCAATAATGAAAAACGAATTTGATTAGATGTGTTACTAAAATCATGCAAAAAAAAAATTGAATGTTATAAGAATTGGCACTGAAACCTTTTCTTGTATGAACAAACGATGATCAGGAGGGGATGAGTTTCCTCTGGCCCTGACACCATATCTGGTGTAGTTTACACTGGCCCTGACACCATGTCTGGTGTAGTTTCCTCTGGCCCTGACACCATGTCTGGTGTAGTTTACACTGGCCCTGACACCATGTCTGGTGTAGTTTACACTGGCCCTGACACCATGTCTGGTGTAGTTTACACTGGCCCTGACACCATGTCTGGTGTAGTTTACACTGGCCCTGACACCATGTCTGGTGTAGTTTACACTGGCCCTGACACCATATCTGGTGTAGTTTACACTGGCCCTGACACCATATCTGGTGTAGTTTACACTGGCCCTGATACCATGTCTGGTGTAGTTTACACTGGACCTGACACCATGTCTGGTGTAGTTTACACTGGACCTGACACCATATCTGGTGTAGTTTACACTGGCCCTGACACCATGTCTGGTGTAGTTTACACTGGCCCTGACACCATGTCTGGTGTAGTTTACACTGGCCCTGACACCATGTCTGGTGTAGTTTACACTGGCCCTGACACCATATCTGGTGTAGTTTACACTGGCCCTGACACCATATCTGGTGTAGTTTCCTCTGGCCCTGACACCATGTCTGGTGTAGTTTACACTGGCCCTGACACGATATCTGGTGTAGTTTACACTGGCCCTGATACCATGTCTGGTGTAGTTTACACTGGCCCTGACACCATGTCTGGTGTAGTTTACACTGGCCCTGACACCATATCTGGTGTAGTTTACACTGGCCCTGACACCATATCTGGTGTAGTTTACACTGGCCCTGATACCATGTCTGGTGTAGTTTACACTGGACCTGACACCATGTCTGGTGTAGTTTACACTGGACCTGACACCATATCTGGTGTAGTTTACACTGGCCCTGACACCATATCTGGTGTAGTTTACACTGGCCCTGACACCATGTCTGGTGTAGTTTACACTGGCCCTGACACCATGTCTGGAGTAGTTTACACTGGCCCTGACACCATATCTGGTGTAGTTTACACTGGCCCTGACACCATGTCTGGTGTAGTTTACACTGGCCCTGACACCATGTCTGGAGTAGTTTACACTGGCCCTGACACCATGTCTGGTGTAGTTTACACTGGCCCTGACACCATTATCTGGTGTAGTTTACACTGGCCCTGACACCATGTCTGGTGTAGTTTACACTGGCCCTGACACCATATCTGGTGTAGTTTACACTGGCCCTGACACCATATCTGGTGTGGGGCCAGTGCACACTACTATATATTTACATTTACACTGCAGACCCACTAACTTTACCAAGCTCACATGAAGGTTACGAGTCCATAACTTCTAAACCTATATTATGACGTCATCATTATTGTGATGTCATAATTGTCACATCAGCAATAAGGAAAGATGGCTGTTGAAAAGGCTATTCCATCTTTGATGATTATAATTTCTTCATTCATCATAGGAGCATTCTGAATATCATCTTTAAAAATCATTGTCAATTGTAAATATAAGCATTGAACTGCTTTCACTTGAAAGTTATGTGCTGATGAATGTCAACAGGACATTAAAGGCAAATTCAGCATAAATCGCTTGAGTGATTCATTAAATTTGCCTTTGTCCAGTTGGCATTCATCAGTCGATAACTTCCAACTGAGAGCAGCTAGCTGCTTAAATAAAAATGTCGAATTCGAGACATCATTTGGTGTTGCTAAGATTTTGGTGCAGATAGAATAAGATTGTGCATGACATAACCACTACCTATACATATAAAGATAAGTGAGATATCTATTTACCCCAAAAACACCCATTAAGTCCCATATCAAAACAAAGCTATTGATAACCTAGACCCTGTCTGTCCGTCAGTCTGTCCGTCCGTCCGTCCATCCGTCTATCTGTCTGTCTGTCGAAAGTATTGGTAACCTAGACCCTGTCTGACTGTCTGTCTTACCCAGACATAACTATAAATGTGACTTAATTAAAGCTAAGTTGTCTGCCCTGTTGACACACATCTGTGACTTAATCTTTACTCAGTTGTCTCCCCTGTTGACACAGATCTGTGGCTTAATCTTTACTAATTTATATATTCCCTGTTGACACACATCTGTGACTTAATCTTTACTCAGTTGTCTCCCCTGTTGACACATATATGTGAATTAATCTAAAATTTTATAGTCTTTTTAAATGACAGACACATCTGTGACTAAATCATAACATAATTGTCTCCCTTGTTGACAGACACACCTGTGATCAACTCTTTACTTAGTTGTCTCCCTTGTTGATAGACACACCTGTGACTAAATCTTTGTTTAGTTGTCTCTCTTGTTGACAGACACACCTATGACTGACTCTGTGTTTAGTTGTCTCCCTTGTTGACAGACACACCTGTGACTAAATCTTTGTTTAGTTGTCTCTCTTGTTGACAGACACACCTATGACTAACTCTGTGTTTAGTTGTCTCCCTTGTTGACAGACACACCTATGACTAACTCTGTTTAGTTGTCTCCCTTGTTGACAGACACACCTGTGACTAAATCTTTACTTAGTTGTCTCCATTGTTGACAGACACACCTATGACTAACTCTGTTTAGTTGTCTCCCTTGTTGACAGACACACCTATGACTAACTGTGTGTCTAGTTGTCTCCCTTGTTGACAGACACACCTGTGACTAAATCTTTACTTAGTTGTCTCCATTGTTCACAGACACACCTGTGACTAAATATTTACTTAGTTGTCTCCCTTGTTGACAGACACACCTATGACTAATTCTTTGCTTAGTTGTCTCCCTTGTTGACAGACACACCTGTGACTAAATCTTTACTTAGTTGTCTCCCTTGTTGACAGACACACCTATGACCAACTCTTTGTTTAGTTGTCTCCCTTGTTGACAGACACACATTTGACTAAATCTTTACTTAGTTGTCTCCATTGTTGACAGACACACCTGTGACTAAATCTTTACTTAGTTGTCTCCCTTGTTGACAGACACACCTGTGACTAAATCTTTGTTAAGTTGTCTCCCTTGTTGACAGACACACCTGTGACTAAATCTTTACTTAGTTGTCTCCATTGTTGACAGACACACCTGTGACTAAATCTTTACTTAGTTGTCTCCCTTGTTGACAGACACACCTGTGACTAAATCTTTGTTAAGTTGTCTCCCTTGTTGACAGACACACCTGTGACTTAATCTTTACTTAGTTGTCTCCCTTGTTGACAGACACACCTGTGACTAAATCTTAAGCTTTGTGGTCTTTTTTAATGATAGAACCCAGTTGCCTCCTTAGTTGACACATACACATCTGATACTAAATCAAAACTAGGTTGTCTCCCTTGTTGACACACATCTATTACTAATTCTTAACATAGTTCTCTCCTCGTTAACAGACACATCTGCATTCCAAGCCCCTGGACCTGACCCAACAGCAGCTACAGCAACAGCAACATGATCACCCTGGTCCCACGGAGTCTCCCTCCCCAATCCCCCAGAGCAGCCCGACTTCGCCCTCACACCAAAACCTGACGGGGCAGGTGAAACCGAGGAAAAGGAAAGCTTCACGTCCTCAACACTTGTACATGCCTCCAACCATGGTCCCCATTTCCACTCCCCTTACTCCAGAGGAGGAGAACTCGGCAGAACAGAAAGAATTGGATCAATACCAGGAGAGGTTTCCAAGGGACACCTCACAAGATTCCTCCACTCATAGTTGTTTTGGTGAATCTCAAAATGGCATTCATAAAAGCATTCCACTTTCTAGGGTGAACCTGCCTAACTTTGACAGGACAGATCTGAAAATGCCTAATTTTAGTCAGTCAGACAAATTGCCTAACTTTAGTCAGTCAGACAAAATGCCTAACTTCAGTCAGGCAGACAAATTGCCTAACTTTAGTCAGTCAGACAAAATGCCTAACTTCAGTCAGGCAGACAAATTGCCTAACTTTAGTCAGTCAGACAAAATGCCTAACTTCAGTCAGTCAGAGAAGATGCAAAACTACAGTGAGTCAGACAAGGTGCCAAAGTTTGGTGAATCTGATAAAATGCCAAACTTTAGTCAGTCAGATGGCAAGATGTCCTCAAACGGTCAATCTGAAGATAAGATTGTGAATCATAGCCAGTCAGCTGGCAAGGTTTTAGAGATTAGCCAATCAGAGGGCAGAAACTCTCCATTCAGCCAATCACTAGGCAAGATTCCAAATTGTCATCACCAATCGGAGGACAGGATTTCCAATTACAACCATTGGGATGCTAGAAATATTGATGATGAGAATCACGATGATCGTTCATTACGTTACAGTAGAATGCATCAACAGACAGCCAGAGGAATAGACATGAACGTGTTCGCACTATCGAAGTCTCTTTCCACTGGAGCAGCCATTGTCAGACCCCCAATGCACATGAACACGATGATGAAATCGTCACATGATCATCTTCTTCCATTGTCGAGAAACAATTTCGATGTTGCAGCATTTTCACGCCAACAGAAATCGGACCAGCTACAGAGACATATACATAGCCCTAGTCCTTATATAATGTCGCGGCGTGATCCCTCCCACAAGGGAATGTACTCCAGTGGCTGGTCTGTACCTCTCAAGTCATCAGCCCTGGGGGTGGGGATAGACCGCTCAGAGGAAACGCATTCAGATCGCTCCGCAAGTCAGTCACCCAATCTGCAGGGATCTCACTTTTCATTGGACAACTTTGACGAACCAATGAACTGAAGGGATACAGATTGGGTTTGGATGTATCTTTGACAGGCCATATAATGGTAATTATAACAGAACATTAACCATGAAATGGTTGTAAAATTATGTAATCTATAATGTCTGATCCAAAGACAAAAAGGTTTTGGAAGTTACACAAAACTCTGTAGATATGTGCCATGTGATGGCGTGACAATTTATTGTTTTGTCTGTTTATGTCGGAGTTATCTCCCTTTGTGTTACATTAAAGGGAGATAATTATTACCTATTGAACTTGTGTAATAAATACGGAAGCATTTAACCTTCAGGGTATGTCTTTACCCAGACCAGTAAGTAGAATGACATCTTTTTTGTATAACATGCTTTGAATTACATTTTTATTTAAAGTACTGGGGTTGCATATTGATACATTCGCCAACTTTGAATTAGGTCATTATTAAGAGTATTGGAGTATTGTCTTGATATAGTCACCAAATTCACCAAAATTCTTGTCATCTTCCCTGGAGGATTTTGTATAGCCATCTGCACTGTACTCAAGTAGACTACAGAAAAAAATTCTGGTAGCTTACGTGAAGTACTTGTTTATGATCGAATGAATTCAATGAAATTTACATTAAAGCAAAATATTTGCTTTAGAATATTAGTTTTAATAAATGTTAATAAACCAGAAACAAAAGTCACATAACATTTATTAGTAAGGTTAAAAGTATTTAAATTCCAAGCTTACTTATTTTTTTGAAAAGTCAGCTCAAAGTAAAATGATTACATTTAACAAGCTACAAAATGTACGTATTTACCGCATTTGGTTTGGGTCAGTAAGGATATTTCTATTTTAACCTAGATCCCAGAACATTGTCAAACTGGGCGGTCTAGTAACATAGCACATTCATATTTCATCAACACAAATCAGAAGCGATAAGGTATATATGTATCACCTGTTGAAATACATGTATATGGGTTTTCTCTGGGTACTCTGGAGCTGGTCTACCGACATCAAAACACCCTATAAATAAACAAACAATAGTGATGGAAAATAAATGTTCATGAGTGTTCGAAAAAGATTGGACGACACAAGGCGAATCTAGATATTGATACTGACAGGGGCGTTAATGTTGTTACTGGTTACCTGACATTGTTGAACCAGTTAGGATGTTTTGTTATCAGAGTTTTTTCCTTGATATATATCACCTAAATCCACTGTCACAGACAACAGACTTGGAATCATCTCATTTAAATTTTAGATTTTTGTCAAATTTTATTAAACTTTTTTAAAAATTTCAAATAAAAGATATGCACGAAAAACACATATCCTGTCTCCTTGAAGCCGTCATGTCATTTTTATGGGACTGAATAAAATTTGAATTTGTAATTTAATTACACAGTCATCATTTGGATATTTAATAAAAAAAAAAAAATCGGAAATGTCGAAAAATTTCAAATGAATTAATTGAAAACGTAGTCAGGAGGTCTGGCCAGGGTGTTGTATTAAAGATTGTGATAAATATGATGTCAAGTGAGTTGATGTACAGTGTTATTTCGTCGTTTTGTTGATATTGTTGTTTATGACTATTGCCTTATTAGTATCTGTTAGGCCAAGTATTTTTAAACTCTGTTTTCTCTTAGAAAACTTGACATGTTATTTAGAAAATAATTCCCCAATAAAATGCTCCCTCTGAGAGGAGTAGGTAAAAAGTTAACCGGGGTATCCCTGAATAAATAACAAATGGCTAATTGATAACAGTTTGATAAGAACTATTGAAGAATCTCTGATTTCTATAGGAAAAGTCTAACTTTTTCACTCTAAACAATATGTTGACTTTGATTGGTAACTGACAGGTCAAATATATTTCAAAGTGTCTGTTTCTGTCAGAATTCTTTGTATTTTTCTGTACACTCAAATAACTGAAACGATAAGTGGTCATGTGACTCACTTAGCCAATGGGCTATAAGAAGAATGTTGGTCATGTGATCACCTCAACCAATAAACTGTCAGGGCTCAGAAAAATGTTGAATATACTATTGTTGTGTTATCATGTTATCCTTGAGATTTGTTGTGACAGTTAAATATTTTATACCTGCCCAAATTGTCAAAAGAATATATTGTTAGCACACATGTACACTGTGTATTTTTCCTTATCTGTTAGATTGAAAACAGTTTTACACTCCAAAATATGCTTAAAATAGCCCACCTGGCACGAAGGACCAAGTGAGCTTATGCTGTAGTGCAGCATTCATCCGGCGTCATCTTCTTCCTTTAAACAACTTCTCAAAAACCAAAATGCATAGAATCATGATGTTTGTCTGGTTCTGGTATAAAGCAAAACAAAGCTTACAAAATGAAATGACCTTGACCCATATTCAATGTCACGAAAGTCAAAATTGTTAAAACATTAAAACAACTTCTTATGGTTATCTAACTGCCTAGAATCAAGATATTTTAGTTGGCAGGTTTGTTGGATGAAGCATGACCTTGACCCCTATTTAAGGTCACAGGTAAGTTTCTGAGATAATGCTCAACAAAATTTGTGAAGAATGACCTTGACTCATATTCAAGGTCACAGGAGAAACATATTTGTTAATGGAAAGCACAGAAATATGCTGTTTTAATCAACTAAAAGGCAGAGAATCATCAAAGGAAGTTCCAGGTGAGTGATACAGGCCTATTGAACCTTTTGTGTCTTTTATGAAATTAATCATTTTGCTATAGGAATTTCAAGGTTCTGCAATACTGCATATATTAAGTGATTAGGTATCCCAAAGTTTCCTTATTAAGAGATTTTTATTTCATTGACCTCGAGACACAACATTTACGTTCATACGAAGTACACTTAAAGTATTCATGTATAGTTAACACCAGGGCATTGTTTCCAATTAATGTGCTTAGTTTTTATAGAACATTTGTTTACTTGGCCTTATGTAAATATTTATTGTTAAGATTATATGCACATGTTAATGTATCTACAACATCAACAGTATCTTATAACTCACTTATATCTTGTGTGTATAAACACATATTTATTGTTGTTGGCATTTCAAAATTATTTTTCATATATATAAAACCCCTTCCCTCTCCCCCAAAATCTCAAACCCCTTCCCTCTCCCCCAAAATCTCAAACCCCTTCCCTCTCCCTTAACATATAAAACCCCTTCCCTCTCCCCCAAAATCTCAAACCCCTTCCCTCTCCCCTAACATATAAAACCTCATCCCTCTCCCCCAAAATCTCAAACCCCTTCCCTCTCCCCCAAAATCTCAAACACCTTCCCTCTCCCCCAAAATCTCAAACCCCTTCCCTCTCCCCCAAAATCTCAAACACCTTCCCTCTCCCCCAAAATTTAAAACCCCTTCCCTCTCCCCTAACATATAAAACCTCATTCCTCTCCCCAAAAATTTTAAACATTTTCCCTCTCCCCCAAAATCTCAAACCCCTTCCCTCTCCCCCAAATCTCATGGAAGAGTTTATTAGTATGTGGTGTAATAGAATGAAGAAACATTTTAAAGGTAAAATGACTGTCTTATTGATGTTAGTGTAAATGGGAATTCAAGAGGTAAGCACTTGTAGATTGTAGCTATACAGATAATATATATCTATAAATATCTCTTCTCTATGAAGATGTATTTAATATAAATATGTCTTCTCTACGAAGATGTATTTTATATAAATATGTCTTCTCTATGAAGATGTATTTTATATAAATATGTCTTCTCTATGAAGATGTATTTTATATAAATATCTCTACGAAGATGTATTTTATATAAATATCTCTACGAAGATGTATTTTATGTAAATATGTCTTCTCTACGAAGATGTATTTTATATAAATATCTCTTCTCTACGATGATGTATTTTATATAAATATCTCTTCTCTAAGAAGATGTATTTTATATAACTATCTCTACGAAGATGTATTTTATGTAAATATCTCTTCTCTACAAAGATATATTTTATATAAATATCGCTACGAAGATGTATTTTATACAAATATCTCTTCTCTATGAAAATGTATTTAATATAAATATGTCTTCTCTATGAAGATGTATTTTATATAAATATCTCTTCTCTAAGAAGATGTATTTTATAAAACTATCTCTACAAAGATGTATTTTATGTAAATATCTCTTCTCTACGAAGATATATTTTATATAAATATCTCTACGAAGATGTATTTTATACAAATATCTCTTCTCTATGAAGATGTACTTAATATAAATATGTCTTCTCTACGAAGATGTATTTTATATAAATATCTTTACGAAGATGTATTTAATATAAATATCTCTTCTCTACGAAGATGTATTTTATATAAATATCTTTACGAAGATGTATTTTATATAAATATCTCTACGAAGATGTATTTTATATAAATATCTCTTCTCTACGAAGATGTATTTTATATAAATGTGACTTGTTATTTAGACACGTTTTATATAATTATTTCTTCACTAGGAAAATGTTAGTTATATAAATGTGTCTTTTCTACCAAGATTTAATTTATATAAAAGTAAACATGTCTTCGGTATGAAGAAGAAACTTTTCTGTAGACTGTTTTTTTTTCAGATGAAGGTGTATATTGTATAAATACATCTTTTAATCTTTGATAAAATGAAGAAAAGTGTTGAAAAAATCATGCAGTTTATTTTACATATGAGACCCTGTCTGATAAGAAACCCTTTGGGAGTCCTCTACACAAAATCTAATTCCTTGTTGCTTGTCATTGATAAGTTTAAGGTTCATATCAACTGCTTTGAATTGAAAAACTTGATATTAAATTTATTTTTTTCTTTCTGTACATAAAATCTTCATTTAAAACTGCACATAAAAATCTAGGCAGCCATTTGCCCTTTAAAATGTTTTACTGTTTTATTACACAATCTGCGATGTCAAATAAAAAATAACATTACATGATCTTATAACGCTCCATCCGGAGGTTCATTTCCATAAGTATTTATATATATACATATATTGTAACTCCTTGCTTCCCTTGCAATATAGAATGGATCATTCCTTGTTTGGAATAGCTTATTTTGTTTTGTGGGAGTTATAGACGGTGAAAGGTTCTAGTTGTTTTAGATATCATACTGTCGTTCATCCCCAACACATGTACATGTATGTCCAGGAAACTTTGACACACAACCATATATTCTTATAGCCCCAAGTTTGTAGTATCCCTACCTCACCTCAACAGATGCAACCCACAACTAACAGACATAATTGACAAAATCCACACCCCATACACACAATCCACACCCCAAACACACAATCCACACACAGTCCACAACCCATACACACAATCCACAACCCATACACACAATCCACACACAGTCCACACCCCATACACACAATCCACACCCAGTCCACGCCCCATACACACAATCCACTCCCCATCCACACCCCATACACACAATCCACTCCCCATTCACACCCCATACACACAATCCACACCCAGTCCACACCCCATACACACAATCCACACCCCATACACACAATCCACACCCAATACACACAATCCACACCCCATCCACACAATCCACACCCCATACACACAATCCACACCCCATACACACAATCCACACCCCATACACAAAATGGGGCCGTGATGACCGAGTGGTTAAGGTGTCCCGACACTTTATCACTAGCCCTCCACCTCTGGGTTGCGAGTTCGAAACCTACATGAGGCAGTTGCAAGTACTGACCGTAGGCCGGTGGTTTTTCTCCGGGTACTCCGGCTTTCCTCCACCTCCAAAACCTGGCATGTCCTTAAATGGCCCTGGCTGTTAATAGGACGTTAAACAAAAGCAAACGAACCAAAACCCATACACACAATCCTTACCCCATACACACATATGATCCACCCCCCACACATATGATCCACACCCCACACATATGATCCACACCCCACACATATGATCCACACCCATACATATGATCCACACCCCATACATATGATCCACACCCTACACACATATGATCCACACCCCATACATATGATCCACACCCTACACACATGATCCACACCCCATACATATGATCAACACCCCATACATATGATCCACACCCCATACATATGATCCACACCCTACACACATATGATCCACACCCCATACATATGATCCACACCCTACACACATGATCCACACCCCACACATATGATCCACACCCCATACATATGATCCACACACACACAAATGATCCACACCCCACACATATGATCCACCCCCCACACATGATCCACACCCCATACATATGATCCACCCCCCATACATATGATCCACACCCCACACATATGATCCACACCCTACACATATGATCCACACCCCACACATATGATCCACCCCCCACACATATGATCCACACCCTACACATATGATCCACACACACACATATGATCCACAACCCATACATATGATCCACACCCTATATATATGATCCACACACATACATATGATCCACACCCAATACATATAATCCACACCCTATACATATGATCCACACACACACATATGATCCACACCCATACATATGATCCACACCCCATACATATGATCCACACCCCACACATATGATCCACCCCCATACATATGATCCACACCCCACACATATGATCCACACCCCTACACATATGATCCACACCCCACACATATGATCCACACCCCATACATATGATCCACACCCCATACATATGATCCACACCCCATACATATGATCCACACCCCATACATATGATCCACACCCCATACATATGATCCACACCCCATACATATGATCCACACCCCACACATGATCCACACCCCATACATATGATCCACCCCCACACATATGATCCACACCCTACACATATGATCCACACACACACATATGATCCACACCCCATACATATGATCCACACCCCATACATATGATCCACACCCCACACATATGATCCACACCCCGTACATATGATCCACACACACACATATGATCCACACCCCATACATATGATCCACACCCCATACATATGATCCACACCCCACACATATGATCCACACCCTACACATATGATCCACACCTCACACATATGATCCACACCCCACACATATGATCCACACCCCATACATATGATCCACACCCCATACATATGATCCACAACCCATACATATGATCCACACCCATACATATGATCCACACACACCCATATGATCCACACCCCACACATATGATCCACACCCCATACATATGATCCACACCCCATACATATGATCCACAACCCATACATATGATCCACAACCCATACATATGATCCACACCCATACATATGATCCACACACACCCATATGATCCACACCCCACACATATGATCCACACCCCATACATATGATCCACACCCCATACATATGATCCACAACCCATACATATGATCCACACCCCATACATATGATCCTCACCCCATACATATGATCCACACCCCATACATATGATCCACACCCCACACATATGATCCACACCCTACACACATGATCCACACTCCATACATATGATCCACCCCCCACACATATGATCCACACCCCACACATATGATCCACACCCCATACATATGATCCACACCCCACACATATGATCCACCCCCATACATATGATCCACACCCCATACATATGATCCACACACACACATATGATCCACACCCCACACATATGATCCACACCCCATACATATGATCCACACCCCATACATATGATCCACACACACACATATGATCCACACCCCATACATATGATCCACACCCTACACATATGATCCACACACACACAAATGATCCACACCCCATACATATGATCCACCCCCACACATATGATCCACCCCCCACACATATGATCCACACACACATATGATCCACACCCCACACATATGATCCACACACACATGATCCACACCCTACACATATGATCCACCCCCCACACATACGATCCAAACCCCATACATATGATCCACCCCCTACACATATGATCCACACCCCATACATATGATCCACACCCCATACATATGATCCACACCCCACACATATGATCCACACCCCATACATATGATCCACACACCCCATACATATGATCCACACCCCATACATATGATCCACCCCCCACACATATGATCCACACTCCATACATATGATCCACCCCCACACATATGATCCACACCCCACACATATGATCCACACCCCATACATATGATCCACCCCCCACACATATGATCCACACCCTACACATATGATCCACCCCCCACACATATGATCCACACCCCACACATATGATCCACACACATATGATCCACATCCCACACATATGATCCACACCCCACACATATGATCCACACCCCACACATATGATCCACACCCCATACATATGATCCACACCCCACACATATGATCCACACCCTACACATATGATCCACCCCCCACACATATGATCCACACCCTACACATATGATCCACACCCCATACATATGATCCACACCCCACACATATGATCCACACACACCCATCATCCCTTTCCTGGCTCTATGTAATGTCAATGCTGTGGTTAATTTAGACAGATAAGGTTTGTTTTATCTGTGTTGTAAAAAGCTTATGTGATCTCCCTCGGAGAATAAACTGTATGTGAAAACGTGTTATTTACGAATGAGTTATTTTGTATAAAAACTTTATGAACTATAGAACATGTAACAGATACAGGCCAATCTGGCATCTTGTTATTCACACCTGAAAAAATCTAATGATACTTCCAACCTTGAAGCTATATTCACAGAAATGTATTATTTGACATTGATAAAATATAGGTAGATTCAATATTAAGAGCCAAACACATAGGAAATAATTAGCAAGTGTTTAAAAATTTTGGTTAAATGCAGTATATGTATTTATCCTTAAATAAGCCTCCCTCCCCTAATGTTAAGTTCAGTACAGTACTTATATTCAAATAAGCCCCCCTCCCCTTATGTAAAGTTTACAACTGTATTTATCCTCAAATAAGCCCCCTTCCCTATTGTAAAAGTTTAGTCTTGTATCTATCCTCAAATAAGCCCCCTTTACTAATGTAAAAGTTTAGTATTTAAAATTTGATGATTTTGCAAAAAATGAAGAAGGTTTGTTAAGGACTTTATTTGTGGATAACTACAGTATGAATTGTTAGGGATCTTATTTGTGGATAACTACAGTATGAACTGTTAGGGATCGTATTTGTGGATAACTACAGTATGAATTGTTAGGGATCTTATTTGTGGATAACTACAGTATGAACTGTTAGGAATGTTATTTGTGGATAACTACAGTATGAATTGTTAGGGATCGTATTTGTGGATAACTACAGTATGAATTGTTAGGGATCGTATTTGTGGATAACTACAGTATGAATTGTTAGGGATCTTATTTGTGGATAACTACAGCATGAATTGTTAGGGATCTTATTTGTGGATAACTACAGTATGAATTGTTAGGGATCTTATTTGTGGATAACTACAGTATGAATTGTTAGGGATCTTATTTGTGGATAACTACAGTATGAATTGTTAGGGATCTTATTTGTGGATAACTACAGTATGAATTGTTAGGGATCGTATTTGTGGATAACTACAATATGAATTGTTAGGGATCGTATTTGTGGATAACTACAGTATGAATTGTTAGGGATCTTATTTGTGGATAACTACAGTATGAATTGTTAGGGATCTTATTTGTGGATAACTACAGTATGAATTGTTAGGGATCTTATTTGTGGATAACTACAGTATGAATTGTTAGGGATCTTATTTGTGGATAACTACAGTATGAAGTGTTAGGGATCTTATTTGTGGATAACTACAGTATGAATTGTTAGGGATCGTATTTGTGGATAACTACAGTATGAATTGTTAGGGATCTTATTTGTTGATAAATGCATTAGAAGGGGGCTTATGCATTTATGGATAATTAAAGTTTTTACATCCGAAATCTGTTTTGGGTATAAAAAGTGCATTGTTTATTTGGAAAATTTAAGATTTTTTAAAATGTGGTTTTGATGTCTTAAATATTTTTGCCATTGGTTAAGATTTTTATTCAAAGGCAAATTTTTTATGAACTTGATGTTTTAATCAAATCGTGTAAAAGGAAATAATTATTCTTTTCCCTCTTAATAGTTTCATAGGTATACACTGCACATAATAATGTAGAGCCTCATATCTTTTTGATGACCGTTTTCATGACTCTGCGTTTCTATTAGAATATAAGATTAAAAATCCAGATGTTTAGAACAATATTATTATCAATACATCTGCAGAATTATATCTTCCGGATCTTGTGTTTTATTTTATTCTGAACTATTGAGTTCTTCTGGATATTATAATCTTTGACAAAATATCTGTGAATACAATTTCTGATAACTGAAAACAAAATTGAAATTTGGAGTTAACAGAGCTAGTTTGTCGAAAAAGTTCCAAGAGTGGATAAAATGTATTATATGGACAGGGTACATGTACATGGTGTGTTTTATTTGTTTATTTTATTATTTAAAAGAAATATGTTTTATTTATTTGCTTTGAGATTTTCGTAGAATGTTGTCTCCAAGAGAGAACCTAGGTGCTCCACAACTACAATGTATTGTTTAATTCCATTGTTAATTGTTAATCTCAAGTATGAGATGTAGAAATTTTAATATATATATATATATATGTATATCAATAGATTTATGTATGAATTGAGTATAATTTGTGATAAACTTGTATAATTGTGATCACAGAAGACAGATCTTGTAAAAGCAATAAGAAACTTCTGCAAAGATATCTGCATAATAGTTTTTCTACAGCAGGGTTGAGATAAGTGTGATGAGGGAGACATTTGTCCAGTACGAACTTCGGCTAGTTTTAAATACTAGAACATATTGGCCAATGTATCAGATCTCGCTGACAGCCTTAGATCTATAATGTCTTGATGCATAGTAAACATATCATCCACTAATCACTTCAGTGTTTGATAGACTTTCGACCAACATTGCAACTCAAATGTAGTTTCCTGTACAGGAACTGCCCATACAGAAGGTTGTAAGCCAAGCATAAAATGTGGTGACCCATATACCAATGTGGTGACTGGCACCCACAATGTGGTGAGCAATACACAAAATGTGGTGACCCGTACACAAAATGTGGTGACCTGAACACAAAATGTGGTGACCTAGCTGTATACAAAATGTGGTGACCTGAACACAAAATGTGGTGACCTAGCTGTACACAAAATGTGGTGACACCTAGCTGTACATAAAATGTGGTGACCCGTATACCAATATGGTGACTGGTACCCAAAGTGTGGTGACCAATACACAAAGTGTGGTGACCCTACACAAAATGTGGTGACCCATACACAAAATGTGGTGACCCGTACACAAAATGTGGTGACCTAGTGTACACAAAATGTGGTGACCTAGCTGTACATAAAATGTGGTGACCCGTATACCAATATGGTGACTGGTACCCAAAGTGTGGTGACCAATACACAAAATGTGGTGACCCTACACAAAATGTGGTGACCCATACACAAAATGTGGTGAACCGTACACAAAATGTGGTGACCCGTACACAAAATGTGGTAACCTAGTCGTACACAAAATGTGGTGACCTAGCTGTACACAAAATGTGGTTATCCTAGGTACACAAAATGTGGTGACTCGTACACAAAATGTGGTGACCTGAACACAAAAGTTGGTGACCTAGCTGTATACAAAATGTGGTGATCCATACACACATGTGGTGACTCTTATACAAAATGTGGTGACCTGTACACAAAACGTGTTAAATGTGGCAGTTTACAATACACACGATGTGGTTAGAGGTTAAATTATGCCTGAATATAAAATACAATTACCCTTAAACAATGTCCAGGTGTCTTTATTTAGGGACTTGGATACAAGTCTGTGTTTAGAGATTACAGTTGTACTATGTGTTGTTTTTCAGCTGTGTTGAAATTTCTATCTGCGATCTAATCGGCAGATGGTTCATATTCGTAAAACTGTGACTGATCAAATCAGAGGCAGCTCTGACCAATCAGATTGGTGGAGGGCACGGACAATGCCGATAAAATCGGAAATAAACTTAAATAAGGCTGGAACTGATGTAATCAGTTTGAAGTTATTGATGGTTGAAGTCTGAAGTCGTTGTACTGAAGTTATTGATGGTTGGAGTCTGAAGTCGTTGTACTGATATAATCGGTACCAGGGTCCAGCCGATAAAATTGGTGAAATCTTGGACTTTGTGATTGTTAATTGTATCTATTGATGTTATTTAGATGTTAATGTTTAAAATGTGAGCAAGGGGAGGCAACCCTTGTTACTAGTCATCCTCCACTTCGTAACAAGTACTGGGTTCATTTGATATGAAATGCTGTACATAGTTATCTTTGTAATAGATGTTTAACAGGAATTACTTAAATAAAAAAAATCAAACTTAAATCTTTTAAAAAACATACCAATTTCGTAAATGGTTGATATTTCCAGACGACAAACAGATTTTGGAATTAGTACATCTATAAATTTGATCAGATTCTACCTCTCTTAATAAACAAGAAACAAGTTTTGGTTACTCAAATCCTCAGGTGTTTTTCTTCTAAATAATACCAGTTTGTAGCATAAATGTTAAAGAAGTAAATAATATTCCTAGGTCTGTTTTAACTTAAGTTTTAAAAGTCATTATCAGATATGAATTCAAACTTTCTTATTGAATATGTGTTGAACTTGTTTTGTAGTTTCTTAATATGTGTATAATAATAATGAGTAAAACTCAGCCTGATTTATAAATGTGAATTTTATGCATGTAAAGGGAGACAACTTTGTCGAACCTAATTCTGTCGGTGTGCGTCATATAAAAAATCATACATTTTAAATGTTTTATCACAGAAGGTGTAACCTATGTCAGGCCATTGTTTACGTTTATAGAATATTTATTGTAGTGTCATCATAATGCTGATAATTAGTATATGCAATTTTTGTTCCTTGGTTAAGAGCTGTATAAACAGTGTCATTGCTTCCAGTGTTGAAAGTCTACAAATGTTAGCGTGATGTTGAGTTGTCTTTGTGCTATTAAAGTAGATATCACAAACCAGTTGTCTTGCTTATGTTTTCATCACTGGCGTCTAGTTGGTTAACTGTTAATGGTACATTATCATACATACTGTGCTGGTAATTAAATGGCCACTAGTTTCAAATTCTGCCACTTTAAACATGATCTTAAACTCCCATGTCCGTTTCGGTTGACTCAGCTGTTTAAGCTGTTAGTTCCAAAATGGCAGCTCCAGCTATTAGGATAATTTTGACTTAATACAGAAAATTCTCAAACTAGTAACAGAGAACAAGAAAATTAGATTTTCTCTTTTCTTTTTATTGATAACTTTGTAGAAACAGAATTGTAGAACAAATCAGTACAGGTTACATACAGTGTCAGATTAGGTCAAACAACACCTGTACAGGTTACATACAGTGTCAGATTAGGTCAAACAACACCTGTACAGGTTACATACAGTGCCAGATTAGACCAAACAACACCTGTACAGGTTACATACAGTTTCAGATTAGGTCAAACAACACCTGTACAGGTTACATACAGTGTCAGATTAGGTCAAACAACACCTGTACAGGTTACATACAGTGTCAAGATTAGGTCAAACAACACCTGTACAGGTTACATACAGTGTCAGATTAGACCAAACAACACCTGTACAGGTTACATACAGTTTCAGATTAGGTCAAACAACACCTGTACAGGTTACATACAGTGTCAGATTAGGTCAAACAACACCTGTACAGGTTACATACAGTGTCAGATTAGGTCAAACAACACCTGTACAGGTTACATACAGTGTCGGATTAGACCAAACAACACCTGTACAGGTTACATACAGTGTCGGATTAGGTCAAACAACACCTGTACAGGTTACATACAGTGTCAGATTAGACCAAACAACACCTGTACAGGTTACATACAGTGTCGGATTAGGTCAAACAACACCTGTACAGGTTACATACAGTGTCAGATTAGACCAAACAACACCTGTACAGGTTACATACAGTGTCAGATTAGACCAAACAACACCTGTACAGGTTACATACAGTGTCAGATTAGGTCAAACAACACCTGTACAGGTTACATACAGTGTCAGATTAGACCAAACAACACCTGTACAGGTTACATAAAGTGTCAGATTAGGTCAAACAACACCTGTACAGGTTACATACAGTGTCGGATTAGACCAAACAACACCTGTACAGGTTACATACAGTGTCAGATTAGGTCAAACAACACCTGTACAGGTTACATACAGTGTCAGATTAGGTCAAACAACACCTGTACAGGTTACATACAGTGTCAGATTAGGTCAAACAACACCTGTACAGGTTACATACAGTGTCGGATTAGACCAAACAACACCTGTACAGGTTACATACAGTGTCAGATTAGGTCAAACAACACCTGTACAGGTTACATACAGTGTCAGATTAGACCAAACAACACCTGTACAGGTTACATACAGTGTCGGATTAGACCAAACAACACCTGTACAGGTTACATACAGTGTCAGATTAGGTCAAACAACACCTGTACAGGTTACATACAGTGTCGGATTAGACCAAACAACACCTGTACAGGTTACATACAGTGTCGGATTAGGTCAAACAACACCTGTACAGGTTACATACAGTGTCAGATTAGACCAAACAACACCTGTACAGGTTACATACAGTGTCAGATTAGACCAAACAACACCTGTACAGGTTACATACAGTGTCAGATTAGGTCAAACAACACCTGTACAGGTTACATACAGTGTCAGATTAGACCAAACAACACCTGTACAGGTTACATAAAGTGTCAGATTAGGTCAAACAACACCTGTACAGGTTACATACAGTGTCGGATTAGACCAAACAACACCTGTACAGGTTACATACAGTGTCAGATTAGGTCAAACAACACCTGTACAGGTTACATACAGTGTCAGATTAGGTCAAACAACACCTGTACAGGTTACATACAGTGTCAGATTAGGTCAAACAACACCTGTACAGGTTACATACAGTGTCGGATTAGACCAAACAACACCTGTACAGGTTACATACAGTGTCAGATTAGGTCAAACAACACCTGTACAGGTTACATACAGTGTCAGATTAGACCAAACAACACCTGTACAGGTTACATACAGTGTCGGATTAGACCAAACAACACCTGTACAGGTTACATACAGTGTCGGATTAGGTCAAACAACACCTGTACAGGTTACATACAGTGTCAGATTAGGTCAAACAACACCTGTACAGGTTACATACAGTGTCAGATTAGGTCAAACAACACCTGTACAGGTTACATACAACACCTGTACAGGTTACATACAGTGTCAGATTAGGTCAAACAACACCTGTACAGGTTACATACAGTGTCAGATTAGGTCAAACAACACCTGTACAGGTTACATACAGAGTCAGATTAGGTCAAACAACACCTGTACAGGTTTCAAACAACACCTGTACAGGTTACATACAGTGTCAGATTAGACCAAACAACACCTGTACAGGTTACATACAGTGTCAGATTAGGTCAAACAACACCTGTACAGGTTACATACAGTGTCAGATTAGGTCAAACAACACCTGTACAGGTTCCAAACAACACCTGTACAGGTTACATACAGTGTCAGATTAGGTCAAACAACACCTGTACAGGTTACATACAGTGTCAGATTAGGTCAAACAACACCTGTACAGGTTCCAAACAACACCTGTACAGGTTACATACAGTGTCAGATTAGACCAAACAACACCTGTACAGGTTCCAAACAGTGTCAGATTAGGTAAACTTCAAACTATTGTTTTTCTACTTGTAGCTCTGAAGTAATATGAACCCATATGAAATTAAGTAATATTTTACCCAGCTGAAGGAGCTGTACATCTGTAGCACTACATTTAGTTAGAATGCTGGACACACATTTATCAAAACAGCTTGTAGTTGGCACAGGCAAATAGAACACAGAAGTAGAACCATCATTTTCTACATGGCAAGGATCACTTTACACTGACAAATCAATATTTAAAATACATTTCTTCTTTATACAAAGATTCATCATCAGACACACATAAAAGATTTCATTAAATGAAATGTTAAAAAATGTGCACATACCCAAATCTCAACAATTTTAATAGTAAAATATATACATGTACATAATCTAATAAAAATGATTTGAATTAAAGAAGAAAAAAATCTGTCTTCATCAACCTTATCTTGTTTTTAACTTTGAATTTTTAATGTAAACCCCACATAATTTTCACAGCAGACAATCACTCTTATTGTTCAGGCAAGATTGGCTATCAGGTGTCTGAATGTGCGACTAATTACCAAAAATTAACAAGTTATACCAACAAATACTAGTCTCTCTTGTTGGCCCAGATGGAAGCGGGGTTTTACTGTGGGAGAAAGCCACAGATGACTAACTACATTTTCACGTCTAATTAGGGAATGACCCTTAGGGAATAACCTTAGGGAATGACCTTAGGAGATGACCTTAGGGAATGACCTTAGGGAATGACCTTAGGAGATGATCTTGGGTGTAAAAGGCAAGTATATGCCACCTGATCACAAAACAAACAATGAAAATGAACTTATATTTTGTCTCGACGAACTTGACCTTTGACCTTTTGTTTATGGGAATGAGAGCGATTCTGAAACACCCAACTCTGAATTAGAATTAATAAGAAGTTTGAATTTACACTGATATGTACCATTCATACAAACATAACAATTCTACCCTTTACTTCTTCCACATAGACATTACGTGATATGTAACATTTAGTCAGCTTAAAAGAAAATGAATGCATATATGTTCTAGATAAGCCTTTTTAGTGGTTAGTTTGACCTGACCCCTGGACTTAGAGGTACAGACTGGGGGTGTCATGTGACACATATACATGTATGTTCTATTTAAAAAAGCTGTCCCCACGTTCTGCAGTAAAATTCTTCGGTCATATAAAAATCATATCACTGTCATTAATACACTCATAAACAAGCTCTATCAAAAAATGACACACAGGAAAACGTTAAACCTAACTCAATAACCCCTCACTACAAGTCTCTACGTAAATAACTCAATAACCCCCTCACTACAAGTCTCTACGTAAATGACATGTCAACATTTCAGTCAATAACCCCCTCACTACAAGTCTCTACGTAAATAACTCAATAACCCCCTCACTACAAGTCTCTACGTAAATGACATGTCAACATTTCAGTCAATAACCCCCTCACTACAAGTCTCTACATAAATGACACGTCAACATTTCAGTCAATAACCCTCTCACTACAAGTCTCTACGTAAATGACATGTCAACATTTCAGTCAATAACCCTCTCACTACAAGTCTACATAAATGACACGTCAACATTTCAGTCAATAAATCCCTCACTACAAGTCTCTACGTAAATGACACGTCAACATTTCAGTCAATAACCCCCTCACTACAAGTCTCTACATAAATAACATGTCAACATTTCAGTCAATAACCCCTCACTACAGTCTCTACATAAATGACACGTCAACATTTCAGTCAATAAATCCCTCACTACAAGTCTCTACATAAATGACACGTCAACATTTCAGTCAATAACCCCCTCACTACAAGTCTCTACATAAATGACACGTCAACATTTCAGTCAATAACCCTCTCACTACAAGTCTCTACGTAAATGACACGTCAACATTTCAGTCAATAACCCCCTCACTACAAGTCTCTACGTAAATGACACGTCAACATTTCAGTCAATAACCCCCTCACTACAAGTCTCTATGTAAATGACATCAACATTTCAGTCAATAACCCTCTCACTACAAGTCTCTACGTAAATGACATCAACATTTCAGTCAATAACCCTCTCACTACAAGTCTCTACGTAAATGACATGTCAACATTTCAGTCAATAACCCCCTCACTACAAGTCTCTACGTAAATGACATCAACATTTCAGTCAATAACTTCCTCACTACAAGTCTCTGTGTAAATGACATCAACATTTCAGTCAATAACCCTCTCACTACAAGTCTCTACGTAAATGACATGTCAACATTTCAGTCAATAACCCCCTCACTACACGTCTCTATGTAAATGACGTCAACATTTCAGTCAATAAATCCCATGATTACCTCTACGTTGATGTTAGTAATGTAAAAGTCTTGAGCAAGGCACTTAATTCTAATTGCTCAAGTCTACCAAGCTGTATAAATAGGTACATAATATATGAAGGTATTTAGTCTAGATTTACACTAGATCCATGCATGTAACACCAAATGAACTATGGAAATAATTATAAGTTACCAAGCGGTCTGTCAAGAGTTTTGTACAATATAAACATACAACTATTACACCTTGAAATAATGTAGAATCTTTTAACAATCATGTTATACAGCACATATAAATGGCAAGAAATCACAGTGGTAAATGTACATGTTAATTTGTTAATTATAAAATAGGAAAAGTTCTGTACAAATTGGTGATCAATTTATTTCATCGGGAAAGTGTTATTATGAATTAGAAAAATAATAGGAACAGTTCTGTACAAATTAGAAAAGGATTCATTTAGTTGGGAAAGTTCTGTACAAATTAGAGATGGATTCATTTAATTGGGAAAGTTCTTTATGAAGTAGAAAAAGATTAATTTAATCAGGAAAGTTCTGTAAGATGGATTGATTCAATGGGGCAAGTTCTTTATGAATTAAAGATGGATTCATTTAATCGGGAAAAATCTGTATGAATTAGACCAGAACAATCCTGACAGTATAGTGAATATGACTTAGTCTTTCCTGAATATGTCTTTCGGACAAAGTTTTGGAGGAATGTTTGTGAATACTAATTAATAGTCAGAAACATTTATATGTAACCAGACCATCACAGAGTGAGATACATTGTGTACACGTCCCATTTTACCTGTCTAGGTACACGTCCCATTTTACCTGTCCAGGTATACATCCAATTTTACCTGTCTAGGTATATGTCCCATTTTACCTGTCCAGGTATACGTCCCATTTTACATTTGTAGGTCCCATTTTACCTGTCTAGGTACATGTCCAATGTTACCTGTCAAGGTATACGTCCCATTTTACCTGTCTAGGTATACGTCCCATTTTACCTGTCTAGGTATACATCCCATTTTACCTGTCTAGGTATACATCCCATTTTACCTGTCCAGGTATACGTCCCATTTTACCTGTCTAGGTACACGTCCCATTTTACCTGTCCAGGTATACATCCAATTTTACCTGTCCAGGTATACGTCCCATATAACCTTTCTAGGTATACGTCCCATTTTACCTGTCTAGGTATACGTCCCATTTTACCTGTCCAGGTATACATCCAATTTTACCTGTCCAGGTATACGTCCCATTTTACCTGTCTAGGTACACGTCCCATTTTACCTGTCCATGTATATGTCCCATTTTACCTGTCTAGGTATATGTCCCATTTTACCTGTCTAGGTACACGTCCCATTTTACCTGTCCATGTATACTTCCCATTTTACCTGTCTAGGTATACATCCCATTTTACCTGTCAAGGTATACATCCAATTTTACCTGTCTAGGTAAATGTCCCATTTTACCTGTCTAGGTATACGTTCCATTTTACCTGTCTAGGTAAACTTCCTATTTTACCTGTCACAGTATACGTCCCATTTTACCTGTCTAGGTATGTATGTCCCAATTTACCTGTCTAGGTACTCAATGCATGTCCTTTTCCATCTATCTGAATTTTAATCAGGTCCATGACTGAGGATTTTTTGCTTTGGTTCTAAAAATGCAGGATACCAAAATGTAAGTTTGGCACATCTCATAAATGGACAGATATACTGTGTAATGATCTTAATTAACAAAATAATATTTCCTGTCAAAATATTTTTAGATATTGTTTGGTTAAAAAAGGCTTAAATGAATTAGAAGTGAGATAACTCTGTGTTTCTGCAATAAAAATAAAGTGAGAGTACAATATGTCACAAAGGAACGCTCTTGTTGTCATGTCAGTTGGAAGGACAAAATTGACTCTGGTTAACATTACCCACACACAACAAACTAAAACATGAACTCATTGGAATTGTTTTTGGAACTCTCGAGCCCAACAGTATTCGCTTTGAAAGACTGATTCATTGAGAATGGAAGATAAGTGATTATCAAACCTATTTAGTTATTATGTAAATTGTAATTCACACCAGATATGGCAGATAAGGAGAAAGGCACCGTTATACAGAAAGATAGACACATTAAAGGCTGAATTCTATAAAACACACCAATACAGCCGCTCTCTTCTTCATTAAAAATTCTTAGAGAATCTATATTTCTCTCATAAATTACAAGAATTTGGTCCAATATGGATTTGATTCAGACTAATAAAACATGATATCTACAATGATACAACAGTGCAGACAAAGAAATTATCAAAATCTCACGGCACAAAATCTGAATAATTTCAAACATTGTAAAAATCAAAGAAAAAAAACATTGGCCATCCACCTGTTATCAAGAACTGAACATGAAATATTGTTTACAAAATAAAACACATGGAGTAGAGTCCATTTTACACTTGAATTGACCCTGGTAAAAATACAAAAAACAATGTACCAGTCACTTGGCTAGGGAGAAATTTTCTATAACTCAATCAGTAGAATGTCCCCAGTTACCCTGGTAACATATTAACTACGTCCTACTCGGCTAGGGAGAATTTCTCTATAACTCGATCAGTAGAGTGTCGGAGTTACCCTGGCAACATATTAACTACGTCCTACTCGGCTAGGGAGAATTTCTCTATAACTCGATCAGTAGAGTGTCGGAGTTACCCTGGCAACATATTAACTACGTCCTACTCGGCTAGGGAGAATTTCTCTATAACTCGATCAGTAGAGTGTCGGAGTTACCCTGGCAACATATTAACTACGTCCTACTCGGCTAGGGAGAATTTCTCTATAACTCGATCAGTAGAGTGTCGGAGTTACCCTGGCAACATATTAACTACGTCCTACTCGGCTAGGGAGAATTTCTCTATAACTCGATCAGTAGAGTGTCGGAGTTACCCTGGCAACATATTAACTACGTCCTACTCGGCTAGGGAGAATTTCTCTATACCTCGATCAGTAGAGTGTCGGAGTTACCCTGGTAACATATTAACTACGTCCTACTCGGCTAGGGAGAATTTCTCTATAACTCGATCAGTAGAGTGTCGGAGTTACCCTGGTAACATATTAACTACGTCCTACTCGGCTAGGGAGAATTTCTCTATACCTCGATCAGTAGAGTGTCGGAGTTACCCTGGTAACATATTAACTACGTCCTACTCGGCTAGGGAGAATTTCTCTATACCTCGATCAGTAGAGTGTCGGAGTTACCCTGGTAACATATTAACTACGTCCTACTCGGCTAGGGAGAATTTCTCTATAACTCGATCAGTAGAGTGTCGGAGTTACCCTGGTAACATATTAACTACGTCCTACTCGGCTAGGGAGAATTTCTCTATAACTCGATCAGTAGAGTGTCGGAGTTACCCTGGTAACATATTAACTACGTCCTACTCGGCTAGGGAGAATTTCTCTATAACTCGATCAGTAGAGTGTCGGAGTTACCCTGGTAACATATTAACTACGTCCTACTTGGCTAGGGAGAATTTCTCTAATGGATTGGTAGAGCTTCCAAGTAGTATTCAAGATCAAGACTTGAGCTGACTTTGAAATGAAGGTTATTTAAAATTTGAACAATCCATGCTGTTTATCACCTGATTAATAGATTAACGAGATCCATTAATATCATTCTGATAAATAAACAATTAACAGTCCAACCATATTCTCTGTAGCTTCTCTATATCTGTATATATGGCAGTTAAGTAAAATGATCCTTACAAATAAAATATGAGTTATTATATCTTCAGTACTAAATCAGTGACCCTATCTCCTGACCTTTGATCCTCAATAAGTCACTGTATTGTATTTTTGCATTTTTACCGGTTTACATATTAATTTTAGCATGTTACGCTAATTAAAAATTTGAGATAGAGTAATTCCTGTGACATATATCAATCATTGATGTTCTTGAAATTTGATTATATGATAAAATCTGATGTGCTGAAATTTTTATATCATACTAAAATTGGACAATTTTCTGAAGTCTGATTATACATTAAAATTTGAAATTTACTGAAATAAGCATATCTACAATATGTCACCAAGGTGAAATTGTGAGACTTGATAAACTTTATACAAAGTCTGATAAAGTCTTGAATAGCCAGACAAAAACTTCAACAGACAACACTGTAGCTATCCTGCAGGAATATAAAGGTCAGAGCCCTTCAAAGGTCAAAAATGTTTTATATTGGTCAATAAACAAAACGACCTTGTTATCAACCTCAAAGTACATCAGTCACACCAACATGACCTTGTTATCAACCTCAAAGTACAACAGTATCATCAACATGACCTTGTTATCAACCTCAAAGTACAACAGTATCATCAACATGACCTTGTTATCAACCTCAAAGTACATCAGTCACATCAACATGACCTTGTTATCAACCTCAAAGTACAACAGTATCATCAACATGACCTTGTTATCAACCTCAAAGTACAACAGTATCATCAACATGACCTTGTTATCAACCTCAAAGTACAACAGTATCATCAACATGACCTTGTTATCAACCTCAAAGTACAACAGTATCATCAACATGACCTTGTTATCAACCTCAAAGTACATCAGTATCATCAACATGACCTTGTTATCAACCTCAAAGTACAACAGTATCATCAACATGACCTTGTTATCAACCTCAAAGTACAACAGTATCATCAACATGTTCCTTTTTGTATGACACTCTATGCTTTTGATGACTAATCAAGCTTACTAAAATTGATTTTTACTTTTTGTAAATTCTGATCAAAGAAAATGAATAAGAAGTTGTGATTCGTGCATTTTTCAAGATTTGAGCAGGTTACGAGTCTCACCATACCAAGATGACCAAAAAGTCATTTGACTTAATGACTCTGACGAGTCGACAACAATGTGATATACCAACAGTAAATGGTTACATTTGATCTCCTTACGAGAGACTGTTTTAATTTTACATAAAATATAGCATTTACAATAATAATTTAACATTATATTGACACTCTTTACTGTAAGTTGTCAACTCTTAAAATTTCTCCATCCCTGTGTCTCTATTCCTCCTTAGGCTTTTCCACAGTGGAATCTTTTCTGAAAAAAAATAAAACAAAAACAAACTTTTAAACAAAGACCCTTATCAATATAAATAATAATTACAAACATTTTATAAATTATCACATCAATACAAAACATATTCTGTAATTATCAGAATGCCTGCATGGCTGGAAAATGTCATATTGTCATACTGGAGGATAGAATTGATGTGACACAAGAAACTTACTTCTCCGACAAATGTCCATTTGACGACGACTTGTTTCTGACAAACATTGATCTTATAATGAAATGTAGGAGCGGCCAGCCAAGGAAAAACACATGACCAATAAAATACAGCTGACTGTAAACCTGAAAGTAAAACAGGACAGGTTACAGCGAGATTGACGATCAGTAAAACTACCACAGTTACAGCAAGATTGAGGGTCGGTAAAACTACCACAGTTACAGCGAGATTGAGGGTCGGTAAAACTTCATGTTACATCGAGATTGACGATCAGTAAAACTACCAGTTATAGCAAGATTGAGGGTCAGTAAAACTACCAGTTACAGCGAGATTGACGATCAGTAAAACTACCACAGTTACAGCGAGATTGAGGGTCAGTGAAACTACCAGTTACAGCGAGATTGAGGGTCAGTGAAACTACCACAGTTACAGCGAGATTGAGGGTCAGTGAAACTACCAGTTACAGCGAGATTGAGGGTCAGTGAAACTACCAGTTACAGCGAGATTGAGGTCAGTTAATGAGCAGTTACAGCGATATTGAGGATCAGTCAAACTACCACAGTTACAGGGATATTAAGGGCCAGTATCAAAATACAGCTGGCTGTAAACCTGCAGATAAAACAGGACTGATTACAGCAAGGTCGCGAAGATCAGTAAAATATCAGAGTTACAGGAATATCAAGGGTCAGTAAAACTACCATACAATAGTTACAGCGAAATTGAGGGTCAGTATTAAAATACAGCTGACTGTAAACCTGTAAGTAAAACAGGACAGGTTACAGTAAGATCAAGGATCAGTAAAACTACCACAGTTACAGCGAGATTGAGGATCAGTAAAACTACCACAGTTACAGCGAGATTGAGGGTCGGTAAAACTACCACAGTTACAGCGAGATTGAGGGTCGGTAAAACTACCAGTTACAGCGAGATTGAGGATCTGTAAAACTACCAGTTACAGCGAGATTGAGGATCAGTAAAACTACCAGTTACAGCGAGATTGAGGATCAGTAAAACTACCAGTTACAGCGAGATTGAGGGTCGGTAAAACTACCACAGTTACAGCGAGATTGAGGGTCGGTAAAACTACCACAGTTACAGCGAGATTGAGGGTCGGTAAAACTACCAGTTACAGCGAGACTGAGGATCAGTAAAACTACCAGTTACAGCGAGATTGAGGATCAGTAAAACTACCAGTTACAGCGAGATTGAGGATCAGTAAAACTACCAGTTACAGCGAGATTGAGGGTCGGTAAAACTACCACAGTTACAGCGAGATTGAGGGTCAGTAAAACTACCAGTTACAGCGAGATTGAGGATCAGTAAAACTACCAGTTACAGCGAGATTGAGGGTCAGTAAAACTACCAGTTACAGCGAGATTGAGGATCAGTAAAACTACCAGTTACAGCGAGATTGAGGATCAGTAAAACTACCAGTTACAGCGAGATTGAGGATCAGTAAAACTACCAGTTACAGCGAGATTGAGGGTCAGTAAAACTACCACGTTACAGCGAGATTGAGGATCGGTAAAACTATCAGTTACAGTGAGATTGAGGGTCAGTAAACTAACACAGTTACAGCGAGATTGAGGGTCAGTAAAACTATCAGTTACAGCGAGATTGAGGGTCAGTAAACTAACACAGTTACAGCGAGATTGAGGGTAAATAAAACTACCACAGTAACAACAAGATAATGGATCAGTAAAACAATCAGTTACAGCGAGATTGAGGGTCAGTAAAACTATCAGTTACAGCGAGATTGACAATCAGTAAAACTATCAGTTACAGCGAGATTGAGGGTCAGTAAAACTACCAGTTACAGCGGGATTGAGGGTCAGTAAAACTACCAGTTACAGCGAGATTGAGGGTCAGTAAAACTACCAGTTACAGCGAGATTGACGATCAGTAAAACTAGCAGTTACAGCAAGATTGAGGGTCAGTAAAACTACCAGTTACAGCGAGATTGAGGGTCAGTAAAAATACCAGTTACAGCGAGATTGAGGGTCAGTAAAAATACCAGTTACAGCGAGATTGACGATCAGTAAAACTACCAGTTACAGCGAGACTGAGGGTCAGTAAAACTACAACAGTTACAGCGAGATTGAGGTTCAGTAAAACTACCACATTTACAGAGGGATTGAGGGTCAGTAAAACTTCAACAGTTACAGCGAGATCGCGAAGATCAGTAAAATATCAGTTACAGCGAGATTGAGGGTCAGTAAAACTACCAGTTACAGCGAGATTGAGGATCAGTAAAACTACCAGTTACAGCAAGATTGATGGTCAGTTAAACCACCACAGTTACATCGATATTGAGGGTCAGTAAAACTACCACAGCAAAAAATTAATTACTACATTGAAACCTGTCTTCACCGACACTGTATGGCACTGTCTCAGTGTCGGATATTACATTGGGTCGGTATATAAAGTCAGTTTCAGCAATATATGACAGTGGAGCAGTTTGCCTTTCTCTGGCTAAAATTATTGGTCGGATGACACAGCCAGGATGTTCTTTAAGTCAGAGGTCAGTAAAGTCAGGTTTCACTGTCCGTATTTGAAATTAATTACTCTTCAAAATTTTTAATTTATCATTAAAAAAATAACTCATTTAAAACTTCAATGAAAATGATTACTCATAAAAAATTGTTCATTTATTTTCTTGTTTTTTTTGCATCTGTCAAATCATTAATTTTGTCATTTAATCTCTATGTAATTAAACCACTTACTTTTGTATAATCATTGAAATTTAAAAGTACAAAACTAAGCAGGGCATATCCCATACAGAATGTTGTGATGAGCTTTTTGAGTATATACAGCACAGGTTGTAATATAGGTGAGCTGTTAAACTTCTCCAGCGCTGGAATCCTCGGTGTTAACGCCATCACCTGAAATATAGAATATCATTTGAAAGTTTTACGATAAAAAATATGCAATATAAGATATTATTTTAAAGTTTAACAATAAAAATATGAAATATAAGATATTATTTCAATGTTTAAGATAAAAAATTTATGAGAAATTTCTGTTAAATTTACACACCATTAACACTTGTATTCGACCTGCCAACTGTGCTGAATTTCATGGGGTAGATAGAATGAACATGATAACATTTTCAAGTCTAAGTACATTGATAGATATCCTAACTCTTAATAATCTTGTGTTTAAAACTACCCTGGTATATATACCTGAAACTCTTCTTTTTTGTCTAAATTAATTGTATCACATTTTCCTTGATTAATTATATATTCATTAAATTTATACCAAGAAGCAAGCTGGGTATTGCTAAAGCAAAACATGTCCCCTACTGGCCCCAGTAATACACGTCCCCTACTGGCCCCAGTAATACACGTCCCCTACTGGCCCCAGTAATACACGTCCCCTACTGGCCCCAGTAATACACGTCCCCTACTGGCCCCAGTAATACACGTCCCCTACTGGCCCCAGTAATGCACGTCCCCTACTGGCCCCAGTAATGCACGTCCCCTACTGGCCCCAGTAATGCACGTCCCCTACTGGCCCCAGTAATGCACGTCCCCTACTGGCCCCAGTAATGCACGTCCCCTACTGGCCCCAGTAATGCACGTCCCCTACTGGCCCCAGTAATGCACGTCCCCTACTGGCCCCAGTAATGCACGTCCCCTACTGGCCCCAGTAATGCACGTCCCCTACTGGCCCCAGTAATGCACGTCCCCTACTGGCCCCAGTAATACACGTCCCCTACTGGCCCCAGTAATACTCGTCCCCTACTGGCCCCAGTAATACACGTCCCCAGTAATACAGGTCCCCTATTGGCCCCAGTAATACACGTCCCCTACTGGCCCCGTCCCCTACTGGCCCCAGTAATACATGTCCCCTACTGGCCCCAGTGATACACGTCCCCTACTGGCCCCAGTGATACACGTCCCCTACTGGCCCCAGTGATACACGTACCCTACTGGCCCCAGTAATACACGTCCCCTACTGGCCCCAGTAATACACGTCCCCTACTGGCCCCAGTAATACATGTCACCTACTGGCCCCAGTAATACATGTCCCCTACTGGCCCCAGTAATACACGTCCCCTACTAGCCCCACTAAAAATAGTCACAGTGACCTTGACCCAAAAATTCCCGAAACTCAAACTGGATCTGTAACTACTCATACTGAAGTTATATACCAACTTCACCAACATACCTTGAAGAATGGCTGAGAGTGGGCGGACTGACCGACTGACGGATGGGGAGGAAACCTATAGCCCCCTCCTCCCCTTTTTCACCAGCTGGGCATTAATAATGAAGTTCACTAATAATAACTAAATCAAGGGGATCAATTGAGACACCCCTCTCCACATAGAATACAGGAGCGAATTAGTATTACCTGGTTTTCACAATTCATCATTATAACCCCCCTCCCTCCCCACATAGAATACAGGACAGACATATTACCTGGTTTTCACAATTCATCATTATAAACTCTAATGCGAAGTTCATATAATATCCTGATCTCGTCCCATGCCACATGGCCAGGTAAAACAGGGTGACGGCCTGTGACAGAAATTTGTTTCCCAGGAACCGTAGTCTTTTAAAAACATATCTGAAATAAAAAAGAAATAAAATAGAACATCTAAGACAAAATCTTTTATTCCCAGCACAGAAATAACATTGTTATAATCTGTAGTAATGGGAAATGTAGGTCACAGCGACCTACTTTTGGTATATGACATCAAACTGTCAGGTAGATCTGCAGGTAGTAAAATTCACAATTTCGATGAAACACCTTTTTCTATCAATGGAGAATATTTGATCCTCGGAGGATTCAAAGGCGTTAAGAAAAGAGACCAAGTAATATTCAATCTCTGTTCCTAGGTGTGTGTCCAGGGGTTTTGTTCCTAGGTGTGTGTCCAGGGGTTTTGTTCCTAGGTGTGTGTCCAGGGGTTTTGTTCCTAGGTGTGTGTCCAGGGGCTTTGTTCCTAGGTGTGTGTGGGGTTTTGTTCCTAGGTGTGTGTGGGGTTTTAAATTTTCAAACTATCACACTGCTAATTATACAAGCAGATGTGGGAACTGGAACCAAATATATGTTACTAGATCAAGATTCATTAAACCAGACAAAAGCCGATCAGATACGATACAAGCTATTTCATGCCATTTCAATTTACCTTTGACCTATATATATGACCTACATTGCCATCCACCAGTTTTTCATTGTAGCTGACAATATTACCACCATTCACTGGCATTTCAACTGACCTATGACCTATATATATGACCTACATTGCCATCCACCAGTTTTTTTTTGTAGCTGACCATGGGTTTGTGTTGTAGCTGACCGTGACCAATATTACCCTTCACTGGCATTTTTTTTTTACCTCTGACCTATATATATGACCTACTTTGCCATCCACTGGTTTGTGTTTTAGCTGACCATGACCAATATTACCATTCACTGGTATTTCAAATGACCTTTATATATGACCTACTTTGCCATCTACTGGTTTGTCGTAGTAGACCATGACCAATATTGGCATTTTTCCTGACCTATGACCTATATATATCACCTACTTTGCCATCCACTGGTTTGTGTTGTAGTTGAAGGACTGTATATAGTCTCGGAGTCGATAACCTTCCTCCAGCTTCCGGAGTTGTACATTACACACACCATTCCACTCAATGTTACCATTGATGTCCTTTCCGTTGTAGGACACGCCCACCAATATACACGTTCCCTCCTAAAAATATAACGTTCAAATTATAGGACACGCCCACCAATATACACGTTCCCTCCTAAAAATATAACGTTCAAATTATAGGACACGCCCACCAATATACACGTTCCCTCCTAAAAATATAACGTTCAAATTAAAGGACACGCCCACCAATATACACCTTCCCTCCTAAAAATATAACGTTCAAATTATAGGACACGCCCACCAATATACACGTTCCCTCCTAAAAATATAACGTTCAAATTATCGGACACGCCCACCAATATACACGTTCCCTCCTATAAATATAATGTTCAAATTATCGGACACGCCCACCAATATACACATTCCCTCCTAAAAATATAATGTTCAAATTATAGGACACGCCCACCAATATACACCTTCCCTCCTAAAAATATAATGTTCAAATTATAGGACACGCCCATCAATATACACATTCCCTCCTAAAAATATAACGTTCAAATTATAGGACACGCCCACCAATATACACATTCCCTCCTAAAAATATAATGTTCAAATTATAGGACACGCCGACCAATATACACATTCCCTCCTATAAATATAATGTTCAAATTATAGGACACATCCACAAATATACACGTTCCCTCTTTAAAATATAATAATCAAATTATAGGACACGCCCATCAATATACATGTTCCCTCCTAAAAATATAATGTTCAAATTATAGGACACACCGACCAATATACACGTTCCCTCCTAAAAATATACAGACAGGACCCAAGGCATTACATATATTTAAATTACAACCATTAATATATGAACACTGATGTTTATTTTCAAATATGCCAAATTTCTTAGATTCTACATAATTTCTAATTCTAAAACACTTACCAAAATGGTTTAGAAATACGCCCTCCCCGGAGTAGGATATATATAATCTTTTAAACTAGGGAAAGGGGCTTAACTCAGGATGACTATCGTACTTTAACACTAGAGATGTGGGCTTATTTGAGGATAAAGATTAAAAGATGTGTTTACATGGTTATAAGAATGCTTGACCAGTAGATCTACTGGAGGCAAAAAAGGCTTGACCAGTAGATCTACTGGAGGCCAAGAAGGCTTGACCAGTAGATCTACTGGAGGCCAAGAAGGCTTGACCAGCAGATCGGCTGGAGGCCAAGAAGGCTTGACCAGTAGATCACCTGGAGGCCGAGATGGCTTGACCAGTAGATCAACTGGAGGCCAAGAAGGCTTGACCAGTGTATCGACTGGAGGGCAAAAGGGCTTGACCAGTAGATCTACTGGAGGCCAAGAAGGCTTGACCAGTAGATCACCTGGAAGCCGAGAAGGCTTGACCAGAGGATCGACTGGAGGCCAAGAATGCTTGACCAGTAGATCACCTGGAGGCCGAGAAGGCTTGACCAGTAGATCTACTGGAGGACAAGAAGGCTTGACCAGTAGATCTACTGGAGGCCAAGAAGGCTTGACCAGTAGATCACCTGGAGGCCGAGAAGGCTTGACCAGTAGATCTACTGGAGGACAAGAAGGCTTGACCAGTAGATCGGCTGGAGTGTAAACAGTGTATACTTACGGCGATGAGCCAGCTTCCGATGTATTTGTTGAGGATAACTCTACCCCACAGTGTTATATAGAAAAACTTTGATACCCAACTTAAATCCTGAAAGGGAAACAAAACATTTTCCAAATCAAATTGTCTGGTACAACATCTGGACATTTTGTAGAATTTTGTAAAACACTAGTTTAAAATACCGTATTTATTCTAATAAATGCCCCCACCCTAATAAACGCCCCCCACCATTTTTTTGGAAAGAAAAATTCCTCAATTCGAGAAAAAGAACTTACCGTGGCACAGTTATATATCTATCCACATGTGTCCAGAGGTAATTATTTAAAGGATATCCAACATAAAACTAACACAAACCACAAAACAAAGTTTGTCACTTAGTTTTACAATGTTTTGGATACATATACACATATTTCATGGTGTGAAATGGGTACATACAACAGATCTCACAACTTACTGACTCTGAAGTTTTGATCTCCATTAAACGCCCCCCCCCCCCTTGGAAAAATTTCACGCCCCTGGGGCGTTTATTAGAATAAATACGGTACTCTTAGTGACCTTGCAATTTCATAATAGTCAAGACTGATAAAAACTGAAAAACACAACAAAATGATAAATTATTTCTATACACTGGTAATGTATAGAGATCTTACCTGGAATGAATCGTCTCTGTAGGACTCCGTAGAAAAGACGAGTCCTCCTATATGGTAGGAGGCAATGTACACGATGCCCAGACCTAGTCTCTTAAGTCCCGGTATAACACTGAAAATATACAAAACATTATTATTGTACCTGGCCGGAGGGTCATCACGACCATATTTTATTATTGTACCTGGCCGGAGGGTCATCAAGACCATATTTTATCATTGTAACTGGCCGGAGGGTCATCAAGACCATATTTTATTATTGTACCTGGCCGGAGGGTCATCAAGACCATATTTTATTATTGAACCTGGCCGGAGGGTCATCAAGACCATATTTTATTATTGTAACTGGCCGGAGGGTCATCAAGACCATATTTTATTATTGTACCTGGCCGGAGGGTCCTCAAGACCATATTTTATTATTGTACCTGGCCGGAGGGTCATCAAGACCATATTTTATTATTGAACCTGGCCGGAGGGTCATCACGACCATATTTTTGTACCTGCGGAGGGTCATCATTATACTTTATTATTGTACCTGGCCGGAGGGTCATCACGACTATATTTTATTATTGTACCTGGCCGGAGGGTCCTCAAGACCATATTTTATTATTGTACCTGGCCGGAGGGTCCTCAAGACCATATTTTATTATTGTACCTGGCCGGAGGGTCATCACGACTATATCATTATACCAGGCCAGAGGGTCATTATACCTGGCCGGTGGGTCATTATACCTGGCTGGAGGGTCATTATACCTGGCCGGTGGGTCATTATACCTGGCCGGAGGGTCATCACGACTATATCTTGTCATTATACCTGGCCGGAGGGTCCTTAAGACTATATTTTATTATTATACCTGGCCGGAGGGTCATAAAAACCATATTTTAATATTTTATTGTAGGGTCATCACGACTATATCTTGTCATAATACCTGGCCGGAGGGTCCTTAAGACTATATTTTATTATTATACCTGGCCGGAGGGTCATTATACCTGGCCGGAGGGTCATCACAACTATATCATTATACCTGGCCGGAGGGTCATTATACATGGCCAGAGGGTCATTATATCTGGTTGGAGGGTAATTATACCTAGCCAGAGGGTCATTATACCTGGCTGGAGGGTCATTATACCTGGCCAGAGGGTCATTATACCTGGCCAGAGGGTAATTATACCTAGCCAGAGGGTCATTATACCTGGCTGGAGGGTCATTATACCTGGCCAGAGGGTCATTATACCTGGCCAGAGGGTCATTATACCTGGCCGGAGGGTCATTATACATGGCTAGAGGGTAATTATACCTAGCCAGAGGGTCATTATACCTGGCCAGAGGGTCATTATACCTGGCCGGTGGGTCATTATACCTGGCCAGAGGGTCATTATACCTGGCCGGAGGGTCATCACGACTATATCATTATACCTGGCCGGAGGGTCCTTCGAGGGCTTTTCTTGGAGAGTTCCACTTGTAAATGACAGGTAACGCTTCATACTAAACTGTAAACATTAACAAATACAAACTGTAAACATTTTTCCATTTCACTATATCGATGTAAAGTCTGGTAATACTTGTTGAAAGTCAATTTCATTCTATTCTCAGTCATTGAAAATATTAAAATTATCTTAATATTTAATATAAGTACACAAAAGTTAAGACACTTGTTATTCAATGAAAAATTTCCAGCTATGACAACTATGAAATTTAACTCCACAAAATCAGTAAATTGTAGAGTAGTTTAACTTAAAGTTGTAACACATTAATCACCAACATTCAGAAGTAAGGACGATTTGACCGTTCCTTCTGATGTCATCATTACACGATTGACAGTAGTTTTTACCTTCTGATGTCATCATTACAGGTGTGACAGTAGTTTTTACCTTCTGATGTCATCATTACACGTGTGACAGTAGTTTTTACCTTCTGATGTCATCGTTACAGGTGTGACAGTAGTTTTTACCTTCTGATGTCATCATTACAGGTGTGACAGTAGTTTTTACCTTCTGATGTCATCATTACAGGTGTGACAGTAGTTTTTACCTTCTGATGTCATCATTACAGGTGTGACAGTAGTTTTTACCTTCTGATGTCATCATTACAGGTGTGACAGTAGTTTTTATGTTCTGATGTCATCATTACAGGTGTGACAGTAGTTTTTACCTTCTGATGTCATCGTTACAGGTGTGACAGTAGTTTTTACCTTCTCGATTCACGTTACACGTTTTTTGACCGTAGTTTTTACCTTCTGATGTCATTGCGTGTACAGGTTGTGGTGACAGTAGTTTTTACCCTTTGATGTCATCATTCAGAGTCTGTTGACAGTAGTTTTTACCTTCTGCTATCATCATTTACAGGTGTGACAGTAAGTTTTTACCTTTCTGAGTCATCATTACAGGTTGTGACAGTAGTTTTTACCTTCTGATGTCCTCATTACACGTTTGACAGTAGTCTTTTTACCTTCTGATGTCATCGTTACAGGTGTGACAGTAGTTTTGACCTTCTGATGTCATCATTTACAGGGTGTGACAGTAGTTTTTACCCTTCTGATGTCATTCATTACAAGTTTGACAGTTTTTTACCTTCTGATGTTCATCAGTTACAGGTGTGACAGTAGTTTTTACCTTCTGATGTCATCATTACAGGTGTGACAGTAGTTTTTACCTTCTGATGTCATCATTACAGGTGTGACAGTAGTTTTTACCTTCTGATGTCATCATTACAGGTGTGACAGTAGTTTTTACCTTCTGATGTCATCGTTACAGGTGTGACAGTAGTTTTTACCTTCTGATGTCATCAGTTACACGGTGTGACAGTAGTTTTTACCTTCTGATGTCATCGTTACAGGTGTGACAGTAGTTTTTACCTTCTGATGTCATCATTACAGGTGTGACAGTAGTTTTTACCTTCTGATATCATCATTACAGGTGTGACAGTAGTTTTTACCTTCTGATGTCATCATTACAGGTGTGACAGTAGTTTTTACCTTCTGATGTCATCATTACACGTTTGACAGTAGTTTTTACCTTCTGATGTCATCGTTACAGGTGTGACAGTAGTTTTACCTTCTGATGTCATCATTACAGGTGTGACAGTAGTTTTACCTTCTGATGTCATCATTACAGGTGTGACAGTAGTTTTTACCTTCTGATGTCATCATTACACGTTTGACAGTAGTTTTTACCTTCTGATGTCATCGTTACAGGTGTGACAGTAGTTTTACCTTCTGATGTCATCATTACAGGTGTGACAGTAGTTTTTACCTTCTGATGTCATCATTACAGGTGTGACAGTAGTTTTTACCTTCTGATGTCATCATTACACGTCTGACAGTAGTTTTTACCTTCTGATGTCATTGTTACAGGTGTGACAGTAGTTTTTACCTTCTGATGTCATCATTACAGGTGTGACAGTAGTTTTTACCTTCTGATGTCATCATTACAGGTTTGACAGTAGTTTTTACCTTCTGATGTCATCATTACATGTTTGGCAGTAGTGTTTACCTTCTAATGTCATCGTTACAGGTGTGACAGTAGTTTTTACCTTCTGATGTCATCATTACACGTTTGGCAGTATAGTTTTTACCTTCTGATGTCATCATTACAGGTGTGACAGTAGTTTTTACCTTCTGATGTCATCGTTACACGTTTGACAGTAGTTTTTACCTTCTGATGTCATCATTACAGGTGTGACAGTAGTTTTTACCTTCTGATGTCATCATTACAGGTGTGACAGTAGTTTTTACCTTCTGATGTCATCGTTACAGGTGTGACAGTAGTTTTTACCTTCTGATGTCATCATTACAGGTGTGACAGTAGTTTTTATGTTCTGATGTCATCATTACAGGTGTGACAGTAGTTTTTACCTTCTGATGTCATCGTTACAGGTGTGACAGTAGTTTTTACCTTCTGATGTCATCGTTACACGTTTGACAGTAGTTTTTACCTTCTGATGTCATCGTTACAGGTGTGACAGTAGTTTTTACCTTCTGATGTCATCATTACAGGTGTGACAGTAGTTTTTACCTTCTGATGTCATCATTACAGGTGTGACAGTAGTTTTTACCTTCTGATGTCATCATTACACGTTTGACAGTAGTTTTTACCTTCTGATGTCATCGTTATAGGTGTGACAGTAGTTTTACCTTCTGATGTCATCATTACAGGTGTGACAGTAGTTTTTACCTTCTGATGTCATCATTACAAGTTTGACAGTAGTTTTTACCTTCTGATGTCATCGTTACAGGTGTGACAGTAGTTTTACCTTCTGATGTCATCATTACAGGTGTGACAGTAGTTTTTACCTTCTGATGTCATCATTACAGGTGTGACAGTAGTTTTTACCTTCTGATGTCATCATTACACGTTTGACAGTAGTTTTTACCTTCTGATGTCATCGTTACAGGTGTGACAGTAGTTTTTACCTTCTGATGTCATCATTACAGGTGTGACAGTAGTTTTTACCTTCTGATGTCATCATTACAGGTTTGACAGTAGTTTTTACCTTCTGATGTCATCATTACATGTTTGGCAGTAGTGTTTACCTTCTAATGTCATCGTTACAAGTGTGACAGTAGTTTTTACCTTCTGATGTCATCATTACACGTTTGGCAGTATAGTTTTTACCTTCTGATGACATCATTACAGGTGTGACAGTAGTTTTTACCTTCTGATGTCATCGTTACACGTTTGACAGTAGTTTTTACCTTCTGATGTCATCATTACAGGTGTGACAGTAGTTTTTACCTTCTGATGTCATCATTACAGGTGTGACAGTAGTTTTTACCTTCTGATGTCATCATTACAGGTGTGACAGTAGTTTTTACCTTCTGATGTCATCATTACATGTTTGACAGTAGTTTTTACCTTCTGATGTCATCGTTACACATTACCTGAGGTCCAGCCAGGTATCCCCCAAAGAAGAATGCGTGACCCAGCATAGCCAGTAACGATGGCGGCTCCTTTAGGACGGTAGCTTTCTGTTCTGCTGACAGCTTCTCCTTACAAACAGATAAACAACAACATGACAACAACCTTCATATTATAACTGTATTGTGTTACATTGGACATCAACATGACAATGACCTTCATATTATAACAGTATTGTGTTACATTGGTCGCCAACATGACAATGACCTTCATATTATAACAGTATTGTGTTACATTGGTCGCCAACATGACAATGACCTTCATATTATAACAGTATTGTGTTACATTGGTCGCCAACATGACAATGACCTTCATATTATAACAGTATTGTGTTACATTGGTCGCCAACATGACAATGACCTTCATATTATAACAGTATTGTGTTACAATGGTCGCCAACATGACAATGACCTTCATATTATAACAGTATTGTGTTACAATGGTGGCCAACATGACAACGACCTTCATATTATAACGGTATTGTGTTACATTGGTGGCCAACATGACAACGACCTTCATATTATAATAGTATTGTGTTACAATGGTCGCCAACATGACAATGACCTTCATAGTATTGTGTTACAATGGTCGCCAACATGACAATGACCTTCATATTATAACAGTATTGTGTTGTATTAATGGCAATGGTCGTCAACCTTAACAACTGAAAAGTATTCATATCTTTTATTTGACCAAAAAATCATTATCAAAATTGTGACATTCATAGATTTTTAACTTCTGAAAAAATCCTGCTCCTTTAGCTACTACGTCAAATTTCCTTCAGAAAAATGTAGTCACACTAGGTTTTCTGGTTCCCAAACTTAGTTACTTAATTTAAGAAAAACGTAGTAAGATCAGCTTTTCACATTCTCTAACTTAAGAAAAACGAAGTAAGATTAGCTTTTCACATTCTCTAACTGAAGAAAAACGAAGTAAGATTAGCTTTTCACATTCTCTGACTTAAGAAAAACGTAGTAAGATCAGCTTTTCACATTCTCTAACTTAAGAAAAACGAAGTAAGATTAGCTTTTCACATTCTCTAACTGAAGAAAAACGAAGTAAGATCAGCTTTTCACATTCTCTAACTTAAGAAAAACGAAGTAAGATCAGCTTTTCACATTCTCTAACTTGAGAAAAACGTAGTAAGATCAGCTTTTCACATTCTCTAACTTAAGAAAAACGAAGTAAGATCAGCTTTTCACATTCCCTAACTTAAGAAAAACGAAGTAAGATCAGCTTTTCACATTCCCTAACTTAAGAAAAACGAAGTAAGATCAGCTTTTCACATTCCCTAACTTAAGAATGATAAAAAACAATACCATGGATATATTGACAAAAAATTATTCCAGTAAAAAAAGGACCATGATACAATGAGCGGACCCGAGACTGAAAATATAACATGGACAAATGTCTTTCTACAAGCGGTTTACATACGATAAGCGCTCAACAAAGTGCAGTTTACCGATCATTCTGCCAATAACCAGAGTAACACGGCCAGCACAATATACACCAGTCCCATGACAAAAAGAAATTATCATATCAAGTGAATACTAAAACGCAAGACTGTCTGATCAAAATGCTACAGAGAAAGTAGAATTTTATGTCATAGCAAACTGTGCAAAGTTTGAAATAAATTGGTTGACAACTTAGTATGAGACAGACATGTCAGGACAATAACTAAAATTAATCTAAATGTCACTCAGGAAAATACCACGTAAAATCACATTTAACAAGCCGACTACGTTTAAAGTGATCTGTTTAAAATTGGGTGATCTCGCACCAATACTCAAACACTAAAATAAACAAGAGGCCAAATGGTCCTTTATTGTTCACCTGCTTCTAAGGAAATTTATATAATAAATCAAACGATAAGTATGTTGCTAAAACGATTATTTTCTGTAAAAAACACTATCATTTTTTCTGGATAAACCAACCATTTTCTGAAGAAAATCTATAACAGACACATTTAACTTAAATAAATCTCTGTTTCATATTTTGAACATTCATCTTTTATTACAATGTCCAATGGATTAATTAGATCAGAATATTACATAGAGACAGAGTCAATTTTAAAAAGAGACTATGATGCGAAATAATGCACACAACGGGTGGACAAGGTACTTCTGACTTGATTTCCCAAGTGTGTTACTATTTATATCCATCTCAAATACGCTAACACGGCAAAGTGACTTAAATTATTAAAGGTTTAAATCAGAAAATAAGTAGATGTACAGCATCAACAAATTCTCAATTTGTGTTACACAAACAAATCTGTTGTCTGTGCCTCTGTGTATGTAGCCATGCTTGGAGTTTGTTTGATATCCAATATTGTAAAATCTCACACCGCTGGTAGTGTACTGTAACATAGTAAAATCTCACAGGACAGGTAGTGTACTGTAACATAGTAAAATCTCACACGGCTGGTAGTGTACTGTAACATAGTAAAATCTCATAGGACAGGTAGTGTACTGTAACATAGTAAAATCTCATAGGACAGGTAGTGTACTGTAACATAGTAAAATCTCACAGGACAGGTAGTGTATTGTAACATAGTAAAATCTCACAGGGCTGGTAGTGTACTGTAACATAGTAAAATCTCACAGGACAGGTAGTGTACTGTAACATAGTAAAATCTCACACGGCTGGTAGTGTACTGTAACATAGTAAAATCTCACACGACAGGTAGTGTACTGTAACATAGTAAAATCTCACACGGCTGGTAGTGTACTGTAACATAGTAAAATCTCACAGGGCTGGTAGTGTACTGTAACATAGTAAAATCTCACAGGGCTGGTAGTGTACTGTAACATAGTAAAATCTCACAGGACAGGTAGTGTACTGTAACATAGTAAAATTTCACAGGGCAGGTAGTGTACTGTAACATAGTAAAATCTCACACGGCTGGTAGTGTACTGTAACCTAGTAAAATCTCACACGGCAGGTAGTGTACTGTAACATAGTAAAATCTCATAGGACAGGTAGTGTACTGTAACATAGTAAAATCTCACAGGGCTGGTAGTGTACTGTAACAAAGTAAAATCTCACACGGCAGGTAGTGTACTGTAACATAGTAAAATCTCACACGGCAGGTAGTGTACTGTAACATAGTAAAATCTCACACGGCAGGTAGTGTACTGTACATAGTAAAATCTCACAGGACAGGTAGTGTACTGTAACATAGTAAAATCTCACACGGCAGGTAGTGTACTGTAACATAGTAAATAGTAAAATCTCACAGGGCTGGTAGTGTACTGTAACATTGTAAAATCCCACAGGACAGGTAGTGTACTGTAACATAGTAAAATCTCACACGGCTGGTAGTGTACTGTAACATAGTAAAATCTCACACGGCAGGTAGTGTACTGTAACATAGTAAAATCTCACACGGCTGGTAGTGTACTGTAACCTAGTAAAATCTCACAGGACAGGTAGTGTACTGTAACATAGTAAAATCTCACACGGTTGGTAGTGTACTGTAACATAGTAAAATCTCACAGGACAGGTAGTGTATTGTACATAGTAAAATCTCACAGGACAGGTAGTAAATAATAAACTCGCTAACATCTCTTGTCACTGACAAGTTGTCTACTATGTTTCTGCTAAAGTGTAGAAATCTATAGAGCCTGTGTGTGTGTGTGCAAAATAAGCGGAGTACTTGACTACAATTTCAGAAATAATTTATATTTTTAAAAGTGTGTTTAAAGGTAATAGGAGTTACGAGTACAAGTCAATTTATGGACGATACTGTAGTTGTGACCTTGGAAACATCACACTGACCTTGAACTGATCTTGAGAGAGATTCTGGGAAATTTTGAAAAGAAAGAAAGAAAGGAAGAAAGAAAGAGCTATTGCCTCAAACTTTCGCTTGAAAGATGTTTTATGCTGGCATTCTAAGGGAGGGAACCACAATGCACTTACAAGAATAACGTAGCATATATCTTATAAGTATATTCATCATCTTACAATACAATTATGATAAAGTGTAAAATATATCACCATACAGCAACAGAAAGAGGAAGACATTTCTGGTGTTAATGCAAACACAACCATAAGATAAAAGCATTAAGTCACACACAACCCTGGGGATTATAACAAGAGATTCCAGAGGGATCTTGGTGCCCAACATTGAATGATCCATATCAGTCAAATGAAAGATTGATCTTTTCTCTTCATCTTCCTTCTTTCACTTAATTTTCAAAACATTTAATAACTTTATATAACACGATATAGCAGGAGCAACCCGCAATTGTCCAAATCCAAGATGGCTGCCTGTCGGCCATGTTGTTTTCTGATTGGTCCAAAAATGCAATATGTGCAACAAGGGACCAATGGAAACCTACATATGAAATTTGAGAAAGATCCCTTTGGTGCTTTCTGAGAAATAGTGATAACAATCTTCACTTGTCTGTCGACCATGTTGTTTCTGATTGGTGAGGCTTATTTGCAGTTATATAATGCTTAAATGTCACTATGTTATACTGGATACAGCCTCACACAGAACGCTACCGTATCGTTTAAGCGTGTGCCAAAAACTACAAAGATTATGTTGCTGTACACAAAATGTAAATTGATTACTCATATATATCACTTATGAAATTATTTTTCAGCAGCAAATGATGAAATTATAAAATATTAATGGTAAAGTAAAGAGAAAGCTTGTGATTTCAATGTTAAGTGGGATTAGAGACTTCACACTAAATTACCGGGCAAGTCGTGGATCACCATCTATATAAAAACACAACATTAGGCCATATATATAGATAGCAAATATGTAAATACAACTTATTTCATCATTTCTGGCCCAGTTCTATCAACATTCCCCTAATACAACGATACTACACTGTCGACTGTGTACACAGCTGGTCACAGAAACACACAACATCCCTTAATACAACGATACTACACTGTCGACTGTGTACACAGCTGGTCACAGAAACACACAACATCCCTTAATACAACGATACTACACTGTCGACTGTGTACACAGCTGGTCACAGAAACACACAACATCCCTTAATACAACGATACTATACACTGTCGACTGTGTACACAGCTGGTCACAGAAACACATAACATCCCTTAATACAACGTTACTAGACTGTCGACTGTGTACACAGCTGGTCACAGAAACACATAACATCCCTTAATACAACGATACTACACTGTCGACTGTGTACGCAGCTGGTCACAGAAACACACAACATCCCTTAATACAACGATACTACACTGTCGACTGTGTACGCAGCTGGTCACAGAAACACACAACATCCCTTAATACAATATTACTACACTGTCGACTGTGTACGCAGCTGGTCACAGAAACACATAACATCCCTTAATACAACGATACTACACTGTCGACTATGTACGCAGCTGGTCACAGAAACACACAACATCCCTTAATACAACGATACTACACTGTCGACTGTGTACGCAGCTGGTCACAGAAACACGTCCCTTAATACAACGATACTACACTGTCGACTGTGTACGCAGCTGGTCACAGAAACACATAAAATGGCATACCCACCTTATAGAAATATATTTAATATCAATATTTTTTTTTTAAATGTAGCATTAAAGTGAAGTGGTAAAAACCCAAAGTATATATAACCTGATAGTAAAAAACTATAGAACGACTTATTCTTGTTTCAAATTGATCATAACAACTCCTTATCGGAGATGCAGCATTTTTAAGGAAATATTCCTCAACTCAAAGCTTTCCATAGAAAAGCAGTTACCGTATTTGACCTAATAAGGGCGCCCCTACCTTTTTTCAAGGAAATAAATCTTTGACTGAGTGTCAAAATGGTGTTCAAAAGTAATAATTCATGTGAAATATTTTGCTACTTTATGTGTTCAATTTTCTTCAGCAAATTAAGTAACTGGAACACATGTTTTCGCCACATTTTGTGTATTCCTACAGGCTACAGATGACATGTCAGTGCAAAGAGCACCCAAAACTAAACACACATACAAATAATAACTTACCATCTTTACTTGAAGATAAAGTAAAGACTTCTTTCTTGTTGATAAATAACTTTTGTTCAGAACAGAAAGCTAGATCTAGTAAAAGACATTGTAAATCAATTATTAGGTCAAAGAAAACGATGTCTGATATGATCTAGGGAAATCACCTGTTTCTATAAATAGAACACAAAAGAGTTCCATTTGAACATAAATGGTGGAACACACGTTCTCTGGTCTAAAGATCAGCTGGCATGGTTTACAAGTTTACAGGAGTATTCAAGTCATGTTTAAGCTTAATATATAATAATGAATAGATATCTTCATCTGGAATATTTTTATGACTGAATATTTTACCGTTTCCACAACCTTGGGTATTCTGCTATAAGGTATAGTCTGTTTCATAAAACTTCAGAATAACTAATCTTAATAAGGGCACCCCCACTGTCAATTACCCGCGCCCTGCGCCCTTATTAGGTCAAATACGGTAATTAGATTTCTGTTTAAGTAATGCTTTCTATTAAACAAGAGGCCCAGAGGGCCTGTATCACTCACCTGGTTTTCATGAGATATGAAACAAGAATGATGCTTAAGTATATCTGTCACTGGTATTGCTATGTCAATATATCATAGGCATTTTATATGGGTACGTGAGGTGTTTATGCCAAAAAATGTATTAATCCATGAAATGAAATTGACTTTTGGCGCAACTCCATAGGGATTCTACCACACAAATGTGAGTGATATCCATTGCTTAGTTTCAGAAAAGAAGTTGTTAAAACCAATTGACCCCTTTTGACCCCGCCCTCTGCTCTCCATGGGGTCAGTTCCTTCCTTTATAAAATTTTGAATCCCTACCCAAAAGGATGCTACCAGTCAAATAGGAGCTACATCCATTGCTAAGTTTCAGAGAAGTTTTTCATATCAATTCAGCCAAATTGACCCTTTTGGACCCACCCCTCAGCCACCTGGAGGCCCGGGTCAACCCCAACATTCGGACAATTTTGAATCCACACCCCATGACCATGCTACCATACAAATGTGAGTGATATCCATTGCTTAGTTTCAGAGAAGAAGTTATTTATATCAATTAGCCAAATTGACCCCTTTTGGCTCCTGCCCAGAGGCCCCCAGGGGGTCGGCCCCATCATTTGTACAATTTTGAGTCCCCTACCCATTGGTCTCAATATGCAATATGTATAACTAGGCACCAAGGGAAACCTATATTTGAAATTTGAGAAAAATCCCTTCAGTAATTTCTGAGAAATAGCGATAACAAACTTCAATTGTCAAAATCCAAGATGGCTGCCTGTCAGCCATGTTGTTTTGCTATTGGTCTCAAAATGCGATAAGCATAACTAGGCACCAAGGGGAACCTAAATATGAAATTTGAGAAAGATCCCTTCAGTACTTTCTGAGAAATAGCGATAACAAACTTCAATTGTCAAAATCCAAGATGGCTGCCTGTCGGCCATGTTGTTTTTCGATTGGTCTCAAAATGCAATATGCATAACTAGGCACCAAGGGAAACCTACATATGAAATTTGAGAGAGATCCTTTCAGTACTTTCTGAGAAATAGCGATAACAAACTTCAATTGTCAAAATCCAAGATGGCTGCCTGTCGGCCATGTTGTTTACCGATTGGTCTCAATATGCAATATGTATAACTAGGCACCAAGGGAAACCTATATTTGAAATTTGAGAAAAATCCCTTTAGTACTTTCTAAGAAATAGCGATAACAAACTTCAATTGTCAAAATCCAAGATGGCTGCCTGTCGGCCATGTTGTTTTGCTATTGGTCTCAAAATGCGATATGCATAACTAGGCACCAAGGGGAACCTACATATGAAATTTGAGAAAAGATCCCTTCAGTAATTTCTGAGAAATAGCGATAACAAACTTCAATTGTCAAAATCCAAGATGGCTGCCTGTCGGCCATGTTGTTCTTCGATTGGTCTCAATATGCAATATGCATAACTAGGCACCAAGGGAAACCTACATATGAAATTTGAGAAAGATCCCTTCAGTTCTTTCTGAGAAATAGCAATAACAAACTTCAATTGTCAAAATCCAAGATGGCTGCCTGTCGGCCATGTTGTTTTTCGATAGGTCTCAAAATGCGATATGTATAACAAGGCACCAAGGGGAATCTACATATGAAATTTGAGAAAGATCCCTTCAGTACTTTCTCAGAAATAGCGATAACAAACTTCAATTGTCAAAATCTAAGATGGCTGCCTGTCGGCCATGTTGTTTTCCGATAGGTCTCAAAATGCGATATGCATAACTAGGCACCATCTGATGATGGTGGGCTAAAAAGTCAAATAAGTCAATTGTTGACAGACGGACGCCACGGTATGGCATAAGCTCACCTTGGTCCTTTCCTTGAAATATTGATCAAACTGGGGCCAGAAAGGACAATAATTACTGTTTTCTGTGATATCCTTCGATCAGTTAAATTCCTATAAGAAACCTAGAATCATGACTTGTGTTGTTATAGCAAACACTGACTGAATTCAAACAAGTCTGATATATAAACATGAATTAAATCCAGTTTCAAGAAAAGAAACAAACTGAATTTATTCCTTTTTCTTTTACCTCCTTCTTCTGCGAGTCATACAGGTCAAACGCCAGACCGGTCAGTTTCAGGGTCAAGACGCAGTGGGGTGTGGTCCAGCAAATATCTTCATAGTTGTCTAGTATGTAATAGCCCAACACAAGGTATACCTAAAACATAGAGTATCTAGTATGTAACAGCCCAACACAAGGTATACCTAAAACATAGAGTATCTAGTATGTAATAGCCCAACACGAGGTATACCTAAAACATAGAGTATCTGGTATGTAATAGCCCAACACGAGGTATACCTAAAACATAGAGTATCTGGTATGTAATAGCCCAACACGAGGTATACCTAAAACATAGAGTATCTGGTATGTAATAGCCCAACACGAGGTATACCTAAAACATAGAGTATCTAGTATGTAATAGCCCAACACGAGGTATACCTAATACATAGAGTATCTAGTATGTACACGACATTACATGTATCGTTCAAAAAATAAAAATCATCAGTCGTTTGTGTAATATATATATATTGTTGAATATCCATCTGTTGTTTGTGTTTTGTTGTTGAATATTCCACTATTTATTCAACATCTGTTTCTGTTATATATATGGTTGAATATCCATCGGTAGTTACCATGTTGACTATCAATCAATTGTTTGTATTATATAACTCGTTGTATATTCATCATTTGTTAATATTATATACATGTACATTGTATATTATTTAATATTCATCAGTTGCTTGTGTTTAATATTTTCCTGTCTGTGACATATTCAATATTGAATGATACATTACGTTGTTGAATATAATGGCCAGCCACAGCGACAGCCTGGTACCAGCACATGTCTGTAGTATAATGTAAACTCCAAGTACATTCAGGACGGTGTGTATCGCATGGAAACCTGAAATATACCAAACACACTTGTAATACAACAGGACGGTGTGTATCGCATGGAAACCTGAAACATACCAAACACACTTGTAACACAACAGGACGGTGTGTATCGCATGGAAACCTGAAACATACCAAACACACTTGTAACACAACAGGACGGTGTGTATCGCATGGAAACCTGAAATATACCAAACACACTACACTTGTAACACAACAGGAAAGACAGGTTTTGTTTGCAATTGTACAAAAGTGTGCAACATATTTGACAATGTGGGACAATACCAAGGGGAAGTAATTCATAATTTTGTTTTTTCCAAGGTTCAATAATTTCTATTTCTCATCATCAAAAATGATCATATAGACATTGTCCTCACGCTGTAGCTTTCATATTCAATTTGCATATATTCATACACAATTGCTTTAAGTTGTTGTGCTACGTCGATAAGGGAGATAACTTTTATCAGGACTTACCAGAAGTATAATAAACTCCTGATTGTAAACACTCACTCCAAATGTTGTTTTTTCTTTTCAGCAGAAAAATGCATGTATTAAGAAAAGTGATTAAATATTTAATGTGTGTGACATTATGATTACATGATATAAAACATCCACACATCATTAACATACCAAATATACAACACTCATTCTCACCCTCAACATAGGCACTTGTGTTGAGATTAAATGAAGTTAATTTATCATTTTCAGGTGCCCTTTTCTAGGATAACCATCGCAATAGGGTCCAGTATGAAGCTGAAACTGGTTGAAAAACAGGGCTTTTATTACTTTGGGAATGGGGCCTATGGCTTTGGGATTGGGAAAAATGTGCGGCAACAGGTAAATTGGAAAAAATGGACATAATGGTAAAAATAACAAGTAGACACAAATATAGATCTATGCTATATTTATTTAGACTCTAGAGCATTATCCCTTTATCAGGCCAGAATAACCAATAAACGTAGATGGGACGGCACCATCCAGATTTTTAAAGACATAATCTTTTTATAGATCATTCGATTGGGAATTTTAACTGGTAGGATTGAGAAAAATGTCCAATTTTGCTGTGGGGAATGGGGCCGAAATTCGGCCCCAAATCGGCCCTGAAAAATGACAAACTAAAATGTAGAAATTGTTTATCAGATCCCCACTCATCCTACGTATTTCATCAGTACAAAGGTGGACAAGTTAACAAGCTGTATAATGTGAGATATGTTACGACGACTGTGTCAATTAAAGACCTCCATAATCAATACAGACTGTTGTCATCGCCCTGGGACATCTAACATTAATATTTATTGTGTTTAAAGTAAAACTGAGGTCGATGAGGAATGTCTGTCGTGATTCCCAAACAGTGAATACAGATCACCTGATTTAATCGTTGGGATACTGACTATTTTCCATTATCGACGAGACTACTCAGCCATCGTGTGCAAAGGACAAAAGATCCAGGGATCTTAACCTCCACCAAAAATAAGTTTTGTAGTCCATCATCCAAGCATACTACTGGCCCAATATCAGGTCTATGTGTCATTTATATTAGTCATTGAGAAATTATTGATTAGATATTTTAATACTTTTGACCCCTGTGACCTTAATGTACACTGTAGGTCTAGGTCATTTACTAGAACAAACTAAAAATTCGTAAAAAAATCACCCCAGAATGCAACATACCAAACTACACCAACACTTAATACCTCGAGGCTGGGTTTGATAGTCTACACCGGTCTAAACTACACCAACACTTAATACCTCGAGGCTGATTGGACTAGGAGATTTCAGGACAGTTTACACACTGTAGAATATGTCTGGAGTTTCCACGTTCGGTTTATCTTGCACTGGGATGTTCAATAACAATCAATACTAAATTAGGTTGAAATCTCTCTGCTTCAGTACATTCCTGGGAGCCACAGACACATGCAGCTTTCATGTGATCCAGGGATCCTCCATACAGAAATCATTCTATACCTCTTTGGTTGTTCTGGACAAAGTAGTATCAGAAAAGTTTAAAATGACCCAGAAACAATACACCATGCCATAACTAGATTAATTCCTTCAGACCAGGACGTCTAATTATATTGTTCATCCTGAGAGAATATGTGCTACATTATAAGGAGAGACAATGCAATGCAACAAAAAACAAGAGGCCTAAAGGGTTTCAGAATGCACTCAGTGAACATAGTTGGATTTAAGAAAGATGTAATCAAGCTGAAAATAAAATTGATTTCTTGATCATTTTTGCACGATTTCCTTGTCACCATAAGCGTCTTACATGTAATTAATCAATACTTCAAATCTTCTACTTAAGATCCTCTTTATCAATCACGGGAATACAAAAGGTGACATTTTTAGAAAAGAAATTTATAGTTTCTTAGTATAGAACTCTGTCCTAAAGAACTTAGTGTGGTGCAGCCTTGGGATCAGAGCTTCATTCCCTCCATCTTGACCTATTTATATATCCTAGCAGTTTCTAGAGTTTCATCAAAGATTTTTTATTTTTTGATAATCGATAGTATAACAACATCTGTTGTACTGATCAGGGGTTTTATACTGGCGGTCGGACAATTAAATCAGCTAAAGAAAATGGAAAATAGATGTGTACAAGAAAACAGCAATGTAATAAATTGGTTATTTAGAGTTCTTTTCTTCATTGATGGAACCTTAGATTTAATTCACATTCATAAATTGGCCAACGAGAGCAAATACATTGTGTATATTGACTGTTATTGCTTATAAAATCTGGAGGATAAAAGCAGATCAGCCGACCACAACGTAATCACAGTAGGATCGTACGAAATGCATTCAATGACTAGTCTAAGCCCTGTTATACTCACCAAAGTTAAAACAAGCAATCCATAGACCTGTGAGGATGAAGAATATGTGTTGTGTTGTAGCTGTTTGGCCGTAGACTACTCGCCGGTATAGAACAGCTAGGGGGTAACCTGAAATAACAAACATTTCAATGGATGAATTGTCAAAGAGTTGGGGTTTGGAATATTAGAAAGGGGGGGGGGGGGAATGTAAACAACTTAGGTCATTCATGGCGATGCTTTTAATCTGAATATATCTTTGCTCAATATGAAAAAACCTTGGGTAAGTTTGGTTTAATTTCATTTGACTCTGTAACCTCGAAAATAGGTCAAAGTATTCAGACAAACTGGTAGCCCTTCAACCCTGCATGCTCTTGACTCAATACCATGACCCTGGGTCTTGTAGGCTCAAAACAATTACCCTAGGTATTCTAGGCCCAATACTATGACCCCAGGGTCTTTAAGGCTCGATACCATGACCCTAGGTATTCTAGGCCCGATACCATGACTCAGGGTCTTCTAGGCCCAATACTATGACCCGGGGTCTTCTAGGCCCGATACCATGACCCAAGGTCTTCTAGGCCCAATACCATGACCCTAGGTCTTCTAGGCCCAATACCATGACCCTAGGTCTTCTAGGCCCAATACCATGACCCTAGGTCTTCTAGGCCCAATACCATGACCCAAGGTCTTCTAGGCCCAATACCATGACCCTAGGTATTCTAGGCCCAATACCATGACCCAAGGTCTTCTAAGCCCAATACCATGACCCTAGGTCTTCTAGGCCCAATACCATGACCCAAGGTCTTCTAGGCCCAATACCATGACCCTAGGTCTTCTGACCCACTACCATGACCCAAGGTCTTCTGACCCAATACCATGACCCTGGGTCTTCTGACCCAATACCTTGACCCTAGGTCTTCTGACCCAATACCATGACCCTAGGTCTTCTAGGCCCAATACCATGACCCTAGGTCTTCTAGGCCCAATACCATGACCCTAGGTCTTCTAGGCCCAATACCATGACCCTAGGTCTTCTGACCCAATACCATGACCCTAGGTCTTCTAGGCCCAATACCATGACCCTATAGGCCTCCTAGGTCCAGTACCATGACCCAAGGTCTTCTGACCCAATACCATGACCCTAGGTCTTCTAGGCCCAATACCATGACCCTATAGGCCTCCTAGGTCCAGTACCATGACCCTAGGTCTTCTAGGCCCAATACCTTGACCCTAGGTCTTCTGACCCAATACCATGACCCTAGGTCTTCTGACCCAATACCATGACCCTAGGTCTTCTGACCCAATACCATGACCCCGGGGTCTTCTAGGCCCGATACCATGACCCAAGGTCTTCTGACCCAATACCATGACCCCGGGGTCTTCTAGGCCCGATACCATAACACTGGGTCTTCTAGGCCACATACCTTGACCCTATGTCATCTAGGCCCAGTACCATGACCCAAGGTCTTTAAGCTATTTTAGATATGGGGAAGATTTTTTTCATGAGTATGTTCTCACCAAATAGATAGACAAAGTATACTGCACCCTTCAGCCCGGTGAGCTAAAAGTTGTATGACAATTGAGATAACAATCTGATCAGTAAACATTCAGCTAAGGATTTGACTAGTTGGACAAGAATGAGAAACAGGGCTAAGGTGACTAGAGCTCAGGTAAATTCTGAAGCTGCCACTCAACCTCGGACTAAAATAGAAATTATATCAGCCAAAACTTAACACGACAAAATAGAAATCCTTGGCGTGGACAGTGAATTTCCAAGAACAGGAAGAATCACAGACAGAAACACCTCGGCCCAATAGAAACAAATACCCTCCAATTGAAATTAATACAGCCCAATAGAAACAAATACCCTCCAATTGAAATAAATACAGCCCAATAGAAACAAATACCCTCCAATTGAAATTAATACAGCGCAATAGAAACAAATACCCTCCAATTGAAATTAATACAGCGCAATAGAAATTCCTTGGGCCAATAGAAATGAATTTGTCCCAATTGAAATTAATACAGCCCAATATAAATTCCTCAGCCAAATAGAAATAAATTGCTAATTTCTATGAAACTATCCCCTTGTGTACTGACCAGCCTTCAAACTTTACACCTACTCAGATGTGTCAGGTAACACTAATATATCAACTATTATTTACTGCATGCAGATGTTTATCATTGCTGAAAAGCCTTGTTAGATAATGAAGTAAATTGAGGACAGTTTAGGTGAGTGGCTGATGCCACATGGAATGCATTTAACAATTTAAAATAATACTGTATGACATCACCATAGTGTAATAACTAGTGTCTTACTGTATGACATCACAATAGTGTTATAACATGTGTCTTACTGTGTGACATCACAATAGTGTTATTACAAGTGTCTTACTGTATGACATCACAATAGTGTTATTACAAGTGTCTTACTTTATGACATCACCATAGTGTTATTACAAGTGTCTTACTTATGACATCATAATAGTGTTATTACAAGTGTCTTACTGTATGACATCACACTAGAGTTATTACAAGTGTCTTACTGTATGCCATCACAATAGTGTTATCAAATTTGTCTTACTGTATGACATCACAATAGTGTTATCACAAGTGTCTTACTGTATGACATCACAATAGTGTTATTACAAGTGTCTTACTGTATGACATCACAATAGTGTTATTACAAGTGTCTTACTGTATGACATCACAATAGTGTTATTACATGTGTCTTACTGTATGACATCACAATAGTGTTATTACAAGTGTCTTACTGTATGACATCACAATAGTGTTATTACAAGTGTCTTACTGTATGACATCACAATAGTGTTATTACAAGTGTCTTACTGTATGACATCACAATAGTGTTATTACATGTGTCTTACTGTATGACATCACAATAGTGTTATTACAAGTGTCTTACTGTATTTATGTCACAATAGTGTTATTACAAGTGTCTTACTGTATTTATGTCACAATAGTGTTATTACAAGTGTCTTACTGTATGACATCACAATAGTGTTATTACATGTGTCTTACTGTATGACATCACAATAGTGTTATTACAAGTGTCTTACTGTATTACATCACAATAGTGTTATTACAAGTGTCTTACTGTATTTATGTCACAATAGTGTTATTACAAGTGTCTTACTGTATGACATCACAATAGTGTTATTACAAGTGTCTTACTGTATGACATCACAATAGTGTTATTACAAGTGTCTTACTGTATGACATCACCATAGTGTTATTACAAGTGTCTTACTGTATGACATCACCATAGTGCTATAACAAGTGTCTTACTGTATGACATCACAATAGTGTTATAACAAGTGTCTTACTGTATGACATCACAATAGTGTTATTACAAGTGTCTTACTGTATGACATCACAATAGTGTTATCAAATGTGTCTTACTGTATGACATCACAATAGTGTTATAACAAGTGTCTTACTGTATGACATCACAATAGTGTTATTACAAGTGTCTTACTGTATGACATCACAATAGTGTTATTACATGTGTCTTACTGTATGACATCACAATAGTGTTATTACAAGTGTCTTACTGTATGACATCACAATAGTGTTATTACAAGTGTCTTACTGTATGACATCACAATAGTGTTATAACTAGTGTCTTACTGTATGACATCACAATAGTGTTATAACTAGTGTCTTACTGTATGACATCACAATAGTGTTATTACATGTGTCTTACTGTATGACATCAAAATATTGTTATTACAAGTGTCTTACTGTATGACATCACAATAGTGTTATAACATGTGTCTTACTGTATGACATCACAATAGTGTTATTACAAGTCTCTTACTGTATGACATCACAATAGTGTTATTACATGTGTCTTACTGTATGACATCACAATAGTGTTATTACATGTGTCTTACTGTATGACATCACAATAGTGTCATTACAAGTGTCTTACTGTATGACATCACAATAGTGTCATTACAAGTGTCTTACTGTATGACATCACACTACAGTTATTACATGTGTCTTACTGTATGACATCAAAATAGTGTTATAACAAGTATCTTACTGTATGACATCACAATAGTGTTATTACAAGTGTCTTACTGTATGACATCACAATAGTGTTATTACAAGTGTCTTACTGTATGACATCACAATAGTGTTATCAAATGTGTCTTACTCTATGACATCACAATAGTGTTATTACAATGACTTACTCTATGACATCACAATAGTGTTATTACAAGTGTCTTACTCTATGACATCACAATAGTTTTATAACAAGTGTCTTACTGTATGACATCACAATAGTGTTATAACATGTGGCTTACTGTATGACATCATAATAGTGTCATTACAAGTGTCTTACTGTATGACATCACAATAGTGTTATAACAAGTATCTTACTGTATGACATCACAATAATGGTATTACAAGTGTCTTACCGTATGACATCACAATAGTGTTATAACAAGTGTCTTACCGTATTTAAGACATCATGTGTTACAACCAACCATGTGTTACATCCGATCATGTGCTAAATTAATTAATAAATATTTAGTGTGGTGCAGGGGAATTTAGTGGTAATTTTCATATATATATATATACATACATATATACATAAATATACTTATATTAAATATAATTCCATAGATGTGAACACTCCTGACAGTAAATTTTCCAACAAAAACCAAACCATTATCAAACTAGAATATGTACTGTGGTGTTACATGTCCTTATACAATTTTAGAAATGAATGCAATGACATGCGTGAATGCAATGACATGTGTAAGATATCCAGATTAACATGCGGCTTGGACACCGTCACAAATCATTTGTGATATTCTGTTTTTAAATTACGCAATTTACACAGCAGTCTTTCAGGTGATATATCACTCCTGTTACTTCATGTTTGAGGAGTAAAAGTGGCTTAGTCAGTAGAGCTTCAAACTGAATGTAATCTTGGGTTAAGGTCCGAGATATGTGGTTCACTCTCAGTACATATAGGGCTATTTGTGTTTCTCATGTGTTAATATCACAGGCCGTTATGTACTATCATGGGTGTGTCCATGGAAAATGCACTTCATCCTAACTGCTCAAGGTAGCTTCTGTACGTTGTTCAGGAGGTAGCCACAAGCTACTACATGAAAGAGGCACTGCTTCAAAATATCCCTCAATATTGACAGTGATAACCTTAGCAAACATCAGGCAGAAAAAGAGAATAAATTGCAATATTAAGCTTTTTATGTTTCCAATCAGGAAAAAGCTCATCAAATTTCAAATAATAATTCCTAATTAGACTTGTAATATAAACTTAACAAATTGTTTTCAAAATATTGCCGTTCAATTTTAGTATATGTTTAGGAATGAAATAAAGGTGACCCACTGTCCATCTACATGTACCTGTGAACTTATAACAATCAACAAGACATTGTTATTGTTACCTTTGACCTTTAGGTCTAAGTCCCAATGATCCAACGAGAGAGCACTACATTTTGTCAGTGAAGTGAAAGATATATCTTAAAAGTTTTACAAAATATTTGACCTTTAGGAAAAAGGTTAAAGTGACCTTATATTACAGAAGCACATTTTACATAGGGTTTAGGAGATGCAAGTCAATTGTAAGTTTCATTAAGATATACTCAACGTTATAGTCAAGAAGTTGTTTGACCTGGACGGAATTTGACCTTTGACCTTGAGGTCAAGTTGTAATGATCCACTTCATCATTAGGTTACCAACAATTTTTCTTTAGATATCTTTTATTGTAAAAATTATGGCCCAGAAAAAAAAAAACAAAAAACAAGAGCCTAATGGCTCACCTGCTATCCAGTAATCCGTTCATACATAAAAATAATTAAGAACAAGTGTATCAGAGACCAGATAATCAGATATAAGATCACAGGGCCTCATAGTTATTTGAAAAGGTGAATCTTATAAATATTTTGGCCAATTTAACTCTTTCAAACTTCCATTATGATCAAGGTCATTCATTTGAACAGACTTTCTAGCCTTCATCCAAGAACGCTACAAGCCAGATATAAGGTCTCTGGACCTTTCAGTTATTGAAAATAAGTCATGGAAATATTTTAGCCGTAAGTCATGGAAATATCTGAGCCTATTTGACTGCTCTCACCGTGAAAGCTCAATGTCATTCTTTCGAATAACTTGCAATTGGTAGCCCTTCACCCCAGCATGCTACAGACCCAATATCAAGTCCCTGGGCATCTTGGTTATTGAGAAGATGTCATTTGAAGATTTTAGCCTATCTGACCACTGTGACCTTGAATGAAAGTCAAGGTCATTCATTTAAACAAACTTGGTAGTCCTTCACCCCAGCATGCTAAAGGCTCAATATCAAAGTCCCTGGGCCTCTTGGTTATTAAGAAGTTGTTTAAATATTTCAGAATATTTGACCAATGTGACCTTGAAAGAAGGTTAAGCTGCACCACTACATAAGCTCACTTGCCCTTCAGGCAGGTGAACTAATAAGAGACATTAAAAGAGACATGAAATTATCACCTCTATAAAACATCTTATGAAATCTACAAATCTGTAAGATCTGAGAAATTACAGAAAAATTGATACAAACTTAAATTCAATTTCAAACTTCCTCTGTATACTGTATGTTTGCTGGGTTAATTGCCCTGTACATGGACAGCAAGGGTCATTTTGAAGGGGACCTTGTAGTAGTTGGTGACTACCTCACTGAGCAACATATGGGAGGCCAGTCGCATGCCATTCAGAGCAATTAGGGTAAAGTGTCTTCCAACGACACAAACACAACAGTACACACTCCCCGAGAAACAGGGATAGGGAGTCGAGGGTCAGACGACACAACAGTACACACTCCCCGAGAAACAGGGATAGGGAGTCGAGGGTCAGACGACACAACAGTACACACTCCCCGAGAAACAGGGATAGGGAGTCGAGGGTCAGACAACACAACAGTACACACTCCCCGAGAAACAGGGATAGGGAGTCGAGGGTCAGACGACACAACAGTACAGACTCCCCGAGAAACAGGGATAGGGAGTCGAGGGTCAGACAACACAATAGTACACACTCCCCGAGAAACAGGGATAGGGAGTCAAGGGTCAGACGACACAACAGTACACACTCCCCGAGAAACAGGGATAGGGAGTCGAGGGTCAGACGACACAACAGTACACACTCCCCGAGAAACAGGGATAGGGAGTCGAGGGTCAGACAACACAACAGTACACACTCCCCGAGAAACAGGGATAGGGAGTCAAGGGTCAGACGACACAACAGTTCACACTCCCCGAGAAATAGGGATAGGGAGTCAAGGGTCAGACGACACAACAGTACAGACTCCCCGAGAAACAGGGATAGGGAGTCGAGGGTCAGACGACACAACAGTACACACTCCCCGAGAAACAGGGATAGGGAGTCGAGGGTCAGACGACACAACAGTACACACTCCCCGAGAAACAGGGATAGGGAGTCGAGGGTCAGACGACACAACAGTACACACTCCCCGAGAAACAGGGAGTCGAGGGTCAGACAACACAACAGTACAGACTCCCCGAGAAACAGGGATAGGGAGTCGAGGGTCAGACGACACAACAGTACACACTCCCTGAGAAACAGGGAGTCGAGGGTCAGACAACACAACAGTACACACTCCCCGAGAAACAGGGATAGGGAGTCGAGGGTCAGACGACACAACAGTACACACTCCCTGAGAAACAGGGAGTCGAGGGTCAGACAACACAACAGTACACACTCCCCGAGAAACAGGGATAGGGAGTCGAGGGTCAGACGACACAACAGTACACACTCCCCGAGAAACAGGGATAGGGAGTGGAGGGTCAGACAACACAACAGTACAGACTCCCCGAGAAACAGGGATAGGGAGTCGAGGGTCAGACGACACAACAGTACACACTCCCCGAGAAACAGGGATAGGGAGTCGAGGGTCAGACGACACAACAGTACACACTCCCCGAGAAACAGGGATAGGGAGTCGAGGGTCAGACGACACAACAGTACACACTCCCCGAGAAACAGGGATAGGGAGTCGAGGGTCAGACGACACAACAGTACACACTCCCCGAGAAACAGGGATAGGGAGTCGAGGGTCAGACAACACAACAGTACACACTCCCCGAGAAACAGGGATAGGGAGTCGAGGGTCAGACGACACAACAGTACACACTCCCCGAGAAACAGGGATAGGGAGTGGAGGGTCAGACGACACAACAGTACAGACTCCCCGAGAAACAGGGATAGGGAGTCGAGGGTCAGACGACACAACAGTACACACTCCCCGAGAAACAGGGATAGGGAGTCGAGGGTCAGACGACACAACAGTACACACTCCCCGAGAAACAGGGATAGGGAGTCGAGGGTCAGACGACACAACAGTACACACTCCCCGAGAAACAGGGATAGGGAGTCGAGGGTCAGACGACACAACAGTACACACTCCCCGAGAAACAGGGATAGGGAGTCGAGGGTCAGACAACACAACAGTACACACTCCCCGAGAAACAGGGATAGGGAGTCGAGGGTCAGACAACACAACAGTACACACTCCCCGAGAAACAGGGAGTCGAGGGTCAGACAACACAACAGTACACACTCCCCGAGAAACAGGGATAGGGAGTCGAGGGTCAGACGACACAACAGTACACACTCCCCGAGAAACAGGGAGTCGAGGGTCAGACAACACAACAGTACACACTCCCCGAGAAACAGGGATAGGGAGTCGAGGGTCAGACGACACAACAGTACACACTCCCCGAGAAACAGGGATAGGGAGTGGAGGGTCAGACAACACAACAGTACACACTCCCCGAGAAACAGGGATAGGGAGTCGAGGGTCAGACGACACAACAGTACACACTCCCCGAGAAACAGGGATAGGGAGTCGAGGGTCAGACAACACAACAGTACACACTCCCCGAGAAACAGGGATAGGGAGTCGAGGGTCAGACGACACAACAGTACACACTCCCCGAGAAACAGGGATAGGGAGTCGAGGGTCAGACGACACAACAGTACACACTCCCCGAGAAACAGGGATAGGGAGTGGAGGGTCAGACAACACAACAGTACAGACTCCCCGAGAAACAGGGATAGGGAGTCGAGGGTCAGACGACACAACAGTACACACTCCCCGAGAAACAGGGATAGGGAGTGGAGGGTCAGACAACACAACAGTACAGACTCCCCGAGAAACAGGGATAGGGAGTCGAGGGTCAGACGACACAACAGTACACACTCCCCGAGAAACAGGGATAGGGAGTCGAGGGTCAGACGACACAACAGTACACACTCCCCGAGAAACAGGGATAGGGAGTCGAGGGTCAGACAACACAACAGTACACACTCCCCGAGAAACAGGGATAGGGAGTCGAGGGTCAGACAACACAACAGTACACACTCCCCGAGAAACAGGGAGTCGAGGGTCAGACAACACAACAGTACACACTCCCCGAGAAACAGGGATAGGGAGTCGAGGGTCAGACAACACAACAGTACACACTCCCCGAGAAACAGGGATAGGGAGTCGAGGGTCAGACAACACAACAGTACACACTCCCCGAGAAACAGGGATAGGGAGTCGAGGGTCAGACGACACAACAGTACAGACTCCCCGAGAAACAGGGATAGGGAGTCGAGGGTCAGACAACACAATAGTACACACTCCCCGAGAAACAGGGATAGGGAGTCAAGGGTCAGACGACACAACAGTACACACTCCCCGAGAAACAGGGATAGGGAGTCGAGGGTCAGACGACACAACAGTACACACTCCCCGAGAAACAGGGATAGGGAGTCGAGGGTCAGACAACACAACAGTACACACTCCGCGAGAAACAGGGAGTCGAGGGTCAGACAACACAACAGTACAGACTCCCCGAGAAACAGGGATAGGGAGTCGAGGGTCAGACGACACAACAGTACACACTCCCCGAGAAACAGGGATAGGGAGTCGAGGGTCAGACAACACAACAGTACACACTCCCCGAGAAACAGGGATAGGGAGTCGAGGGTCAGACAACACAACAGTACACACTCCCCGAGAAACAGGGAGTCGAGGGTCAGACAACACAACAGTACACACTCCCCGAGAAACAGGGATAGGGAGTCGAGGGTCAGACAACACAACAGTACACACTCCCCGAGAAACAGGGATAGGGAGTCGAGGGTCAGACAACACAACAGTACACACTCCCCGAGAAACAGGGAGTCGAGGGTCAGACAACACAACAGTACAGACTCCCCGAGAAACAGGGATAGGGAGTCGAGGGTCAGACGACACAACAGTACACACTCCCCGAGAAACAGGGATAGGGAGTCAAGGGTCAGACGACACAACAGTACACACTCCCCGAGAAACAGGGATAGGGAGTGGAGGGTCAGACGACACCTCGGTTCTTCACCTCAGGTTACATGGCGGGCGCTCTAACAGACTAAACTATTGCCCTCTGCATAATGAGATTACACACTTATGTAATAAGAGACATTATATTGGTAATAATACATTAACTTATACAAATGTCCAATTGGTATTTAATTATAATGTGATTTATATAATGCTACTTATAAAGATCTCATTATACAATAAAGGTTGTTTTATGCTTATGTAACATGGTAAACCTATATATATACATAAATCTGACTGCCTGGACAAAGTTGTGACATGCTCATGCAAGCCTGCTGTTATAATTAATGCGAACTTTGGGATACCACATGCTATTATTTTCTCTAGAACATTTTTTTTTTTTTTCTTCAAGGAAGTCAAAATAACAATTTCCAGCTAATCACAAAGATGAGACTGAACAATGAAGTGATGTTTATATAGATATATAGCCTGAGAGAAAAGAGTCTGGAGCAATATTTTTTCACGTTTATGTCACTTAACTCCAGGTGTACATTCAATCTTTCTGTGAGCCACTTAAAAGATTAACTTGATGCATGATTGGGAAAGAGATGCACTTTATTTACACAAAAGTGCATCACATGGAGAAAAAGGAACAAAAAACTCACAAAAAAAGCATATATATCCTTAATGGACATATCCATCATTTTTGAGAAAATGGACTGCATACCAAAATTGAGAATTTTCACAGTATTTGGGGACAAAATTCATAAGCTATAAATTAAAGTACAAAACACAGAAAGTCTCAATTTACCAGAGCATAAAAGCGATTTAAAGACATGATTTTTGCATAAAATCTGCCAGAAAAAATATTTTGTTCAGGGGAAAATTTCAAAATTAAACAACAACAAGATAAAAACAAAAAATGTTTGTGCATTACTGGATGTTTACTGATGATCATAATGTCATTTTCAGGAATTTGACTTTGAAAAGACTTAAGGGTGATGCTCTAATGAAGGATGCAGAATTACGTTTTCAAAGCTCACTGAATTGGCATACTATATATATGATTATGTCTAATTATTAGATCGGAGGGGTTTAAAATGCCCATCACATTTCTAGAGGTGAAACGGTACACTTTCAGCACGGTTCGGTACGTCTTGCAGTAAAGTGTTGACAGTTCTGTTTTTTTCGGTTCGGTTTATTTTAAGATATATATATAAACCAAAATACAAATAGATAAATAGCTGATGTGAAATATCTGTAAAACAAATTGGACAAGTAGCTGTCGCCGCATCCTTTATCGGAAACTAAAATACTTCTATATATGGAAGATCGATAGGAAGCCGGGGAATCTCTCAGCACAAGCGCCATTTTCCAGTCAACGCTTTAATGTAAGACCTCTTCCGAATGGGACTCATCAAATTCGCTTGACCAATCAGAAACCAGCTTTTATATATAACGTTGGTCTATACTTTCCGCCAGCGCATAGTGAAATAGACACCCATATAAAAATTTACTGCTCATGGTGCATGTAGCGCAATTTGCTGTAACTATACCGTGTACAGAAGAACCCAAAGAAAAATATTGCGGTTCAGTTGCACATAGTGGTGGGCCGATTATCGATTATAATCGAAAATTAATCGAAATTACCAAAATACAGCGACAATCGATTGTTAAATTCATAATCGATTAGTGAAATTTCCATTGAAAATATCTCCGGTAAAAAGTGTGGCGTTTCCGGAATAAGTGCCCTGTGTTGGTTTCTGTGTTAGTCACTGTTCCGGTCACGAAAACGCTTCACGCATTCAATTTTATACAGTCATAAAGCGTCTGTTTAACTCATACGCTTGAACAAAATGGAGGCACTTGAGACGGTGACACATGAGGCGGAATTATTCAACCACCCAGGCGCGAGTACCTTTAGTATGGAAATATTTTGGATTTGGAAAAGTAAAAAAGGGCCTCCAAATAAAGAAAACCTCGATATGAAGGCGGCAGTTTGTCGCCTTCGCTGGTAGTCATATGCTAATAAAGATAAGTTGACATATTTTTTTTCTATCGTATGATGGCGTATCAAGTGACTTGTTTCAGTTTCAATTTGAATTTCAACGTTTGCCGGTGATATTCATGCTAAAGTAAACGAAACCAAAAGTTACATACTGACTGGTCTGTTACGTTACAACTTTGAACAATGGCTTTAGTTTTGGATTACGTTGACATGTTTCAAATACTGGATTTCTGTACCAATTAATATGAGTATTATACAGATTGTGGATGGGAAATAATAACAACAACGTCTCGTATGACTTCTTTTATTTCTATTAATCTGGTATGTTCATTGGAAACTTGTTAATATTGTTTTAAACTTTTAATCATGAATTCACAATACATTTTTTCAATTATTCATAATACATTTAATAAATAACTCTGATTTTCATACTATCCGATTATAATCGATAGGAAGGGGCTATCCGATTATGCCGATTAATCGATTATGAAATCACATCCGATTCCCAACACTAGTTACACAGCTGTAAAGCTTTTCACCCCTACCCGTTTCCTGATAAACAATGTCGCAATTCTCTGTAAGATTCCCTTATATTACTGTCCCACATATTTTTTCCTATGTTTTCAAGGTCGGTCATTCAATTACTGCATTTTTCTCTCCATAAATTAATTAATTCAGATGATGATTAGGTACTTCATCTTTAATTGATATCTTTCATTATAATTAGAAGAAACTTGTCTCGCAAATTTATTGCTTGATCGATGAATGGGCCTACATGTACCTTATCCATTTCAGTGATTTGTTGAATCACATACTTGTGTTACATTTTACAAACATTTCACTATCGACTGCTCTAAACCAAGCAACCTGTTTATTGCTATCGGAATCTACGGTGCGGAAACACTTCACTTCATAATCACTTTGGCCAGCTCAACCAACATGATCATTTTTGTATTGCTTAGAAATGATGCCAGAAACCAATCAGAAGTATTCTTCTTTTATTTTAAATATCAAATCGAGAATTTTTTAAGAACCAGAGATTATACTTGAAAGATGTATGTCTAAAAACAGTATTTGACAGAGAGTCATTTTTATCAATATAATATAATAAAATAATTCGGAATATTTAATGATAAAGCAGGCAATTGTTTTTTATGATTTAACATTTTTTCTATAATCTATTTATCTTAACCAGGCATTTTCGACCATATAAAATTTTAAATCATATCACAAAATAACAAACAAATACTTCGCGGAAGGAGATCGTGTGTTTTGTTTTTTGTTGTTGTTCCCATCCTGAACTCATCTGGATTTATTGTAGAATTAAGCAATAGTGTATTCTTCCAGAAGTTCCGAATGATTTGGTCCTCAATATCAGTAATGACTAGTAAATACGTAAATTATCAGGGCTAACCAGTTGATTCTTATCTTTGTTTTCATATTATGTTTTCAAGTATTGATGGATTGATAATAGAATACAATTGAAAATCAAATGAATTAAACAATGCCAAAAGGAAAATTTGTTAGCAGTAATTATAACTGTTAGAGTTGACCAATGACAAACCGGAATCTTTTCTTATTTATTTATTTATTTATGTATAATCTTCATTTATCATATCACTGGCCCGTTCTACCATGTCATAAATATTGTAAGAGTAGACACATGTGTAATCTATTGTGATGCCATAATAAATATGTGACATCACATGATTATCTGCAGGGTAGACGGAAACGTCCAATCCGAACCGGATTTCACCTGTCGTATATAGAAACAAAACAAAAAGTTTTTGGCCTATTTTTTCATGAAGAGATATTATGTGATAAACAGAATCTCACACTCGTGGATGTGTTATATAAAATCTACTTAAACTCGTTCAATAATTCGATATGACACTTGTCTAAAGGCTCATGGTATATTAATGAGTGAACTCATGTCAAGATCCTCGAAACTGGTTAATTTGGGGGAAATTTTGAATTCAGACTAGAAACATTTAAATCATTTACGTGTTATTGCAGTTTGTTTTTAATACATTTATACATGTAATTGAATACAAACTATAATCAAAAAGCATTCATTATTATTATTGTGAAGGTATGAGGGTTTTATCGGGTTCCTTCCGTCATCCAAATTGCCAAGACCCAACACATTGTCAGAGTTTCAATACTTTATTTGGTATTGCGGAGTTTCTGGGGTAGAATAAATCCCCCTGCATGTGGTGCTGGGGGACCCAGTATAAAATATATAGTAATTATGTATCATGGACCCGTCAGATGTGGTTCGCTCCACGGCCAGCTGGGAAGTGCCGGGAGAGAGCAGAAAGGAAAGAAAGAAGGAAAGAGCGCGGGAAAACAAAGCGAGTCCCACGAGCTGTCCGTGGTCAGTCATGATTAGTCAAGTACAGTCAACACATGATGGACAAACACAATACACCACGTCACACACACGTATACAAAGGTAAAAACGAAGGTACATCAGGTGATCATAAATACACCGAAACGGATCACGGATTGGTTTACGGATCGGATCGCGGATTCACGGAATACGTATATGCTACACACACCCCCCTGTTGAGAGATATGTTGCCCTCAACATGTTAAGTATAACAGGCTAAATGTAAACCTAAAAATGAAGATTGAACCCAAAAAACTAACTTAACAAACCTATTGGGTACATATAAGAAAATTACTCTACTACTAATTTGATAACGGCAGCCAGGAGCGTTTCCGCACCAGGGACAAACAACCCCTCTGGGGCGAGGGATCTTAGGTAGTCAGCCTTTAGTTTCCAATTTCCCTCCGTTGCCATAACGAAATCCCGGAACCGCTCTGGTTTACGTCGCTCTCGATTTGACCTTCTAACAGAGGGCTCGTCTGCTGACTGGTCATCTTGAACTGCGATCCGATGGTCGTCCACCTCCCCTCCACTGGCTTCAGATTCTTCAGCCTCGACTCCAATTTCGTCGGCTTCAGATCCTACAGTGGTTCCGACCGTTGTCGACTCGCGGTCGGTATCCTCAGCATCCCCTTCATCAACACTCTCAGGAGTGTCGGGTGGATCCTGTATCATTGGAGGTACCGTCACCCAGTAACCACCTTCTCCGTCGCTATCACTGGCCTCGCTCTCGGTCCGGTCATCCACAGATGGGCTCTGTGGCGGTGGAAGCTGGCGCCTGAGACGGGGTTTGGGTACCGGTCTTGGCTTCGGTTTCAGTTGTGTCACGTTGTCGGGGTTAGAAGAGCTGTCAAGGAATCCCACGGGTAAAAGGAGGTTCCGGTGAAGTGTCCTTTTCCTGCCTTCCCCATTCTCCTTCCTCACCACATAGACTGGCATATCCGCATTCGGCTGTTCGAGCACAGTATACACCTCCTCCTCCCATTTATCGGCTAGCTTGTGCTTGCCCTCAAAAGCTACAATTTTCACGAGGACGCGATCGCCAATGCTGAGACACGCTCCACGCACCCGGCGGTCATAACCACCCTTCTGACGTTGTTGCGCTGGAGTGATGTTGGATATGGCTATATCGTACGATGAATGGAGCCTCTTCCTCAGATCTTCAACATACTTGGTGGAGGAGACCGATTCTCCGATATCCCTCCCGATGTTAAAGGCCAGATCTATGGGTAGGCGGGGCTCCCTCCCGAACATCAGGTAGAAGGGTGAAAACCCTGTAACGTCGTTCCTGGTGGCATTGTAGGCATGCACTAGTGATGCGACGTACGCCTTCCAGTCTTTCTTCTGATCCTTCTCCAGGGTACCGAGCATGCTCAACAGAGTTCTATTAAATCGCTCGCATTGGCCATTCCCTTGAGGGTGATACGGGGTGGTCCTCGATTGGTCGATCCCAGCAAGCTTGTACAAGTCCTTCATGAGGTTACTTTGGAAGTTAGCACCCTGATCGGAGTGTATCCTTTGCGGCATCCCATAATGGACAATAAAGTGATTGAAGAAGGCATCGGCTGTGGTTTTGGATGTTTGATTCTTAGTCGGCACCGCTACAGCATACCTGGTGAAGTGGTCTGGCATCACTAAGATGTGCTGGTAATTCCCTTTTGATGGTTCCAATGTCAGGAAATCCATACTGACTAGTTCCAAAGGTTGGGTAGTTGATATGGATACCATAGGGGCTCGCTCGTTGGTAGGAGTTTTCCTTCGAAGACATCTTGGACAACCGGCGACCCATTGCTCGATATCCGCCCTCATGGACGGCCAGTAGAATCTATCTCTGCATAGCGAGGTGGTACGGCTAATCCCAAGATGTCCCATCTGGTTGTGCAAGCTGTGGAGGACGAAGTTGACTAACTCACGTGGTAGAACCAGTTGTTTCTTCTGTCCCTCGTCACTTTTAACCTCTCTGTACAAGATTCCCTGCTCGACTTTCAACGAACTATACTGACGGTATAGTTGCGGGTCCCAAGCTGCAAAAGGCATGGTCTCCTTCGTGGGCTTACGGCCACTGGATATGGCCTCCAGACATGGTCCCAATACTGGATCCCTTTCCTGGGCAGTCTTCAGATCTTGTTGAATTATGTCATCCAGATCGGGCGTGACAGGCGCCGGAGTAGCGTTCAGCTGCAAACTGTTGGCGTGGGGCTGTGCCTGCGTCATCTGGCATACAGCTATAACGGACTCCCTCGGTACAGATAACCGCTCAAACTCCTCCTTTGTGGGTAGCCTTGACAGGATATCGGCATCGATGTTGGACTTCCCAGGCCTGTACCTGATAGTGAAATCGTACGCCGACAGGGCTGCCAACCACCTATGTCCGGTGGCATCCAATTTAGCACTGGTTAGCACATAGGTCAAGGGATTGTTGTCCGTAAGTACCGTGAACTTATGTTGATACAAGTAATCCCGAAATTTCTCCGTTACCGCCCACTTCAGCACCAGGAACTCCAGTTTATGGGCTGGGTAATTCCTCTCTGAGTGAGACAAACCCCTGCTGGCATAGGCAAGGACCTTGTGTCCATCTTCATGCTGTTGATACAAAACGGCACCAAGCCCCTGTTGACTTGCGTCGGTATGAAGCTCAAAAGGTTTCCTATAATCAGGATAAGCCAGTACTGGTGGTGAAGAAAGGGCGTCTTTAAGCAGGGTAAAAGCAATCTCCTGTTTCCTCCCCAGTCCCAAGTCTTCTTATCGGCCCCCTTTTTAGCTTTCTTTGGGGCGGGCATAAGGTCAGTAAGAGGTCTGGCGATCTTCGCGAAATCCTTGATGAATTTTCGATAATACCCTGCGAACCCTAAAAAGCGGCGTACATCCTCCGGGCAGGTTGGTGTTTTCCACGATATCACCTTAGAAATTTTCTCAGGGTCAGCCTCTATCCCCTTCTCGCTCACAATAAAACCGAGATATTTCACCCGCTGCTGAAAGAAGTTGCATTTCTTCGGTGATAGCTTAATCCCGTGAAGACGTAGCCTATCCAACACTCTGGTCAGCTTCTCCAAGTGTTCTTCAAAAGTCTTTGCGAAAATTATTACGTCATCTAAATATATGAAGCAGTCAACCATATGAAGTTCCCCCAGACACTGTTCCATCAACCGTTGGTACGTTGCGGGTGCGTTGGCTAATCCAAACGGCAACCTATTGTACTCGTAGAACCCTAGGGGTCCAACGGTAAAGGCGGTTCTCTCTTTGTGTTCTTCCTCGACTTCAACTTGATGGTACCCGCTCTTCATATCTAGCACGGAGAAGTACTTGGCACCGGACAAGGAGTCCAGGATTTCCTCAATCCTTGGTAGGGCGTACGAGTCCTTAATAGTCCTATTGTTCAATTGCCGGTAATCAATGCACATCCGCAGCTTCCCATCCTTCTTGCGTGCCAACACCACTCCGGACGCCCAAGGGGAGTACGACTTTCTGACAACCCCGCAAGCTAAAAGCTGTTGGAGGTGGTCCCTAACCTCCTGTACCATCCCAGGTGGTATCCTTCGATGGCGCTGTTTGAAAGGGCGGTCATCGTCTAACTCTATACGGTGTTTAAACGCCTTGGTGTGCCCCAAGTCCAATTCTCCTTGAGAGAAAACATCTAGGTATTCCCCGATTACCTCCTTGCCTTGGCGTAGGTAAGCGTCATCCAGGATCGGAGAGAAAGTAACTTGCTCCAGTACATCTGGTGTTTGGCTCCCTTCTCTATCCGCGTCCTTTGGGGTCAACAAACTGCACACGGTAACGGGTTGCAGCTGGCAAACTAATGCGCGTGGTGGCACAACAACTGTCCGGGTCGTGATATTGGATATGTTGACGTTAACGACTCCATTTCTCCTGTACTTGTATGTGAATACTCCTGGAGAGATATCCAAATCATCTGTAAGGACTGAGTTCGGTGCGGCGTGTATCACTGCACACACCTCTGGATAAGGCATCTCCTTATCAACACGGCAGCTAATATCAACCTGTCGGTTTGGTGGTATCACTACGTTCCCCCTCTCCGAGCTTTTCAAAACAGCTAAGCAGTAGCTGTTATGCCTAAGTTGCTTCTCCTGCAATGATATGCATCTAAATGACAGGTACCAAGGCGTGGTGAGAGGTGCCTCCTGCAGATACTTTGGTCCGAACCATTCTTCACACCGCTCCATAAAATGCGTGAGTATGTTGGTTCCAAGTAATACAGGTACTTTACGATTGAAGTCGTAATCAGGTATAACCAACAGCAAGCATTTGGTTCCATCCTCTCTCTTCAACCGATCGACCTGGATGTCTACCTCTATATAGCCTAGATATGGTAAAAGTTCTCCCCCAGCCACCTCAATCCTGAGTGCGTCATCCTTCAGTTCATGAAGAGGTAGATGACCAAGATGGGTTTTGTAGAATTCCTCAGCGACACTCGATACCGTAGCCCCTGTGTCCAAAAGTGCCTTGGCAGGTTTTCCTTCAATAAAAAGATCTGCTATGTTGCACCTCCCTGTAAGACCAGGTGGTCCCTCATCTGGAATCCCCCTCGATTCCATATTTTGAGGTTGTATATCCAGACCTGCAGACAACCTCCTCCTACAGGTCCTGTCTAGTTTAAATGTCCACGCTGATGGTCCACACGAACACGACATCCAAGCTGTAGATGGCCATACTGCCCACATCTAAAACACTGGGGCTCATCCCGCTGTTGGTATTCCTGATACTGGACAGGTGGTTCAGGTACAAATGGTCGTTGCTGTCCATCACTATGAGCTGGTCTCCCATTTCCGTTAGGTGGTCCATTACCGTAGAAGTGAGTCTTGCCATTGCCCCTCCCTCGTCCTCGTCCACGTCCATGTTTACCATTTCCATTTTTACCCTTACGATCCTGCTCCGACTTCTCAAACCTTGTGGTGAGTTGTGCTACCATCTCCTTCAACTCTTCAATATCAGAGTTCCCTGACATCATCCTAACCTGGGCCTGCTTAGGGTCTTTCGGCTTGTCAACCTGTTCCTTACCTTCAAAACCTCTACTGAATTCAATCCGTCTAATGGCTTGTCGGAGTTGATCAAAATCGGAAATTGAATCAAACTTATGACCACTGACATCCTTCAGGGAAGGTAATAATCCCTCGTAAAATACAGAACGGAGCATAGAGTTTATCTTCGCGTCTGTATACCCAGTTTTCTCTGCAGCCTTGCATAACATGTCTTCCAACCGGAGTCCCCAAGCGCTGACAGACTCGCCTTCCTTCTGCTTAGAGCTGTAAAAGGTTCCGAGTAGCGTCTCCGTCGTCTCATTCCTGTCATACACTGACTCCATCTTCTCCAGAATAGTATACAAACTGGCATCTGGCTTCAGTCTCATCAAAATATTTTTAGGCTCACCTTTAAGGGAAATCCGCATTGCTTCACAAATGCTCTGCATGGAATGACGTGACTCTGTCATGTGGCATTTAACTTCGTATCTCCACTGTTCATAGGTAACATCACTTTTGGACAGTGGTGGGTCGCCAGAAAATGTAGAGAGCCTAGGCCTGGACGACGAGGATAATGATGCGGCCATCACCGCCATATCTAAGGCCTTAGTGTCAACCTTTTCCTCTGTCTCCGGTTCCTTCTGCTGGGAGGCGTACTCAAGTATCCAATCCCTAATAGAGTCTGGATCACTAGGCCTAGCACCTAGGTTCTGAAATGCCCTAAACAAAGCAGTAGCCTCTGCAGTTTCCTCGGGGCTGAGTTCCATAATGTTCAAGGTGAAGTAATAAAAATAAACAAAGAGTACACACAGGTTACTTACCACCACCATGTATTGTACCGTACCTCTATAATGACACTGTACAATCCTGAAATATGAAAAAAAACAAAAACAAAAACCCTGAAATATGCTAGGTTGAAGATTATAAATAAGTACAAGTTTTAAGAAACAAGACAACACAATTTGTTATATCATATTCTTATGAACGGAGTAGCGGTAAGTGTAGTCTCAGCAACCCAAAATAACGCGAGATTGGCCAATATATGTTGATAAACGCACACGAATCAATTTGTGCAAACTATAATCAATCACGAATCAAGTAAAAAACGGTGAACACAAATCACACAAGAACATTTAGTCAATCCAAACAAATAATAAAGTAATAAAGTCACAAGTCAAATGTCAGTATATCAATGTCTAAGAAAATAGAATTGAAATGATAGGTACTGATGATTACTACTAGAGAAAACAGATGAGCAATGAAAAAGAAACAAGGTGGCCTTTGTGTGGGGAAAAACAACTAAGTAATATTCCCTGCCCAAAACCTAATAAGAATTACAGCGAAACAGCAAAAAAAAAAAAAAATAATAATAATAAATAAATAAATAAACAAAAATACCATGTAAATAGTACCACAACTTAATCGGGCCTAGACAAACATATTTACCACTAATAAATAATAAAAAAAATAATCCTAGGGTTGAAAATATCAAAATACAACAACGTTTACGCAAAAAAAAATTGATCAATCAAGAAAATTGAAATATTTCCCGGAAGTACAAAACCGGAAATCGAAAAAAACGAGCAAGGTCAAGGTCAATCATGCAAACAAAAACCTAAAAATTCAGCAAAAATGGTATAACCAATCACAAGGTAGACTAAGGTAGTAAAGTTATATCAATTCCACACAATAAACAAATATAAAATGTCAATTATCACAGCACATAGATCTTCGCCTGGGAACGGCAACACGCAAATAAATTGTCAATGTCTCTAGTACTAGTATCGCTCACCATTACGAGAATCCATGCCAGTCCTGGGGGCACAGTCCTGGGAATAATCCGGTCCATGAAAAGATATAAATCACACATGTTTCTTGTTTACGTACACACAATCCCGTCTGTACCATCATACATTAGGAAGATTCCCGAGACTTTCCGGGTGAATATCACAACGGGTGCGTTCGATGACAGAAGCAAACATGGGCGCCAATGTGAAGGTATGAGGGTTTTATCGGGTTCCTTCCGTCATCCAAATTGCCAAGACCCAACACATTGTCAGAGTTTCAATACTTTATTTGGTATTGCGGAGTTTCTGGGGTAGAATAAATCCCCCTGCATGTGGTGCTGGGGGACCCAGTATAAAATATATAGTAATTATGTATCATGGACCCGTCAGATGTGGTTCGCTCCACGGCCAGCTGGGAAGTGCCGGGAGAGAGCAGAAAGGAAAGAAAGAAGGAAAGAGCGCAGGAAAACAAAGCGAGTCCCACGAGCTGTCCGTGGTCAGTCATGATTAGTCAAGTACAGTCAACACATGATGGACAAACACAATACACCACGTCACACACACGTATACAAAGGTAAAAACGAAGGTACATCAGGTGATCATAAATACACCGAAACGGATCACGGATTGGTTTACGGATCGGATCGCGGATTCACGGAATACGTATATGCTACATTATGAAAATTGGACCAATATTAGTCTCATTATTAAGTTAATGTATAGCAGGGCCATGTACCAGATCAGACATTTCCAGCATGTCACTTCATTAAATTTTAAAATATATTAATTTGGTTTAATTATAAATTAAATATGAAAAAGACACTGCTCAACACTGCTTCATGACCTACATTCTGTATTTCTTTTTAAATAGGTTAAATCTGACTTGAGCAAGTCTAACACTAAATGTATACTTTATCAGTGTGTGTAGGCCTACTAGCTATTTATACATAGTAGATTGCTGTGTCACGTACATTCTAAGAAATATATTTCTCATTTCTAAACTTGGACAATGTGTATACTAAAAGGTAGATGATTAGAATGACATGTTCTTAAAACTAGGATATCTGGTGATAAAAATACACTTCATCTGACACTTTAACCTAGAAAAATTAGGAAACAAAAAGGGGTGGATCTGTTTAAAGGCCAACACCTGTTGATTTCAACAGTAACATCTGAATTTTAAATGCATCGATCAATCTTAACATGCCATGTTCAAAGATAAATACCAATAGACCATCAGACGTGTCACGGGCCGGTCAGTACACGAGGTCAATACATTGTAAACAGTGCACATCATGTGTATCATGTCCGAAGTCAATGGACCGTGACTACACGTATCGTTTGGTGGCCATTCTACAGTAGCTTTTCATAACGAGAATTGATATTTCAGCATCCTGATACTCAACCATACATCATTTGATGTGGCATATACAAATCTACCTGAAATACTATTTTGACAACGTGTTAACCTGTTTTTTAAAAAAGTTGCTGCATTATGAAACGTTGCAGTAGACCTACTGTAAGACATGGTCCTAAAGCATCGTTCTGGAGATTTCACATGCCACGTCAACCATTTTTGCTAATATTTTACTCATAACGACATGAAAATGTTCACTCACCGAGCAATTGCGAGAGTATAAAACGCAGAGGACTCTCAGTAGACCCTAGTGTGGCAGCAAGCGTCTGCATCAACCCTTCCGTCTTTGACGCCATATTTTCGATCTTAATTTACCACGAGACGCAGGAGAGTTCTCGTTCCTGCAGTAAAATTGCGCGGGAAATATGATTTCTAACACGTGTCTGTTTCCCATATTTTCACTGTCAGGAGCAGATGTACACTTTTTTACAGAAGGGATTGGGTCTATACGATACATTATGATATTTTAAACATATTGACACAAACAAAAACTACCCCTTTCTTATCAAACACTTAACATTATTTCTTTATGTTACTTTGAACTAGCAGAATCCTTTTTCCAAAATTTATGAAGTTAGTTTCACCAGGGACATACATGGATATACATGTACATCCCCATTTTCACTTCTAGATTTTATATTTTAGAATGTCTTCGGTACTTTAACTCGAACCTCAGGTACCAATCTCACGCCTCGGACAACTGCTATGATACAGAGATTTAAAAAGATAGGTTATAGTAGGTCCCTGTAGAGACCAGCCTTTAAAATAATTGAAACCTTCAAAATGTATGGAACCACCTCAGTTTGTTTAAAAGTATTTTTAAAGGAGGTATAGCGTCAAACTTTCTGTTTTATAACGTATGTTACAGTCAAACATATCTTAATTCACACACAGTTTCCCATTCGGAAACACCTTTCATAGAAAATTATTGTTGCCGTTTGGAAACAAAGCTGGACGTCTGGATAATATAGCCTGTAGTGGATCTGTATGGCCGTTAAATACGGAACCGTATCAGTCAGTCGGAAATATTTTCATAATATTTTGCTTTCTTTTTATGTTTGGAAGTTGAATATGCACATTTAGTCAACATTCCTTCTAATAACTGGGTCTTTGTATTGTCTTTGGATGGACTGCACTTTTGTCCCGATTCAGTCAAAGTCGTCGTAATAACATAATGTTGATAATTGTATAAACATTTATATTATCTTTCCTTCCCAAAATGCTCGTTTGCTTACCATTTTCCATGATGCTTGCGTGTTTACCATTTTCCATGATGCTTGCGTGTTTACCATTTCCCATGATGCTTGCGTGTTTACCATTTCCCATGATGCCTGTGTGTATTACATTTTCCTGTGATTCCTGTGTGTTTACCATTTTCGATGAAGCTTGTAACATTTTCCATGACGTTTGTGTTTAATATTTCCCATGATGCATCTTTTCACCATTTCCCATGATGCTTGCAATGTTTACCATTTCCGATGATGCTTGTGTTTATCATTTTCCCATGATGCTTTTAACATTTTCCATTGTGTTTACCATTTCCTCTGATGCTTGTGTGTTTACTATTTTCGATGAAGCTTGTAACATTTTCCATGACATTTATGTGTTTAATATTTCCCATGATGCATCTGTTCACAAATTTCCATGATGCTTGCGTGTTTATCATTTTCACATGATGCTTGTTTTTACTATTTTCCCCATGATGCATGTGTGTTTTCCATTTTTCTGTGATGCTTGTGTGATTACCATTTCCCATGAAGTTTGTAACATTTTCCATGACGTTTGTGTGTTTACCATTTCCCATGATGCATTAATTGTTCACGAATTTCCATGATGATTGTGTGTTTTCCATTTTCCCATTATGTTTGTGTTTACCATTTCCCATGATGCACCTGTTTACTATTTCACATGATGCTTGCATGTTTACCATTTCCCATTAGTCATCTGTTCACTATTTCATGTGATGCTTGCATGTTTACCATTTCCCATGATGCTTCCATGTTTACTATTTCCCATGATGCTTGCATGTTTACCATTTCCCATGATGCACCTGTTCACTATTTCCCGTGATGCTTGCATGTTTACCATTTCCAATGATGCACCTGTTCACTATTTCACGTGATGCTTGCATGTTTACCATTTCCCATGATGCACCTGTTCACTATTTCACATGATGCTTGCATGTTTACCATTTCCCATGATGCACCTGTTCACTATTTCACGTGATGCTTGCATGTTTACCATTTCCCATTGAGCATCTGTTCACTACCACGTAATGCTTGCATGTTTACCATTTCCCATGATGCATCTGGTCACTACCACGTAATGCTTGCATGTTTACCATTTCCTGTGATGCATCTGTTCACTACCAGGGGCATAGCGTCCATAAGAAAAAAAAGCTCGGGCTTACACATAAAAATTCCTACCGTGCGTGTTGGGCCAATATTTCAAGTAACCATCGAATTAAATATGAGTATAATGATCATAACATCTAATTCTTGTATCAAATAACCAAACTAGTAACTAGTCTATAGCTACCATGTACAATGTACCTTAATTGATGTAAGCCTAGTAATTCTGGAATATCAAACACATTAATTATACTTTGTCTATGACTAGCCAATCAATTCTATGTTTCCGATTTTATAAAGTTAGCAAGTGTATTTATTCAAAATGAAGACAAAAAAAACCCATACATGTACTGTGTGTATTGTTCAAGTTTTCGTCACAGCAATCCAAATTTGAAAAAACTTTTATTCTTAAGTCGCCGTCTACCGATTGGGCAAACTTCGGACAGCTTTTTCAAACGCCACATCAACTCCGAGTCTCAAAACCACTGTTACACGCAAATTACATTGACATCGAATTATCAAAAAGAATTGATTGTCTAAAGTCTAGATCAGTCTTCTTAAGAATAAAAGGTAATACAATAACTGTCTCTGAAAATAATTGCATACCTTTAGTAAATTACTTTATCCTTAAAGCAATTTTTCGCTCCCAAACCCCTCGTCTGGGCTTACACAGTCTCATTGGTCTAGCTACGCCCCTGACTACCACGTGATGCTTTCATGTTTACAATTTCCCATGGTGCACCTGTTCACTATTTCACGTGATGCTTGCATGTTTACCATTTTCCTATGATGCATTGCTTCAGTTTAAATATGATAGATAACACAGACAAACAATAATATCATAAAATATTTAATTTCTATGCAGTAATGAAGAAGATGTGGGAAACATTTCCTCATAATATCATCAAGTATGTGTACATAGAGCTACATCTCCCTAATATCACAAATGGAATGGTCCGCATGTTGGATATATAGTCCATTCCATTCTAACAGAGAATGGCATGACGTGAGATTATAACCTTAATAACACAACTCATGTAAGCAAAACAGAATGGCATAAACACACTAACCTGTGACCTTAACAGCTAATATACACATTGTAGCCATGGTTACAAAATTTATTGGAAATATGTGAAAACAAAACAATACAATGTTTATGTAGAGTTGATATCATCGCCCAAATGATATACTGTGGGTTAGGATAACTAATAAAAAATATTTGAATGAAAGGAATTGATAGTGATCACATTACTATATTCAGCACATCAGCAAAACTGTGCACATGTTTGTGTAAATATAGAACATTTGCGTGATTGGCTGATACATATATTTCTGAAAAATGTAACCAATCAAATGCTAGAATTACATTCAGATTCATTTGAACTGTCAACCATGATGGTGAGAAGCAAAGGACTACCTTACAACCGACCAGGAATAATAATGATAAAATAAGAAACTACTAAATGTGATATTTTTATTTGATAATCTAGAAATATTTCTAGGAAACTCTGTTTGATACTCAACAATTTTCCAAACTGTGCTTGTTTGTGAGCAGAATGTCAGAATACATAGGTTCTGTTGTAACTCGGAAAGATGATGTAAATGTCAGAATACAGAGGTTTTGTTTAAACTAGGTAAGATGATATAAACTGTCAGAATACAGAGGTTCTGTTGTAACTAGGGAAGATGATGTAAACTGTCAGAATACAGAGGTTCTGTTGTAACTAAGGAAGATGATGTAGAAATGACAGAATACAGAGGTTCTTTAGTAACTAGGGAAGATGATGTAGAAATGACAGAATACAGAGGTTCTGTTGTAACTTAGGAAGATGATGTAGAAATGACAGCAAATACAGAGGTTCTGTTTAAACTAGGTAAGATGATATAAACTGTCAGAATACAGAGGTTCTGTTGTAACTTAGGAAGATGATGTAGAAATGACAGAATACAGAGGTTTTGTTGTAACTAAGGAAGATGATGTAGAAATGACAGAATACAGAGGTTCTGTTGTAACTTAGGAAGATGATGTAGAAATGACAGAATACAGAGGTTCTGTTTAAACTAGGTAAGATGATATAAACTGTCAGAATACAGAGATTCTGTTGTAACTTAGGAAGATGATGTAGAAATGACAGAATACAGAGGTTTTGTTGTAACTAGGGAAGATGATGTAGAAATGACAGAATACAGAGGTTCTTTAGTAACTAGGAAAGATGATGTAGAAATGACAGAATACAGAGGTTCTGTTGTAACTAAGGAAGATGATGTAAACTGTCAGAATACAGAGGTTCTGTTGTAACTTAGGAAGATGATGTAGAAATGACAGAATACAGAGGTTTTGTTGTAACTAAGGAAGATGATGTAGAAATGACAGAATACAGAGGTTCTGTTGTAACTTAGGAAGATGATGTAGAAATGACAGAATACAGAGGTTCTGTTTAAACTAGGTAAGATGATATAAACTGTCAGAATACAGAGGTTCTGTTGTAACTTAGGAAGATGATGTAGAAATGACAGAATACAGAGGTTTTGTTGTAACTAGGGAAGATGATGTAGAAATGACAGAATACAGAGGTTCTTTAGTAACTAGGGAAGATGATGTAGAAATGACAGAATACAGAGGTTCTGTTGTAACTAAGGAAGATGATGTAGAAATGACAGAATACAGAAGTTTTGTTGTAACTAGGGAAGATGATGTAGAAATGACAGAATACACAGGTTCTGTTGTAACTAAGGAAGATGATGTAGAAATGACAGAATACAGAGGTTCTGTTGTAACTAGGGAAGATGATGTAAACTGTCAGAATACAGAGGTTCTGTTGTAACTAGGAAGATGATGTAGAAATGACAGAATACAGAGGTTCTGTTGTAACTAAGAAAGATGATGTAGAAATGACAGAATACAGAGGTTCTGTTGTAACTAGGGAAGATGATGTAGAAATGACAGAATACAGAGGTTCTGTTGTAACTAGGGAAGATGATGTAAACTGTCAGAATACAGAGGTTCTGTTGTAACTAAGGAAGATGATGTAGAAATGACAGAATACAGAGGTTCTGTTGTAACTAAGAAAGATGATGTAGAAATGACAGAATACAGAGGTTCTGTTGTAACTAGGTAAGATGATATAAACTGGCAGAATACAGAGGTTCTGTTTAACTAGGAAGATGATGTAGAAATGTACAGAATACAGAGGTTCTGTTGTAACTAAGGAAGATGATGTAGAAATGACAAGAATACAGAGGTTCTGTTGTAACTAGGAAGATGATGTAGAAATGACAGAAATACAGAGGGTTCTGTTAGTAACTAGGGAGATGATGTAGAAATTGTTACAGAATACATAGGTTTTGTTAAACAGGTAAGAGATATAAACTGTCAGATACAGAGGTTTCTGTTGTACCTAGGGAGATATGTAGAAATGACAGAATACAGAGGTTTCGTTGTAACTTAGGGAAGATGGATGTAAAACTGTCAGAATACAGAGGTTCTGTTGTAACTAAGGAAGATGATGTAGAAATGACAGAATACAGAGGTTCTGTTGTAACTAGGGAAGATGATGTAGAAATGACAGAATACAGAGGCTCTGTTGTAACTCATAAATATAACAAAAGACGGACAAAAGACGGACCCAAGGTACCAACTGATGACAGACTTACGACCGTGATAACAGACCTCTGTTTGGCCCAATGATGACAGACTAATGACCGTGATAACAGACCTCTGTTTGGCCCAATGATGACAGACTGTCATCAACGACCGTGATGACAGAACTCTGTTTGGCCCAATGATGACAGACTAACGACCGTGATGACAGAACTCTGTTTGGCCCAATGATGACAGACTAACGACCGTGATGACAGAACTCTGTTTGGCCCAATGATGACAGACACGACCGTGATGAGAGAACTCTGTTTGGTCCAATGATGACAGACTAACGACCGTGACAACAGAACTCTGTTTGGCCCACTGATGACAGACTAACGACTGTGATGACAGAACTCTGTTTGGTCCAATGATGACAGACTAACGATCGTGACAACAGAACTCTGTTTGGCCCACTGATGACAGACTAACGACTGTGATGACAGAACTCTGTTTGGTCCAATGATGACAGACTAACGACCGTGACAACAGACCTCTGTTAGGCCCACTGATGACAGACTAACGACCGTGATGACAGAACTCTGTTTGGCCCAATGATGACAGACTAACGACCGTGACAACAGAACTCTGTTTGGCCCAATGATGACAGACTAACGACCGTGATGACAGAACTCTGTTTGGCCCAATGATGACAGACTAACGACCGTGACAACAGAACTCTGTTTGGCCCAATGATGACAGACTAACGACCGTGATGACAGAACTCTGTTTGGCCCAATGATGGGGTTGTTGATAGCATCATAAAACAGACATATGAAGATGAACATGGTTGTCAATGGCGACAGGTTGTGACAAGGTTCAACAATACTTAAGTGTAATGGATAAGACAATGGTTTTGTAATTGCACAGTTAAAAGCCCAGACTAGAGTGTCAAGGAGGTGAGGAACATCTACAATCCAAACTTAAAGGATTGAGTGATTTGTAGAAACAAGCATAACCATGGAAACTAACAACAGGTATGGGACTTGGATTGGATGTAGCCATAGTTACCAGCTAGGATGATAATACTTTGAAAATTTACAGAAGGACAGAAGACAGACGGACAAAAAAAATATCAGACAGCCATTAGAGAAATCAGGAATAGGTAGGAATGTTAAACACAAAAAATAACAGGTTTTCTCTTAGTTATCTCCCCTTCTTTACAAAAGGAGTTCAATGTCAACCCAATTCTGGTGAGTCTGACTGAGAATATGCACTAAACTTCAGATAAATCGATTTTAACTTATAACACAAGTTAAAACCAAAATGATAGTTAAGATAATCAAAGAACAGGGAAGATTATCCATAGCATGTAATCTGGCCTAGCTCCTAACAGAAATCAAACTTGGGGTGTCGGACATCACAATCCCTAACAGAAATCAAACTTGGGTGTCGGACATCATAATCCCTAACAGAAATCAAACTTGGGTGTCGGACATCACAATCCCTAACAGAAATCAAACTTGGGTGTCGGACATCACAATCCCTAACAGAAATCAAACTTGGGTGTCGGACATCACAATCCCTAACAGAAATCAAACTTGGGTGTCAGACATCATAATCCCAGATGGAAATCAAACTCGGGTGTCTAGCATCATAATCCAAGGCTCTCATCATCCTGTTCCATTGACAAAATGAGTGGTATGATACTTACATATGAGTTGAATATATTTTTTTTACTACTCTATCTGGAAAATATTTACCCACATAGAAATAAACAGCATCAAACCCTACTCCCCCATCTCGTAACTTCTACCTCTCCCCCCCCCCCTCCCAGTAACCCCTGTCCATAGTAAATACCCCTAAGAACATCCCCCACTGCACACCCCCTCTACCAACCCATCAGAACTACCCCCCTCCAATCCCCCCTCCAACATTCCATGAGAACTAACCCACCCCCTCCAAGCCCCCCTCTATCAACCCATCAGAACTACTCCCTCCAAGTGCCCCACTATCAATCCATGATAACTACTCCCCCCCCCCCCCCCCCCCCCCCCCCCTATCAACCCATACAAGCTACCCTTCCCCCTCTATCCACCCCTGAGAACAATTAACCCCTCCACACTCCCCCTCAAACAGCCCCCTCTCCACCCTAAACAGCTTTTACTCAAGTTACAGTTTTAGGCTAGAATGGGTCAAACTTATATAGCAACATACATCAAACTGTATTATACAGCACAATAATAGCAGAGCAATATAATCCTTTAAAAGGAGACTCTGACAAACACTGGTGAGTTCCTCAAATTAAGTCACATCAATCTTAAACAGTGTTTCTAACACCGTGACATGCTATATTCCCAAATTAAGACATATCAATACTCCTAAAGTGTTTCAAACACTGCTACATAGTATATCCCCAAATTAAGACAAATCCTCATTCCCAAATTAAGACATATCCTCATTCCCAAATTAAGACATATCCTCATTCCCAAATTAAGACATATCAACATTCCCAAATTAAGACATATCAACATTCCCAAATTAAGACATATCAACATTCCCAAATTAAGACATATCAACATTCCCAAATTAAGACATATCAACATTCCTAAAGTGTTTCTAACACTGCTACATAGTATATCCCCAAATTAAGACATATTCTCATTCCCAAATTAAGACATATCCTCATTTCTAAATTAAGACATATCCCCATTCCTAAAGTGTTTCTAACACTGCTACATGGTATATCCTCAAATTAAGACTAATTAACCAAGTACCAAGTACTTGTTTTCGAATCCTTGTTTATTTATATGACACAACTAAGACATATCAATCATAAACAGTGTTTCTAACACCTTAATCCTCAAACTAAGACATTCTATCATTCTCAAACCATGTTTCTAATACTAAAACAAAAAATATTCTCAAACTGAAAAATGTTACATTTTAAATGCTCTAAACAATGTTTTACCAGGAAAAGCAATAATATATAATGAATTGTGCATATTATCCCCAAAATGAATCCTTTTACACATTGTAGACTTACCCACAATATCTCCAACTAGAGAGTTGGAGTGCTGATTCATTAAGATAAAAAAAAAACCTGACTGGTAATGTAAATCTCATGACCCTGTGACCTTGACCTTTAAAATTCAACCACCACAAAATTTAATAATAATTACTGTATATATCAATTTGTGTACAGTCATCATTGTTTGAAATATACTGGTTATCATAACTTATGCTATCAGAAAATGAAATGATAAGTGTGCAATGGTTTTCATCCGGTTTTTTTTTTTTGAGTATCATTAATGGTTTGCTAAAACCAGATACAAAATATGAGGTAAAATCCAAACAGATATCTAATAGAACTCCAACATCAATGATATCAAAGTCCTAGATTTCTACAAATTTCTAAATTTATATTGAAAGTTATCATGTATTTTTTTCTATATATCCCTCATACCATTCCTCAAAATAAGTTTGGTGAAACTTCAACACTAAGATAATGTTTGTCAATAAGTTTAAAGCATAGAATATTCTATTTGCTCTAAAAAAATCTGGGCAAGTGTTTGTGAATATTTTAAATAAATCTTTTTGCATAATCACTCACAAAATAATTGTATTTCCTACTGAATATTGAAGGTAAGTAATGTATGTCCTATCAAAAAAACTCTGGGCCCGGCCAATGGTCCAATAGAACACTACAGATTTCTCTGGGCCCAGCCAATGGTCCAACGGTACACTACAGATTTCTCTGGGCCCAGCCAATGGTCCAGTGGTACACTACAGATTTCTCTGGGCCCGGCCAATGGTCCAGTGGTACACTACAGATTTCTCTGGGCCCGGCCAATGGTCCAATGGTACACTACAGATTTGTCTGGGTCCGGCCAATGGTCCAGTGGTACACTACAGATTTCTCTGGGCCCAGCCAACGTACACTACAGATTTTTCTGGGTCTGGATTTCACCCCTGATTTTCCTGGACAAGTCTTATCCACTATCAGGTGAGATGGGTCAAGAAGGACAACACACAAATACAAAAATGGAATCATCCAATAAATATATAGGAATAAGAATGAAATAAAAAAATGAATGCAACTAGATGTATTTATACAAACTTAACAGCACCTGTCACCCCTAACTGTTGGAATGGACTCGGCCCCATGTAGGGATGACAAGTTTATATATTACTGCACAGCAAACATTTCTGGAAGGTATATTTCTATCTTCTTCAATGGCGTCCAAACTCATGAGTATGGAACATAAACTTTCACAATATTTGTTTTTTTCTCTCAAAATAATTTGGAATTGGGATACAGTTTCAAAACATGGCACACACAGCACAATATTGTGAGACACCACATATTTGTGAGATTGACCTGTCTAATCTGACAACCTGTGGGAAACAGTGTATGGTCAGATTAATCAGGGAATACATGTGGAGATGTGGCGCACAAAGGTAGTCACTCTGGGAGTACAAGATAATACACTGACGTCCATCTCCTCGAGAAAATATAAATTCCCAGATAATAAATGCTGTGCAGTATGTAAATCTACACCTGGTGTAGTCTACTTCATCACTAACATATTAAAATATAAACATTATCTACTACAATAAAAAAGCACAACCTTTAAAAAGTCTAACAAAACACAAGTCTAGTTCAACAAAACAGTAAAATATCTGGAGGAGACAAACAGAAGTTGTCTCCCCTTCACAGAAGTTTTTCACTTCTCTGTCTTCAGAGTTCTTAAAGTCAGGCAAAAAACACACAATGATTTAAACAAAAATATAAAATTATTGCGAAAACATTTAATTTTGAATCAACAGGATTTGATTTTGCCACACAAATATATATTTCAAACAATAGTGTTCTCTCAATCTCTTTTTTTTATTAATTCATACAAATTATAAAGTTTGAGAATCTCTTAAACCAATATTTTAAGGCCATTTGATTTTGTGGTACTTTTGTTGATATAAACTTGACAACAATTTTCTTTGATTTTTTTTGTTTTGATTTCGAGTCATATACAACATATATAACAACATGAATAAGATTTAGTATCAAATAATACCACCACTTATCTATAACATTCTTTTCCCTCGTATGAAGACTTTGAAATTGTCACAGTGCCATCATTAGGGAAAGTTTCTAGCAGTTTTTTCATACTGCTTTACGTTTAGATAATTATTGACAAGAAAGTTTAATTCAGTAATTATGACAAAAACAAATAATTGTTGACAAGAAAGTCTAATTCAAAAGTTATGACATAAACAAACAATCGCTGACAAGAAAATCTAATTCAAAAGTTATATGACATAAACAAACAGTTGTTGATGAGAAAGTCTAATTCAGTAATTATGACATAAACAATTGATGACAAGAAAGTCTAATTCAGTAATCATGACATAAAAAAACAATTGTTGACGAGATAATCTAATTCAGTAGTTATGACAAACATTTGTTGACTTTTGATTTTTTTCAAAATCCAATCTGGCTGTACTACATGTACATTCATCTGTATCCAGCAAAAGCCTTCAAACTAAAAATATTCATTCACTAAATATAATATGTCGTTAGCACTGCTCGTTACAAAAGGTCAAAGAATCATCTATAGTATAGCACTTGATGTATGTGTGTAGCTCTCTTGTCTGTTTAAAGTAAAAATTTAGCACTGATGTAATGGGCAGAATTCTGGGATATCAGACTGACATACCACACAGAATTATGGGATATCGGACTGACGTACCACACAGAATTCTGGGATATCGGACTGACGTACCACACAGAATTCTGGGATATCAGACTGACGTACCATTCAGAACTCTGGGACACTAGAAGTTACATATTGTACAGGAATTTGAGATAATCACTTGGACTAACATATTGCAAAGAATTCTGGGATATTTTGGAGAATTCAACAGAATTCTGGGTTAGTTAAACTGACATATTAAGAGAATTTTGGGAATATTGCATTTGACTTGCATCACATTCAAACTTACCACATCTCATTATAAATATGTGTAACTGTGATTGGTTAAAATGTATCACATGATCCACAGGAATCTACTAATCTAGAAGATCAATTGATGTGATGAACCAGAAACCTATAACTTTTATATTAAAAACATTCAGACCCGTTCATCTTTGTAAAACATATTGTGAATCACAACTTGAAACAATTATCAGATAACCTCAAAAAATATCTGATAAAACATGAACAGGGTTTCTGGGATAAATAAATGTTCATCAACTGTCTTCACTAAATCATATTGCCAGACAATGACAAGTACTCGTTTCCCTGTTGATAAGATCTTCTGGGGCCTGGTTTCAATATTATCAGTAAACTGATTTTCTATACAAGTTAATTCCATGGTCTGGTATTTTCTACAGCGAATAAAATGGACCGCGAGAACAACAAGGTAATCATATCATTGTTCTAGGACAGCGTCAGTGATGCCACACGAGGCCATATCATTGGTCTAGGACAGCGATGCCACACGTGGCCATATCAATGTTACAGGACAGCGATGCCACACGTGGCCATATCATTGTTCTAGGACAATAATGCCACACGAGGCCATATCATTGTGATGCCACACGAGGCCACATCATTACACCTGTTGTTGTAGGACAGCGATGCCACACGTGGCCATATCATTGTTCTAGGACAATAATGCCACACGAGGCCATATCATTGTGATGCCACACGAGGCCACATCATTACACCTGTTGTTCTAGGACAACGATGCCACACGAGGTCATATTGTTCTAGGAAAACGATGCCACAAGAGGCCATATCATTACACCTGTTGTTCTAGGACAACGATGCCACAAGAGGCCATACATTGTTCTAGGACAGCGATGCCACACGAGGCCACATCATTACACCTGTTGTTCCAGGACAGCGATCTGTGCTGTGACATGTTTACATTCGTGGTCCAGCTGTAAATACTCTTCCTCTAGTGAATCACGCTCATGTCCAGTTCCTCTCTGGTTCTTCTTGTCACGTACCGAAATTCTACAACATATGAAACGTCGAATTCTTAAAGCAGTAATTTTTTTTACTTACAAAATCATCAAACCTTATCAAAACATTCACATTTTATTTTCTATCATTTAGTGTTGTAGATTCTGCTTGTTTTCAAACCAATCAGACAAAAAAGATCAATAAGAAAAGAAATGAAAATAAGCCCCGCAGTTTACTGTTACGGTATAAGGTATCGGAGACCCTCTCTACTGTAAAGTTTGATGTAAAGCGTTGATACTCTACCTTTTCTCCTTCAGTTCCACTAAATGCGTTCGTAACTCCTCCATTTTCTGTAAAGTCACCTGTGCCGGTTGCTCACAGTCGATTTCTGCTTCGTAGATTGCAGAGTCGCACTGGTCACGTGAAGTCCTGCTCTCTATGAAATCCTTCTTATTCTCTGAGCTATTCCAATCTATCCGATCCTCCTCCATGGATTGGATCTCCGGAAGATCTCCAGAATCGGAATGCTCCATTAAGGCGATTCCATTGTCTGATTGGTCCATGTTTTTACAGGTTGAGTCCTCAGCTGGACTCGTGACCTCTATATGTACAAGGCTGTTACAGCCTGGAAATGAGACCGAGTCCTCCAGGGGACTAACTAGTATATCTGTGGCCTGACTAATGGTGTCAAGGTCGTTCTGGGAATGTGTAAGAGATCCTTGATCACTGCCTCGGTTTTTTCTTTCCAGGGAACTATTTTCTGAATTAACACCGCTATTGTATGCTGTGTCTGTATTTTTATCAGAGTCGCTATCCTCTACGATTTCATCAAGTCCGTTTTCACAAAGCAAATGTTCTATATCATCCTGTGTGTTTTCTGAGCTTGCTGTGAACTGTTCATTTTCTGAACTTAAATGATCACTTTCTATTCGAAAATTATCTTGATTTATGTTACCAAGTTCGTTTTCCCCATTTTCTCGGCTAAAATGGCGATTAATTTTGGTTAAAATATCGGCAAACATACCACCTTCTCCGCTTTCGTCATCTCCCTGGTACGAAGTACCAAACACCGACCTGTCTTCAAGGGGTGAGTTAGCTCCCCTTGGAGTAGAAAACAAGGAATTAAGATCATCAGTCTTCGTAAGAGAACTATTCTTTATCACAGATGTCACATCATGACCTTCTTCCTCTAGCGTTCCGGTGGAACTCTTTCGTACTTGTGTGTATAAATCTCCGGTAACATCACCACGTACGTGAGGGCTAACAGCTTCTTTACTCTCCTCCCTCATGTCCCGTGGAGAGTTCAGACTCAGTGAGTTGTTGAAGTCCAGCGAAGTTAAGGTGTCATTGTCCCCGAGATCGTAGTGATGGGCAGGTCGGGCTGGAGGGTCAGGTGGATCCTAAAACATAAAATGGACGTATAGGAAACACGACTCATTACAAACATAGATATTATCATCAAATTCTGTTATATTTCTGTTAATAAAATGACACATAATCAGTATAATAAATGAACATAAGAAAACATTCTTTGAACCTCACCGATATAATTATATAGATCTAATGTTTCCACATTAACATGGTTTTTATACATTACGAGATCCATGTACAACGTCCAACAGTAATACAGTTGTTTCTGGTCAAGAGGAAGAATCATGTAAATTTTGTGTTCAATTTATTAAAGATTTACAGAAAATTGTGACCAATAGCTTTTACTTTTTGATAATGACATTTCAAAAATGTGCATGTATATAGATGTAACTAAGACCTTAACGACAATTAAACCTTGTACTGGAAACCGGTTGAGGAGTAAAGATCGTCTGTTTTAATGACAGAAGACTTTTAGATGTAACTGAAGACCTTAATGACAAACCTCGTATTGGAAGCCGCTCGAGGAGTCAAGGTCGTCGGCTTTAATGTCGTGGTATGGCGATTCCTCCTCCCACATGTCCTCCAGCCCCTCAGGGACCTGTTGAGTCATACTCTCATTTATCAGTGTCCGTAGCCAGCTCCCCATCTCAGACCGGTTGAGAGGCTGAAAGGAGCAAAAGATGAATAAGAACAAAATGCCAGGAAAACAACAGGATCAGACTAAATATCAGAACTGTCTGAATGTCCAGGAAAACAACAGGATCAGACTAAATATTGGAACAGCATGAATGTCCAGGAAAACAACAGGATCAGACTAAATATTGGAACAGCATGAATGTCCAGGAAAACAACAGGATCAGACTAAATATCAGAACTGTCTGAATGTCCAGGAAAACAACAGGATCAGACTAAATATCACAACAGTCTGAATGTCCAGGAAAACAACAGGATCAGACTAAATATCAGAACTGTCTGAATGTCCAGGTAAACAACAGGATCAGACTAAATATCACAACAGTCTGAATGTCCAGGAAAACAACAGGATCAGACTAAATATCAGAACTGTCTGAATGTCCAGGAAAACAACAGGATCAGACTAAATATCACAACAGTCTGAATGTCCAGGAAAACAACAGGATCAGACTAAATATCAGAACTGTCTGAATGTCCAGGTAAACAACAGGATCAGACTAAATATCAGAACAGTCTGAATGTCCAGGAAAACAACAGGATCAGACTAAATATCACAACAGTCTGAATGTCCAGGAAAACAACAGGATCAGACTAAATATCAGAACTGTCTGAATGTCCAGGAAAACAACAGGATCAGACTAAATATCACAACAGTCTGAATGTCCAGGAAAACAACAGGATCAGACTAAATATCAGAACTGTCTGAATGTCCAGGAAAACAACAGGATCAGACTAAATATCAGAACAGTCTGAATGTCCAGGAAAACAACAGGATCAGACTAAATATCAGAACAGTCTGAATGTCCAGGTAAACAACAGGATCAGACTAAATATCAGAACTGTCTGAATGTCCAGGAAAACAACAGGATCAGACTAAATATCACAACAGTCTGAATGTCCAGGTAAACAACAGGATCAGACTAAATATCAGAACTGTCTGAATGTCCAGGAAAACAACAGGATCAGACTAAATATCAGAACTGTCTGAATGTCCAGGAAAACAACAGGATCAGACTAATATCAGAACAGTCTGAATGTCCAGGTAAACAACAGGATCAGACTAACATCAGAACTGTCTGAATGTCCAGGAAACAACAGGATCAGACTAAATATCACAACAGTCTGAATGTCCAGGAAAACACAGGATCAGACTAAATATCAGAACTGTCTGAATGTCCAGGAAAACAAACAGGATCAGACTAAATATCAGAACTGTCTGAATGTCCAGGAAACAACAGGATCAGACTAAATATCAGAACTGTCTGAATGTCCAGGAAAACAACAGGATCAGACTAAATATCAGAACAGTCTGAATGTCCAGGAAAACAACAGGATCAGACTAAATATCAGAACAGTCTGAATGTCCAGGTAAACAACAGGATCAGACTAAATATCAGAACTGTCTGAATGTCCAGGAAAACAACAGGATCAGACTAAATATCAGAACAGTCTGAATGTCCAGGAAAACAACAGGATCAGACTAAATATCACAACAGTCTGAATGTCCAGGAAAACAACAGGATCAGACTAAATATCAGAACTGTCTGAATGTCCAGGAAAACAACAGGATCAGACTAAATATCACAACAGTCTGAATGTCCAGGAAAACAACAGGATCAGACTAAATATCAGAACTGTCTGAATGTCCAGGAAAACAACAGGATCAGACTAAATATCAGAACAGTCTGAATGTCCAGGAAAACAACAGGATCAGACTAAATATCAGAACAGACTGAATGTCCAGGTAAACAACAGGATCAGACTAAATATCAGAACTGTCTGAATGTCCAGGAAAACAACAGGATCAGACTAAATATCACAACAGTCTGAATGTCCAGGTAAACAACAGGATCAGACTAAATATCAGAACTGTCTAAATGTCCAGGAAAACAACAGGATCAGACTAAATATCAGAACTGTCTGAATGTCCAGGTAAACAACAGGATCAGACTAAATATCACAACAGTCTGAATGTCCAGGAAAACAACAGGATCAGACTAAATATCAGAACAGTCTAAATGTCCAGGAAAACAACAGGATCAGACTTAATATCAGAACAGTCTGAATGTCCAGGAAAACAACAGGATCAGACTAAATATCAGAACTGTCTGAATGTCCAGGAAAACAACAGGATCAGACTAAATATCAGAACAGTCTGAATGTCCAGGAAAACAACAGGATCAGACTAAATATCAGAACAGTCTGAATGTCCAGGAAAACAACAGGATCAGACTAAATATCACAACAGTCTGAATGTCCAGGAAAACAACAGGATCAGACTAAATATCACAACAGTCTGAATGTCCAGGAAAACAACAGGATCAGACTAAATATCACAACAGTCTGAATGTCCAGGAAAACAACAGGATCAGACTTAATATCACAACAGTCTGAATGTCCAGGAAAACAACAGGATCAGACTAAATATCAGAACTGTCTGAATGTCCAGGAAAACAACAGGATCAGACTAAATATCACAACAGTCTGAATGTCCAGGAAAACAACAGGATCAGACTAAATATCAGAACTGTCTGAATGTCCAGGAAAACAACAGGATCAGACTAAATATCACAACAGTCTGAATGTCCAGGAAAACAACAGGATCAGACTTAATATCACAACAGTCTGAATGTCCAGGAAAACAACAGAATTTGATTATATATCAGAACTGTCTGAATGTCCAGGAAAACAACAGGATCAGACTAAATATCAGAACAGTCTGAATGTCCAGGAAAACAACAGGATCAGACTAAATATCAGAACTGTCTGAATGTCCAGGAAAACAACAGGATCAGACTAAATATCAGAACTGTCTGAATGTCCAGGAAAACAACAGGATCAGACTAAATATCAGAACTGTCTGAATGTCCAGGAAAACAACAGGATCAGACTAAATATCAGAACAGTCTAAATGTCCAGGAAAACAACAGGATCAGACTAAATATCAGAACTGTCTGAATGTCCAGGAAAACAACAGGATCAGACTAAATATCAGAACTGTCTGAATGTCCAGGAAAACAACAGGATCAGACTAAATATCACAACAGACTGAATGTCCAGGAAAACAACAGGATCAGACTAAATATCAGAACAGTCTAAATGTCCAGGAAAACAACAGGATCAGACTAAATATCACAACAGTCTGAATGTCCAGGAAAACAACAGGATCAGACTAAATATCAGAACTGTCTGAATGTCCAGGTAAACAACAGGATCAGACTAAATATCACAACAGTCTGAATGTCCAGGTAAACAACAGGATCAGACTAAATATCAGAACAGTCTGAATGTCCAGGAAAACAACAGGATCAGACTAAATATCAGAACTGTCTGAATGTCCAGGTAAACAACAGGATCAGACTAAATATCAGAACAGTCTGAATGTCCAGGAAAACAACAGGATCAGACTAAATATCAGAACTGTCTGAATGTCCAGGTAAACAACAGGATCAGACTAAATATCAGAACTGTCTGAATGTCCAGGTAAACAACAGGATCAGACTAAATATCACAACAGTCTGAATGTCCAGGTAAACAACAGGATCAGACTAAATATCAGAACAGTCTGAATGTCCAGGAAAACAACAGGATCAGACTAAATATCAGAACTGTCTGAATGTCCAGGTAAACAACAGGATCAGACTAAATATCAGAACAGTCTGAATGTCCAGGAAAACAACAGGATCAGACTAAATATCAGAACTGTCTGAATGTCCAGGTAAACAACAGGATCAGACTAAATATCAGAACTGTCTAAATGTCCAGGAAAACAACAGGATCAGACTAAATATCAGAACTGTCTGAATGTCCAGGAAAACAACAGGATCAGACTTAATATCACAACAGTCTGAATGTCCAGGAAAACAACAGGATCAGACTAAATATTAAGGCAGGGGGCAGTGCTGATTTGGTTACTCTTTGTATTACAGGCTTTTCTCCTGTGAGATACCTGTGAGATATAATATATGACAAACCTCAATTGTGATTTTTTCCACATCCTTCTCCACTAACATCAGTCCTAATTCACTTTTAGTCTCGGTAGTTGCACGTCGTAGAAAACAGTTACGGAGCCAGACCTCCAGCTCACAAACAGTACTTGTGTTGGTACGGTAACACTCCAGCATACTACCTCGTACAACACACCACCGGCGCCCCCAACGTCGCCGATTAAAACTGCTGTAGATGTGTAGGTACCCTGTACAAGTTAAAAATCACATTCAATTTACAAATTTCATTAAGACATGTTTTCTGCAAAATTAACAATTACACAATAATTATTAAGTATTCAAATCATAATTTTCCATGTTTGTTTTATTTTCATTGATTTCTTTGATTTCTTCAAAAAGTAAAATGCTGAAATTCAATAATATCACTATATCACCTTATTAGCTGAGACTTTAATTGACTAATGATGGTGTTCACTTAGAGAGTGAGAGGTCAAAAGGTCATTGATATGGTGTTCACTTAGAGAGTGGGAGGTCACTAGTTTACTGATACGGTGTTCACTAAGAGAGTGAGAGATCACTAGTTTACTGATATGGTGTTCACTAAGAGAGTGAGAGGTCACTAGTTTACTGATATGGTGTTCACTAAGAGAGTGAGAGGTCACTAGTTTACTGATATGGTGTTCACTAAGAGAGTGAGAGATCACTAGTTTACTGATATGGTGTTCACTAAGAGAGTGAGAGGTCACTAGTTTACTGATATGGTGTTCACTAAGAGAGTGAGAGGTCACTAGTTTACTGATATGGTGTTCACGAAGAGAGTGAGAGATCACTAGTTTACTGATATGATGTTCACTAAGAGAGTGAGAGATCACTAGTTTACTGATATGGTGTTCACTAAGAGAGTGAGAGGTCACTAGTTTACTGATATGGTGTTCACTAAGAGAGTGAGAGGTCATTAGTTCACTGATATGGTGTTCACTAGGGGAGTGAGAGGTCAATAGTTTACTGATATGGTGTTCACTAAGAGAGTGAGAAGTCACTAGTTTACTGATATGATGTTCACTAAGAGAGTGAGAGATCACTAGTTTACTGATATGGTGTTCACTAAGAGAGTGGGAGGTCACTAGTTTACTGATATGGTGTTCACTAAGAGAGTGAGAGATCACTAGTTTACTGATATGGTGTTCACTAAGAGAGTGAGAGATCAATAGTTTACTGATAAGGTGTTCACTAAGAGAGTGAGAGATCAATAGTTTACTGATATGGTGTTCACTAAGAGAGTGAGAGGTCACTAGTTTACTGATATGGTGTTCACTAAGAGAGTGAGAGGTCACTAGTTTACTGATATGGTGTTCACTAAGACAGTGAGAGATCACTAGTTTACTGATATGGTGTTCACTAAGAGAGTGAGAGGTCACTAGTATACTGATATGGTGTTCACTTAGAGAGTGGGAGGTCACTAGTTTACTGATATGGTGTTCACTAAGAGAGTGAGAGATCACTAGTTTACTGATATGGTGTGCACTAGGGGAGTGAGAGATCACTAGTTTACTGATATGGTGTTCACTAAGAGAGTGAGAGATCACTAGTTTACTGATATGGTGTTCACTAGGAGAGTGAGAGGTCACTAATTAATGATATGGTGTTCACTAAGAGAGTGAGAGATCACTAGTTTACTGATATGGTGTTCACTAGGAGAGTGAGAGGTCACTAGTTAACTGATATGGTGTTCACTAAGAGAGTGAGAGGTCACTAGTTTACTGATATGGTGTTCACTAGGAGAGTGAGAGATCACTAGTTTACTGATATGGTGTTCACTAAGAGAGTGAGAGATCACTAGTTTACTGATATGGTGTGCACTAGGGGAGTGAGAGATCACTAGTTTACTGATATGGTGTTCACTAAGAGAGTGAGAGATCACTAGTTTACTGATATGGTGTTCACTAAGAGAGTGAGAGGTCACTAGTTTACTGATATGGTGTTCACTAGGAGAGTGAGAGATCACTAGTTTACTGATATGGTGTTCACTAAGAGAGTGAGAGATCACTAGTTTACTGATATGGTGTGCACTAGGGGAGTGAGAGATCACTAGTTTACTGATATGGTGTTCACTAAGAGAGTGAGAGGTCACTAGTTTACTGATATGGTGTTCACTAGGAGAGTGAGAGGTCAATAGTTTACTGATATGGTGTTCACTAAGAGAGTGAGAGGTCACTAGTATACTGATATGGTGTTCACTAAGAGAGTGAAAGATCACTAGTTTACTGATATGGTGTTCACTAAGAGAGTGAGAGATCACTAGTTTACTGATATGGTGTTCACTAAGAGAGTGACTGGTCACTAGTTTACTGATATGGTGTTCACTAAGAGAGTGAGAGGTCACTAGTTTACTGATATGGTGTTCACTAAGAGAGTGAGAGATCACTAGTTTACTGATATGGTGTTCACTAAGAGAGTGAGAGGTCACTAGTTTACTGATATGGTGTTCACTAAGAGAGTGAGAGATCACTAGTTTACTGATATGGTGTTCACTTAGAGAGTGAGAGATCACTAGTTTACTGATATGGTGTTCACTAAGAGAGTGAGAGATCACTAGTTTACTGATATGGTGTTCACTTAGAGAGTGAGAGATCACTAGTTTACTGATATGGTGTTCACTAGGGGAGTGAGAGGTCAATAGTTTACTGATATGGTGTTCACTAAGAGAGTGAGAGATCACTAGTTTACTGATATGGTGTGCACTAGGGGAGTGAGAGATCACTAGTTTACTGATATGGTATTCACTAAGAGAGTGAGAGATCACTAGTTTACTGATATGGTGTTCACTAAGAGGGTGAGAGGTCACTAGTTTACTGATATGGTGTTCACTAAGAGAGTGGGAGGTCACTAGTTTACTGATATGGTGTTCACTAAGAGAGTGAGAGGTCACTAGTTTACTGATATGGTGTTCACTAAGAGAGTGGTAGATCACTAGTTTACTGATATGGTGTTCACTAAGAGAGTGGTAGATCACTAGTTTACTGATATGGTGTTCACTAAGAGAGTGAGAGGTCACTAGTTTACTGATATGGTGTTCACTAAGAGAGTGAGAGATCACTAGTTTACTGATATGGTGTTCACTAAGAGAGTGAGAGATCACTAGTTTACTGATATGGTGTTCACTAAGAGAGTGAGAGATCACTAGTTTACTGATATGGTGTTCACTAAGAGAGTGAGAGGTCACTAGTTTACTGATATGGTGTTCACTAAGAGAGTGAGAGATCATTAGTTTACTGATATGGTGTTCACTTAGAGAGTGAGAGGTCACTAGTTTACTGATATGGTGTTCACTTAGAGAGTGAGAGATCACTAGTTTACTGATGTGGTGTTCACTAAGAGAGTGAGAGGTCACTAGTTTACTGATATGGTTTTCACTAAGAGAGTGGGAGATCAGGTATGACACATTTTCTTACTCAGGGTTTTTGATATCGAGGTCGGTATGACACATTTTCTTACCCTGATGTTTGATAAGAGGATCGGTATAACACATTTTCTTACCCTGATGTTTTATACGAGGGTCGGTATGGCACATTTTCTTTTCCACCGGAGACTGCGTTAGACTGTTGTCCTGTGGGGCTTCGAGGAAGACGGGTGTATCTGGAATGGATGATGTTGGGGTTGGGAGAGGGGAGAACCCTTGTGAGTCACTACAAGTCGACATCCTTGACTCCTTTAGATCCCCGAGACTCATTGTTGACGGACTGTGAAACGATGAAGATTTCCTGGCCACAGGCTTCTTACCAATGTTTTCAAAAAACTGTGTGGCTCGGAAAGCTATAGAGCCCATTCTGCTGACTTTTCTGGAATGTTCTGTAAAGAAAAAGGCATAATATGTATAAATTTTTAGCATCCATTCTCTTAAAGAAAATTTGTCATTTGTGAATTTTTGTTTCTTGTGATTTAATAAACAGAGGTTACACAACGAGTGGTTGTTGGATATGGAATTTATTTCACACGAGTAAGTTATTTTTTTACTTTTAAAAAATAACTTACTCGTGTGAAATAAATTCCATATCCAAAAATCACGAGTCGTGTGACCTGTTTCTACCACAATAATATCGGCTTGAATCAAAGGGAAACGTGGCCAAGTCTAATTTTACGTATACAAATAAGGTGTACAGGTGACTGCGGAGACCAGTGATGTGACGTCATTTGATTATTGATGTTGTCAATAACAATTCAAGCTCGGGTCAGAGTTTGAATTCTTGACCAATCATAAGACCGGAAGTTCATATATTCCACTAGTTGGCACATTTATACAATGGCTTGAGAGTGGAATAACACGGCATATTGTGGTAGAATTATAGCATTTACAGTATTACAGCCTTATGAGTGCTTGTCCATTTATTCTGCCAGCTCCATGGAAACAGATCTTCCTTGGCTCTGTTACATAAATGTCCCAGAATTCTCACTCTATAATAACTTGTGCTGGCAATTAGAATACTGGACTATTGAGGCACAACTCCAAATATAAACACCCCTCCTAGATCTTCGAGAGGTTATGTTCATTTTCACTCTCTGGCACCCTGCCAAGTTGCAGCCATCTTGTGGAAAAAACAAAATGACCGGTTCGATCCTTTCAAGTGAATGTCAAGGTCATCACACCAGTGGTTGTTACTCCTCTGCAATTTTCATAAGAAATGCATTTGTTACTCCTCTGCAATCTTCATAAGAAATGCATTTGTTACTCCTCTGCAATCTTCATAAGAAATGCATTTGTTACTCCTCTGCAATTTTCATAAGAAATGCATATCAGCTTACAGTGATCGATCAGGTTCTTTTTACCTGACATCAATCTGATACTGTAGTTAGTTTTGTACCTTCTATTTTCCAGGGATGATAAACATCTCATGTTGAATGAAGATGTGTCAAGTACCATTTTGCTAAAAGGAGTGGTCATACATATAGTGACTAGCTTTGTTGTCATGACAACTTAAGTTCATGAAATTTGAACTGTATTTTCTTGAAAAAAGGAGAAGAAAAAAAACAGATTTCTGAAAATAAGATTTTTCATAAAATCTTCATTTGAAAAATCATTGTAGAATTATAAATTTTCAAACTTATAATAGAATGATAAAATCAGGTTTTAGGAAAAGTACGTATTTACAAATTTTGTTCTGTAGGAGGCGATCTGGCCAAGGGTTCAAGGAGGAAACAGGGCCATGGAATTCAGATACTGGGCATTCAATGTTAACCTGTTACTTAATGAATTCTAGATTGATTCCAACTAAACAGATAAATAAAACGATTTCTCCATTTTTAACTTCAATCCTCTTCAAACTTGATATTGAACGATGAAACATGTCACAGAGACTAATTGATAAATTAAATATTGTAAATTATTTTGAATTGCTATAACTGTTGGGTTCAATATAGATAGGGACAAAGGTCGGAAGGTGAAAAGGCATGAACCCAGTCAATGCAGGATTAGGATGATCAAGGCAAGCAATGGAGGTCAAGCAATGTACGGTCAAAGTTCAAGCAATGCAGAAGGGTCGAAGGTGAAACTCTAGCTCTATTATACCTCTCAGTATCAGGTGAAGTTGTGTATCAGATGCTTCCACTGTAATTAAAGGTCAGAGGTCAAAATAATCACAAGGCATACTTGTCAACCCTTCCTTACAGGAGACAGACTCTCGAGTTCAGATTCTAAATTTAGACATAAATTACCAGTAAAATCCTCGAGTGTTCATAACTTTAAAATTGAATAAGTATAGATTGAAATATGTTATTTTCTATGCACTAGTTTGACGAAAAAAGGTATGTAAATGTTTTTTTCTTGAGAACTTTAAACATTCACAATTGCTCCCAAGGATATTTTTAAAACTAAACAAGATTGAATCAGATAAGAGTATTTCCCTTGACAAACGTTTATCATAAAGTCTCAATGGCCCAAGCTAGGACATTACATCTTTTTTCAATTTCTCCATTTGTTATTAAAACTGTGAGTGACAGATGTACTAGATAAAAAATCTACCAAAAGAATAAAATAGAAACTTCCACTAGTCTAGTCAGTAGGGAGTGGTTAGTTTTATAATCTGTGGATTTAATCCAATTTATTCTTACTATTGTGAAACATAAACTCATTGTTGTTAGTAATGAAACGCAGTACATTAGAGTTAGTAATGAAGAGTTATCTCCCATGTGTGATGTTAGCAATGAAGAGTTCCCTCCCTTTAGTTGTGTTAGTAATCATTAACAGACATATGCGACACCCTGAAAACATGCTTCTCTGAAAAATTTAACAAATCACAAACTTTCAGCAGAATCTCTATAGTCTACGTATTATTTGATATTGCAGAAAAAACCTTCTTTTTATAAATAAGAGATTTTCTTAGATATTCAGTTAATTCTTCTCTGTAATAAATCTTGGGAACATTAACTTGTAACTGTGAGGGGTTGGACAATGATAACTTTGTACATGTAACTGTGAGAGGTTGGACAATGATAACTTTGTACATGTAACTGTTAGGGGTTGGACAACATTAGAGAGAGAAGGGGTCAAACTTACTTTGTTTATGACGTTTAAGAGACGAGGGGTCAAACTTACTTTGTTTATGACGTTTAAGAGACGAGGGGTCAAACTTACTTTGTTTATGACGTTTAAGAGATGAGGGGTTAAACTTACTTTGTCTATGACGTTTGAGATAAGGGGTTAAACTTACTTCGTTTATAACATTTAAGAGACGAGGTGGTCAAACTTACTTCGTTTACGACGTTTAAGAGATAAGGGGTTAAACTTTACTTCATTTACGACATCTAAGAGATGAGAGGTCAAACTTACTTCATTTAGGACGTTTAAGAGATAAGGGGTCAAACTTACTTTGTTTATGACGTTTAAGAGATAAGGGGTTAAACTTACTTCGTTTACGACGTTTAAGAGATGAGAGGTCAAACTTACTTCATTTAGGACGTTTAAGAGATAAGGGGTCAAACTTACTTTGTTTATGACATTTAAGAGACGAGAGGTCAATCTTACTTTGTTTATGACGTTTAAGAGATAAGGGGTTAAACTTACTTCGTTTACGACGTTTAAGAGATGAGAGGTCAAACTTACTTCGTTTAGGACGTTTAAGAGATAAGGGGTCAAACTTACTTTGTTTATGACGTTTAAGAGACGAGAGGTCAAACTTACTTCGTTTAGGACGTTTAAGAGATAAGGGGTCAAACTTACTTTGTTTACGACGTTTAAGAGACGAGAGGTCAAACTTACTTCGTTTAGGACGTTTAAGAGATAAGGGGTTAAACTTACTTTGTTTATGACGTTTAAGAGACGAGAGGTCAAACTTACTTCGTTTACGACGTTTAAGAGACGACGGGTCAAACTCCTGGTTATCACTGCTACAGGTCGATAAGTTGGAAGCTGAATGGCCAATGTCAGTCTGGTAAAAACAAAACACAAACAATCAACTGGTGTATCCATCGAGTAGAAAACCAGGTCACACTAATCAGATCATGATTGTCTGATAAACCAGGTCACACTATTCATATCACGATTGTCTGATAAACCAGGTCACCCTATTCAGATCATGGTGATAGTCTGGTAAACCAGGTCACACAATTCATATCACGATTGTCTGATAAACCAGGTCACACTATTCAGATCACGATTGTCTGATAAACCAGGTCACACTATTCATATCACGATTGTCTGATAAACCAGGTCACACTATTCATATCACGATTGTCTGATAAACCAGGTCACACTATTCAGATGATGGTGATTGTCTGATAAACCAGGTCACACTATTCAGATCATAGTGAGAGTCTGCTAGTTTTGCCCAGACCTTTATTTTTGGTGTGACCTTTATTTGACCTTAATGTTTTGTGTGACCTTGATCTGACCTTACCATTTTGTGTGACTTTGATATGGCCTTACTGTTTTGTGTGACCTTGATATGATATTTTTTTTATGTGACCTTGATGTGTCGTTACTGTTTTGTGTGATATTTCCTGTGCTATCTTACTATTTTACATGTGACCTTGGTGTGACCTCTCTGATTCGTGTGACCTTGATGGGACCTTATTGTTTTACATGTGACCTTGATGAGACCTTACTGCTACATGTGACCTTGGTGTGACCTTACAGTTACATTTGACTTTGATATGACCTTACCTTACTGCCATACACGTGACTTGCAGCCAGACCAGTGAAGGTGGAGCCTCGAGCCAGGTGGTGGTACTGACCCGGAGGTGGCTTACCCTGGGACATGTGGTTCATGTACTGGAAAACAGGAAATACACCATCAACTGATATGTAACTATACCATAAACTGATATGTAAATACACCATCAACTGATATGTAAATACACCATCAACTGATATGTAAATACACCATAAACTGATATGTAATTATACCATAAACTGATATGTAATACACCATAAACTGATATGTAATTATACCATAAACTGATATGTAATATACCATAAACTGATATGTAATTATACCATAAACTGATATGTAATTATACTATAAACTGATATGTAATTACACCATAAACTGATATGTAAATACACCATAAACTGATATGTAAATACACCATAAACTGATATGTAATATACCATAAACTGATATGTAATTATACCATCAACTGATATGTAATTACACCATAAACTGATATGTAAATACACCATAAACTGATATGTAATACACCATAAACTGATATGTAATACACCATCAACTGATATGTAATATACCATAAACTGATATGTAAATACACCATAAACTGATATGTAAATACACCATGAACTGATATGTAAATACACCATAAACTGATATGTAAATACACCATAAACTGATATGTAATATACCATAAACTGATATGTAAATACACCATAAACTGATATGTAATTACACCATCAACTGATATGTAAATACACCATAAACTGATATGTGATTATACCATAAACTGATATGTAAAATAATTTGTTAAAATTATAAATCAATTACTGAAAATTTACTTGTTTTAGCAGTTATCTTATTTTAGCGTTTCCACTAACTGCGCTAATTGTAGCTTCTGTATCGTTTCCCATGGCTAGTACTCTGCGTATGCTAAATCACCATTGCGCTAATCTGTTCAAATTGAATTACTCATCAAAATTAACATGTTCACAGTATCTCAAAATTTAATTATTAAAAAGAAAATGTTGACCTATGGATGAAAAGCATGGAACTAAATCATGCAAAAAAAAAAAAAATTTTAATGACAAAGTTTCTTAACGAAGCCTTTCGATGACTGAGATGTTGACCCAGTAATCCAGCATTAACCTCTTACCTCACACCACATGTGGGCCCAGTCCTTAAAGTCCGTCAGGAAGTGGTGAATCTCCATGGCTGGATGCATCAAACGTATATCAAAGCCTCTGTGATTGTCTCGCTCGACAAAGCTGGCATCATACCCGGTCAGGTTGATCACCAGAGCCGGCTTACTGTCAGCTTTGTCTGGCTTGTAACACACCATCCGTCCATCTGTAAGAGCCACCAGCTTACGAGTCCAGGATAGCTTCCCCTTGTACTGGAGCTCTCCTGACAAAGTCACCTCCTCCAGACAGCTAAAAGGCAGAGCGATATCCCATTCCTTTGAGGAGCGAGACTTGGAGATTTTCTGATTTCTTTTAGATTTTTTTAACGGTCTGCAAGTAAAAATGTGAAGCATGAAGTTTTATTGATATCTCTCAAAAAATGATTTTGCTGTGATTTCTTACCTTAATTGCTATGAACCAACTTATGACCTCTTAAAGTTGGAATTAGTTCCGTACTATCACAGGAAGACAAACAGGAACATACCACAGCCTCCCAAAACACACACACACTCATCACACCAAAACAGGATCATACCACAGCCTCCCAAAACACACACTCATCACACCAAACAGGATCATACCACAGCCTCCCAAAACACACACACTCATCACACCAAACAGGAACATACCACAGCCTCCCAAAACACACACACTCATCACACCAAACAGGAACATACCACAGCCTCCCAAAACACACACACTCATCACACCAAACAGGATCATACCACAGCCTCCCAAAACACACACTCACCACACCAAACAGGATCATACCACAGCCTCCCAAAACACACACTCATCACACCAAACAGGATCATACCACAGCCTCCCAAAACATACACACTCATCACACCAAACAGGAACATACCACAGCCTCCCAAAACACACACACTCATCACACCAAACAGGAACATACCACAGCCTCCCAAAACACACACACTCACCACACCAAACAGGATCACACCACAGCCTCCCAAAACACACACTCATCACACCAAACAGGAACATACCACAGCCTCCCAAAACACACACACTCATCACACCAAACAGGATCATACCACAGCCTCCCAAAACACACACACTCACCACACCAAACAGGAACATACCACAGCCTCCCAAAACACACACTCATCACACCAAACAGGAACATACCACAGCCTCCCAAAACACACACTCATCACACCAAACGGGAACATACCACAGCCTCCCAAAACACACACACTCACCACACCAAACAGGAACATACCACAGCCTCCCAAAACACACACACTCATCACACCAAACAGGATCATACCACAGCCTCCCAAAACACACACACTCATCACACCAAACAGGATCATACCACAGCCTCCCAAAACACACACACTCATCACACCAAACAGGAACACACCACAGCCTCCCAAAACACACACACTCATCACACCAAACAGGAACACACCACAGCCTCCCAAAACACACACACTCACCACACCAAACAGGAACACCCCACAGCCTCCCAAAACACACACACTCACCACACCAAACAGGAACATACCACAGCCTCCCAAAACACACACTCATCACACCAAACAGGAACATACCACAGCCTCCCAAAACACACACACTCACCACACCAAACAGGAACATACCACAGCCTCCCAAAACACACACACTCATCACACCAAACAGGATCATACCACAGCCTCCCAAAACACACACTCATCACACCAAACAGGATCATACCACAGCCTCCCAAAACACACACACTCATCACACCAAACAGGAACATATCACAGCCTCCCAAAACACACACACTCACCACACCAAACAGGAACATACCACAGCCTCCCAAAACACACACACTCATCACACCAAACAGGAACATACCACAGCCTCCCAAAACACACACACTCATCACACCAAACAGGAACATAACACAGCCTCCCAAAACACACACACTCATCACACCAAACAGGAACATATCCACAGCCTCCCAAAACACACACACTCACCACACCAAACAGGAACATACCACAGCCTCCCAAAACACACACACTCATCACACCAAACAGGAACATACCACAGCCTCCCAAAACACACACACTCATCACACCAAACAGGAACATACCACAGCCTCCCAAAACACACACTCATCACACCAAACAGTAACATACCACAGCCTCCCAAAACATACACACTCATCACACCAAACAGGAACATACCACAGCCTCCCAAAACACACACTCATCACACCAAACAGGAACATATCACAGCCTCCCAAAACACACACACTCATCACACCAAACAGGAACATACCACAGCCTCCCAAAACACACACACTCATCACACCAAACAGGAACATATCACAACCTCCCAAAACACACACACTCATCACACCAAACAGGAACATATCACAGCCTCCCAAAACACACACACTCATCACACCAAACAGGAACATACCACAGCCTCCCAAAACACACACTCATTACACCAAACAGGAACATACCACAGCCTCCCAAAACACACACTCATCACACCAAACAGGAACATATCACAGCCTCCCAAAACACACACACTCACCACACCAAACAGGAACATACCACAGCCTCCCAAAACACACACTCATCACACCAAACAGGATCATACCACAGCCTCCCAAAACACACACACTCATCACACCAAACAGGAACATACCACAGCCTCCCAAAACACACACACTCATCACACCAAACAGGAACAAATCACAGCCTCCCAAAACACACACTCATCACACCAAACAGGAACACACCACAGCCTCCCAAAACACACACTCATTACACCAAACAGGATCATACCACAGCCTCCCAAAACACACACTCACCACACCAAACAGGAACATACCACAGCCTCCCAAAACACACACACTCATCACACCAAACAGGAACATATCACAGCCTCCCAAAACACACACACTCATCACACCAAACAGGATCATACCACAGTCTCCCAAAACACACACACTCACCACACCAAACAGGAACATATCACAGCCTCCCAAAACACACACACTCATCACACCAAACAGGATCATACCACAGCCTCCCAAAACACACACACTCATCACACCAAACAGGATCATACCACAGCCTCCCAAAACACACACACTCACCACACCAAAGTATCCTTCATACAAGGAATCCCACTCCAAATGACCACAACTGTTGACAGGGAGCTAAACATTCAAAACTTTACCCCACATCTATGACCTTTCGATCTTCTGTGATGACCTTTCCTCTATAAAGCTTTGCTGTGACCCCACCTCTATGACTCTTAACTTGCTGTGACCCCACCTCTATGACCTTTTTCTGTGACCCCACTTCTATGACCTTTTACTGTGACCCCACCTCTATGACTCTTAACTTGCTGTGACCCCACCTCTATGACCTTTTTCTGTGACCCCACTTCTATGACCTTTTACTGTGACCCCACCTCTATGACCTTTTACTGTGACCCAACCACTGTGACCCCACTTCTATGACCTTTTACTGTGACCCCATTTCTATGACCTTTTACTGTGACCAAACCACTGTGACCCCACTTCTATGACCTTTTACTGTGACCCCATTTCTATGACCTTTTACTGTGACCAAACCACTGTGACCCCACTTCTATGACCTTTTACTGTGACCCCATTTCTATGACCTTTTACTGTGACCAAACCACTGTGACCCCACTTCTATGACCTTTTACTGTGACCCCATTTCTATGACCTTTTACTGTGACCCCACTTCTATGACCTTTTACTGTGACCCCACTTCTATGACCTTTTACTGTGACCCCACTTCTATGACCCTTTGTTAAGATTTATTTGACTTTTTTCACGACCGTTCTACTGAAGATTTATTTGACTTTTTTTCATGACCGTTCTGCTTTGTTCTGTATTGACTAAACCTACTTTGGTAATTTGATGTTGAATTTGTTCATGGCATCCACATCCTGCTGTTGGTATTCCTCCTCGTATGATTCGTAAGATGTCCCATCACAATTATCTGTAATAAGATAGATATCTATATAACTCGTCCCACCACAATTATCTGTAATTATATAGATATTTATATATAGATTGTCCCATCACAATTATCTGTAATAAGATAGATATCTATATATAAATCGTCCCATCACAATTATCTGCAATCATATAGATATCTCTATAATTTGTCCCATCACAATTATCTGTAATTGTAAAAATACATATCTATATAACTCGTCCCACCACAATTATCTGTAATTATATAGATATTTATATATAAATCGTCCCATCACAATTATCTATAACTATATAGATATCTATATAACTCGTCCCATCACAATTATCTATAACTATATAGATATCTATATAACTCGTCCCATCACAATTATCTATAACTATATAGATATCTATATAACTCGTCCCATCACAATTATCTGTAATTATATAGATATCTATATAAATCATCCCATCACAATTATCTGTAATTATATAGATATCTATATAAATCGTCCCATCACAATTATCTATAATCTTATAAATATCTATATAATTCGTCCCATCACAATTAACTGTAATTATATAGATATCTATATAAATCATCCCATCACAATTATCTATAATTATATAGATATCTATATAACTTGTCCCATCACAATTATCTGTAATAAGATAGATATCTATATATAAATCGTCCCATCACAATTATTTGCAATTATATAGATATCTCTATAATTTGTCCCATCACAATTATCTGTAATTATATAGATATCTATATAAATCGTCCCATCACAATTATCTATAATTATATAGATATCTATATAAATCATCCCATCACAATTATCTATAATTATATAGATATCTATATAACTTGTCCCATCACAATTATCTGTAATAAGATAGATATCTATATATAAATCGTCCCATCACAATTATCTGTAATCATATAGATATCTATATAAATCGTCCCATCACAATTATCTGTAATTATATAGATATTTATATATAGATTGTCCCATCACAATTATCTATAACTATATAGATATCTATATAAATCGTCCCATCACAATTATCTATAATCTTATAAATATCTATATAATTCGTCCCATCACAATTATCTGTAATAAGATAGATATCTTTATATAAATCGTCCCATCACAATTGTCTGTAATAAGATAGATATCTTTATATAAATCGTCCCATCACAATTGTCTGTAATAAGATAGATATCTTTATATAAATCGTCCCATCACAATTATCTATAACTATATAGATATCTTTATATAAATCATCCCATCACAACTACTATAATAAGATAGATATCTATATATAAATCGTCCCATCACAATTATCTGTAATTATATAGAAATCTATATATAAATAGTTCCATCACAATTATCTGTAATTAATCAGAATTAGGTTAGGAACTAAGGAGAACCTTTATATTCAGTTTCAGAAATATCCTTCCAGTACTTCTTAAGAAATAGCAATAACAATGTTTCATTATGAAAGTCAAAGATGTCTATTAGCCATGTTGATTTTCTGATCAGTCGAAAACCAAAAGGGCATAACGAAATACATACACACTAAGGGAAACATCTGTATACAATTGTAAAATTTGAGAAAAATTCATCCAGTACATCTCAAAGATTAACAATAATACAAATTACTTAAAGATAAATGGAAAGACACAGGACATGATTGATACACGGCAATTAGCCCACCGTCTGATGATGGCAGGCAGAAACACAGAAATCTGAAGAATTAAAACCATGGTTTTATGTGTGGTATGAAGGCACAACTCCAACTGTACTTTACATATATCCTCCTATCAGATCCCACCTCTCTATACTCTATCGAGGAGTTTGTTCTGCCCACACAAAATGTTTACATCATGTTTTCTGTACAGGATTAAAAAGCATGTGTTTGTTATTTAGTATCAGTATATATCAGACTAAAATATTGCTGTATCCGTGTGGATGCCAACACAGTTAAGATGTAATACTGACGAATCCCCCGATCTCTGATAGATACATTAAAAGATAGGTGGAGTTTGGATCCAGAGGCTTTGTTAGGTCAGACATGTGTTTCTGATGGAAGTTCAGACCATCACAGTTAGTCTGTACATGGTTTCTGATGGAAGTTCAGACCATCACAGTTAGTCTGTACATGGTTTCTGATGGAAGCTCAGACCATCACAGTTAGTCTGTACATGGTTTCTGATGGAAGCTCAGACCATCACAGTTAGTCTGTACATAGTTTCTGAGGTAGCACTTTTCATTTTAACCCTTTTACCCCCACTGACCATATTGGACTTCAAATGATGAATGAAAGTTAATTAGGGGTGAAAGGGTTAAGGTATCCTACTAGGCTGGTATGAGGTAATTTCAGTTGATTATACTAAACTGAAGACCAGACTAACGAATAGTGTATCTAGGCACCAAAAGCCAAATGAACCTGTATAAGGAGACCACTTGTCTACAGAGGCCACTTTTGTTGGTAAGAAGGGTGGTCTAAAAGAACCTGTTTAAAGGGACCACTTGTCTACAGAGGCCACTTTTGTTGGTGAGAAGGGTGGTCTAAATAAACCTGTTTAATGAGACCACTTGTCTACAGAGGCCACTTTTGTTGGTTAGAAGGGTGGTCTAAATAAACCTGTTTAATGAGACCACTTGTCTACAGAGGCCACTTCTGTTGGTGAGAAGGGTGGTCTAAAAGAACCTGTTTAAAGGGACCACTTGTCTACAGAGGCCACTTTTGTTGGTTAGAAGGGTGGTCTAAATAAACCTGTTTAAAGGGACCACTTGTCTACAGAGGCCACTTCTGTTGGTTAGAAGGGTGGTCTGAATAAACCTGTTTAAAGGGACCACTTGTCTACAGAGGCCACTTTTGTTGATAAGAAGGGTGGTCTAAATAAACCTGTTTAATGAGACCACTTGTCTACAGAGGCCACTTCTGTTGGTTAGAAGGGTGGTCTAAATAAACCTGTTTAATGAGACCACTTGTCTACAGAGGCCACTTCTGTTGGTGAGAAGGGTGGTCTAAATAAACCTGTTTAATGAGACCACTTGTCTACAGAGGCCACTTCTGTTGGTTAGAAGGGTGGTCTAAATAAACCTGTTTAATAGTACCAATAATATGCGGGATTGTTTTATTTTGTTCAAAACCTCGAGGCAATGTGCAGCCGATAAATACTGACCAAGTCGCGGCCTTCACCTTTTATACAAAATCATGACGGCAGACAGAGCCAGAATGATAAAAATTACAATAACACATGAATTATGAGTATCAGCATCCGGTATAGGTGGACACTTACCAAGTTCATCCATGGTATCTAGGGACTTCTCAGATTTGGAATCATGTTTATAAATCTCCGATTTAGAAGGTAGATTTGGTCTCTCTGGTAAACTTGGAGGCTTATCTTCCAAGGCACTTCCGACTGAACTTCGACTTTGAGCATCGGAAAGGGCTCTTTCTCTTCGGGGAGGGAGAGGCGGGGGTAAAGGTGGCGGCATATTAGCATCACTTTTCTCCGTGTGGCTTGGTTCTGCTGACGTAGATTCACTAAGAACATCTTTGATTGGTCGGTCAGATATCCCATCAGTATTTTCATCTTGGAATGGAAGTCGTTTTAACACAGGAATTTCGTACAAGTTAGTTTCATCGATCCCCTCAGCATTTCTACTGAAACAAAAGAGGGAATCTGCAGCATGATAAACAATATGGTGTATGACATTGCTTTATTGAAGATCTTTTTATAAACATGAACACTCACACAATAAGCATTTAACACCTATTCTTCCTAACGATTTACACATTTAATTAATTAGTCTTTACTGCGTTTACCTGGGTATTATTTAATTATACTGGTTGGTGTTTGTTAAGAATGCTACATTCACAAAGTCAATTAGAGTGACATGGGTACAGCCAGCGTCCACACAGCATATTCTGCTTAAACAATCATGTATGTCCTACCAAATTGTAATATGTTATTGCTTTGCACTGATCTAGGTATTTCCAAGACATTTGTGAACACTTTAACTTTTCACTGATAGCTTAATGATTTATTTCTAAAAAATATCAGACTTAATATTATTATCCAGCAGTGATTATTAGAGATATATCCCTTTATGATATTTTTCAAGCCATTTGTTTGGACAGAGTGTATGACCTTTTACAGGATAAACAACAAAGATCAAGAGTAGTACAATAAGGATGGAATTCAACGAGTCTGAAATTAAACTTTTCTTCATTTCAGCTTCAACACAAAACAACAGGAGAACTTGTGTCTAACACAATACAGCATACTGAGCAGTATTTATGTAGTGTCAAGCACTCAAACGATGATTGATAAACACAAACATCTCTTTGATCATGATTAAATACATATCTTTACCGTTTCGAATCTTCTGATGTTTCTGCTAGAATCTGGTCAATGTCAATATCGTCGTAAACTTTCACGCCCTGTAAATAAACAAAAAATAAACAACATTTAATGGTAATAATTTTAAAGTATATTGTTTTTTACTATCGCCATTCCTTGGTATTTACGATAGATATGAAAGACATAAACGTATGTAGAATGTGCATCTTTAGGGCCTTTTAGTCAAGGTCTGCTGGAGGCTTGACATTCTACCCAGACATGTCTGTCGTAACCAGCTCATAAATATTCATGAGACGCACAATTGACATGCAGGGTAAAGCAGTGACACATAACCTTACATGGAAATCATTAGTAACAAACAGAATATTAAAATACATCTCTGGGTTTATACCGTATTATACCAAATACAGCCCCCTACCGCCATATCAGGTTTATACTGTATTATACCCTACATACATCCCCCCTACCGCCATATCAGGTTTATACTGTATTATACCAAATACAGCCCCCTACCGCCATATCAGGTTTATACCGTATTATACCCTACATACATCCCCCCTTCCGCCATATCAGGTTTATACCGTATTATACCCTACATACCTCCCCCCTACCGTCATATCAGGTTTATACCGTATTATACCCTACATACATCCCCCCTACCGCCATATCAGGTTTATACCGTATTATACCCTACATACATCCCCCCTACCGCCATATCAGGTTTATACCGTATTATACCCTACATACATCCCCCCCTACCGCCATATCAGGTTTATACTGTATTATACCCTACATACATCCCCCCTACCGCCATATCAGGTTTATACCGTATTATACCAAATACAGCCCCCTACCGCCATATCAGGTTTATACCGTATTATACCCTACATACATCCCCCCTACCCGCCATGTCAGGTTTATTTAAGCATTGAACGGCTTTCAGTTGGCATTCATAGTCAATATGAATGCCAACTGGACAGAGGCAAATTCCATGAATCGCGCTAGCGCTTCATGTTGAATTTGCCTCTGTCCAGTTGGCATTCATATTGATGTGAATGCCAACTGAAAGCCGTTCAATGCTTATATTTACCATCTGCGATTTTTTATTTGTCGTGCGATTTTTTTTTTGAATTTTCAAATTCAAATTTCAGTTGGCAGTTCATAAGCTGGTGAACTCGCAACTGAATTGGTAGGGTTATATAGTGGCAGTGCCATACAATGGTAAATATACCGTATTATACCCTACATACCTCCCACCCACCACCATATCAGGTTTATACCGTATTATACCCTACATACCTCGCCCCCCTACCGCCATATCAGGTTTAAACCGTATTATACCCTACATACCTCCCCCCTACCGCCATGTCAGGTTTATACCGTATTATACCACAGATACGCCCCCCCCCCCCCCCCTACCGTCATATCAGGTTTATACTGTATTATACCCTACATACCTCCCCCCTACCGCCATATCAGGTTTATACCGTATTATACCACAGATACCCCCCCCCCCCTACCGCCATATCAGGTTTATACCATATTATACCACAGATATGCCCCCTCCCCCCTACCGCCATATCAGGTTTATACCGTATTATACCCTACATACATCCCCCCTACCGTCATATCAGGTTTATACTGTATTATACCCTACATACATCCCCCCTACCGTCATATCAGGTTTATACTGTATTATACCCTACATACCTCCCCCCTACCGCCATATCAGGTTTATACCGTATTATACCACAGATATGCCCCCCCCCCCCCTACCGCCATATCAGGTTTATACTGTATTATACCCTACATACATCCCCCCTACCGCCATATCAGGTTTATACCGTATTATACCAAATACAGCCCCCTACCGCCATATCAGGTTTATACCGTATTATACCCTACATACATCCCCCCTACCGCCATGTCAGGTTTATTTAAGCATTGAACGGCTTTCAGTTGGCATTCATAGTCAATATGAATGCCAACTGGACAGAGGCAAATTCCATGAATCGCGCTAGCGCTTCATGTTGAATTTGCCTCTGTCCAGTTGGCATTCATATTGATGTGAATGCCAACTGAAAGCCGTTCAATGCTTATATTTACCATCTGCGATTTTTTATTTGTCGTGCGATTTTTTTTTTGGAATTTTCAAATTCAAATTTCAGTTGGCAGTTCATAAGCTGGTGAACTCGCAACTGAATTGGTAGGGTTATATAGTGGCAGTGCCATACAATGGTAAATATACCGTATTATACCCTACATACCTCCCACCCACCACCATATCAGGTTTATACCGTATTATACCCTACATACCTCGCCCCCCTACCGCCATATCAGGTTTAAACCGTATTATACCCTACATACCTCCCCCCTACCGCCATGTCAGGTTTATACCGTATTATACCACAGATACGCCCCCCCCCCCCCCCCCCCCTACCGTCATATCAGGTTTATACTGTATTATACCCTACATACCTCCCCCCTACCGCCATATCAGGTTTATACCGTATTATACCACAGATATGCCCCCCCCCCCCCTACCGCCATATCAGGTTTATACCGTATTATACCACAGATATGCCCCCTCCCCCCTACCGCCATATCAGGTTTATACCGTATTATACCCTACATACATCCCCCCTACCGTCATATCAGGTTTATACTGTATTATACCCTACATACATCCCCCCTACCGTCATATCAGGTTTATACTGTATTATACCCTACATACCTCCCCCCTACCGCCATATCAGGTTTATACCGTATTATACCACAGATATGCCCCCCCCCCTACCGCCATATCAGGTTTATACCGTATTATACCACAGATATGCCCCCCCCCCCCCTACCGCCATATCAGGTTTATACCGTATTATACCCTACATACATCCCCCCTACCGTCATATCAGGTTTATACTGTATTATACCCTACATACATCCCGCCTACCGTCATATCAGGATAATACTGTATTATACCCTACATACCTCCCCCCTACCGCCATATCAGGTTTATACCGTATTATACCACAGATATGCCCCCCCCCCCGCCTACCGTCATATCAGGTTTATACCGTATTATACCACAGATATGCCCCCCCCCCTACCGCCATGTCAGGTTTATACCATATTATACCCTACATACATCCCCCCTACCGTCATATCAGGTTTATACTGTATTATACCCTACATACCTCCCCCCTACCGCCATATCAGGTTTATACCGTATTATACCACAGATATGCCCCCCCACCCTACCGTCATATCAGGTTTATACCGTATTATACCACAGATATGCCCCCCCCCCCCCCCCCCCCCCCCTACCGCCATGTCAGGTTTATACCATATTATACCCTACATACCTCCCACCCACCGCCATATCAGGTTTATACGTTTATACCGTATTTTACCACAGATATGCCCCCCCCCCCCCTAACGCCATATCAGGTTTATACCATATTATACCCTACATACATCCCCCCTACCGCCATATCAGGTTTATACGTTTATACCGTATTATACCACAGATACGCCCCCCCCCCCCCCTTACCACCATGTCAGGTTTATACCATATTAAACCACAGAAACGTCCCCCCCCCCCCCCCTACCGCCATGTTAGGTTTATACCGTATTATACCCTACACACATCCCCTCCTATAACCACATTAGGTTTATTGTTTCACTTCAACGAAATGTTTTTGTATCCTACTTTTTTCATCTTTCCACCTGATTTAGACTATATGTTTTTCTTTAATTTTACGAGATGATTTAAATGAAATAAACACTTAATGTCAAGGATAGATTTAAGTCACAAGACTATTTAGTGAAAACACTGACCGATTAATCCCTATCTTTGAAACTTAACCTAGGTTACCTCCCTTCCACAGAAATCTTCACATGTATTATCTAAAGTACAGTGTAAGTGTGCTTTAATTGGCATGGATTCAAACTGTAACAACATCAATGTAAAACATTTCAATCTTATCCTAACAAGATTGTTGGTGTTTGTCCTCCAATGTAGTATTAGATAACCTACTTTGTACAAAAACTTATTTTACCTCATGTCTCTAGATACTCATAAAATAAATCCTAGTATAATATTATGGAGTCAAAAAATTTAAATAATACCAGGCCCAAATAATGAGAACAAGCACACGTATACATTGATAAACAAATGATACAGGGACGGACATTTGAGCTAAAACTAAACTTTTTTACAAAAAAACACTATTTCAGTTCCTGTCGCTTGTATAGAATTGGTTGAGGCTATCGTATAATTGTCGTGTTAGTACGCGACACCTAATCGACTATAGTACGTATCCATCACTCAAACTCATCCATCAATGTTCCTCATCCTGGGGACTCGATCGATACTACTTTGTCCCTTGCTCCTGCCAATATGCATCAACTTTTTTTTCAACAGGTGGGAACTGGAAAAATCAATGAATTTTCCAAGCTACTGCAGGTGCACGTAATGAAAACCTGTTGAGTTATTTATAGATCCAGGTAAAACAGCAGTTCTCCCGAGTCTTACAACACAACTCATGAAATGTACACAGCATGTCTATAGCATCTAATTCCTCAACATGGTCCAACATCTCTTTTTGTTTTCAATCAGTCAATTTTGTTCACAGGGGAATCAGCTTTATAGATTCCACATCATTTGTTGTCAGAACAGGCCTCAAGTAGTGACATACTTATGACATTCATTGTGGTTGTTAATGCCGTCACAAGAAATCATTTTTCTATAACCTACTGTGATAATATATAGCCACTAATTTTATATTCAGATGAATAAAATCAAAATTTGATGTGTAATGTACTTTAGTTTTATCACTGAAATAACGTAAAAAATACTTCATTTGAAAGAATCTCTGAGAAGTTCCACTCAAAAATACATAAATTTTATTCACATTGTAGGACAGTCTATGTTTTATATACATTGTAGGACTGTCTGTGTTTTATATACAGTGTAGGACTATCTGTGTTATATATACATTGTAGGACTGTTTGTGTTTTATATACATTGTAGGACTGTCTGTGTTATATACATTGTAGGACTGTCTGTGTTATATACATTGTAGGACTGTCTGTGTTATATACATTGTAGGACTGTCTGTGTTATATATACATTGTAGAACTGTCTGTGTTATATATACATTGTAGGACTGTCTGTGTAATATACATTGTAGGACTGTCTGTGTTATATATACATTGTAGGACTGTCTGTGTTATATATACATTGTAGGACAGTCTGTGTTATATACATTGTAGGACTGTCTGTGTTATATATACATTGTAGGACTGTCTGTGTTATATATACATTGTAGGACTGTCTGTGTTATATATACATTGTAGGACAGTCTGTGTTATATACATTGTAGGACTGTCTGTGTTATATATATATTGTAGGACTGTCTGTGTTATATATACAATGTAGGACTGTCTGTGTTATATACATTGTAGGACAGTCTGTGTTATATACATTGTAGGACTGTCTGTGTTATATATACATTGTAGGACTGTCTGTGTTATATACATTGTAGGACTGTCTGTGTTATATATACATTGTAGGACTGTCTGTGTTATATACACATTGTAGGACTGTCTGTGTTATATATACATTGTAGGACAGTCTGTGTTATATACATTGTAGGACTGTCTGTGTTATATATATATTGTAGGACTGTCTGTGTTATATATACAATGTAGGACTGTCTGTGTTATATATACATTGTAGGACTGTCTGTGTTATATATACATTGTAGGACAGTCTGTGTTATATACATTGTAGGACTGTCTGTGTTATATATACATTGTAGGACTGTCTGCGTTATATACATTGAAGGGTTGTCTGTGTTATATACATTGAAGGACTGTCTGTGTGTAGTGCTTGACTTTATGTAGTAATACAAAAGTTTACAAAAACTGATACAAATCATGAATGATATTTACTATATTACTTGATGTAGACTGAGGTCATTGACACACAATACACAAATCCCAAATTTGAAACTAAAGCTTTTTCGTCCCATTCATAATATACATTGTACTTAGATGGCACAAGTCACACAACACACCAGGGAATACACAGTCATTCAGTTCTATCAAACACAGCAAAATAAAACAGCTTTGGTTTACAGGAATCAATCACCATTGAGTTTTAAAAGTTACTATAAATGAAACATTTTTGAGCTGGGTTTCCTGAGAATTAAACACTTTTTTTTGTTGATATACTTCTTTCACTAGCTTCTACAGACAGATGCAGACATACCTTTTTGCTAGCTTCTACACACCGATGTAATATACTTCTTTCACTACCTTCTACAGACTGATGCAGAAATACCTCTTTTACTAGTTTCTACAGACTGATGCAGAAATACCTCTTTTGATTAATAAGCTTCTACAGACACACACATAAACTTCTTTCACTTTCTAAGCTTCTACAGACACACACAGATATAACTCCTTTGGTAACTTCTACAGACACACACAGATATAACTCCTTTGGTAGCTTCTACAGACTGATGCCTTGACCAGTCAGTTACCTTGTAAAACTTTGCGGAATGAATTAGTTACTTGCTCTTTATTCTTTGTGCCCATGCAACTGCTACAAATTCATCCTTTTACAAACTTTTGCATCCATATTCTCTTATTTTAGACCAATCACAATTGAGTCATGCCTGTGATCCTTAACTACTTCCTTAGTAACTTATTATCACATGACCTCCATTGTCAATCCTAACTATATACACCAAGTAAGCTGTTCCCTGACGATGGCCTGCCTAAGGCCGAAACATGTCAGCAGCCGAGTGTAGAATAAGAAATTAAAATATAGTGTTTGGAAATCTACCTTCAGGCGTTGCTCTCCTTAATTTTCATTTATTTCGTAACAAAATGTGTACAAACATTACCCAACCTTTAAGAGACTAGATTTGTAGATTTCATACCCATTCAAAACGGTGATATTTTTTATAAATAGTGAAATAGGTTTAAGAAATATTGGAAACTCAACCCTTAAGAGTAAAAAATGTTCTATAAATATATGTTCTCTAAACACTGTTTCCCTCCGTCGATGTCTCTACACGGACAAAGCTGAATGGAGTCACTGTTCTAGGTCCGTGCAGCGTTCTAGGCACAAGTGGTACTGCTGTAACAAATTTGCAAACATAATGCATTCTTGCAGGACCTAATACCAAATTATAATGTTGTTTTTCAATGATTTAGGTAGTTACAAAACAGTTGTGGACAGTTTTAACTTTACATAATCAAGGGAAAGTCTTTTTTATTTGAAATATTTCTTTGAAGTTTTACCCCTTCTAACATTTTTCGACCGTGATTTTTACTGTTATAGTCACTTTAATGCACTGCGTAACATTTTGTGATAGATATAATATGTTATATATAACAAAAAATACTTAAGCATGCCAATGTCCCACTCAGTGATGGACAAGTCATGGTACTATAAGATAATCATATTAATGGGAGGATGTTTTGTGTTTCAGTGACTCATCCCCGACATTTTCTAAATGTACTTCCTGTGTGTAGTACTCTATCAGGTGTGGCGTAAACTATGATCTACTCGGCTTCTGTCTGATACAGCGACTAGTTACAGGACTTTAGGACATAACTCGGCTTCTGTCAGATACAGCGATAAGTTACAGGACTTTAGGACATAACTCAGCTTCTGTCTGATACAGCGATAAGTTACAGGACTTTAGGACATAACTCAGCTTCTGTCTGATACAGCGACTAGTTACAGGACTTTAGGACATAACTCGGCTTCTGTCTGATACAGCGACAAGTTACAGGACTTTAGGACATAACTCGGCTTCTGTCTGATACAGCAACTAGTTACAGGACTTTAGGACATAACTCAGCTTCTGTCTGATACAGCGACTAGTTACAGGACTTTAGGACATAACTCAGCTTCTGTCTGATACAGCGATAAGTTACAGGACTTTAGGACATAACTCAGCTTCTGTCTGATACAGCGACTAGTTACAGGACTTTAGGACATCATAACTCAGCTTCTGTCTGATACAGCGACTAGTTACAGGACTTTAGGACATAACTCAGCTTCTGTCTGATACAGCGACTAGTTACATGAATTTAGGACATAACTCAGCTTCTGTCTGATACAGCGACTAGTTACAGGACTTTAGGACATATAACTCAGCCTCTGTCCAATACAGCGACTAGTTACAGGACTTTAGGACATAACTCGGCTTCTGTCAGATACAGCGACTAGTTACAGGACTTTAGGGCATAACTCGGCTTCTGTCTGATACAGCGACTAGTTACAGAACTTTAGGACATAACTCTGCTTCTGTCAGATACAGCGACTTGTTATAGAACTTTACGACATAACTCAGCTTCTGTCTGATACAGCGACTAGTTACAGGACTTTAAGACATAACTCAGGTTCTGTCTGATACAGCGACTAGTTACAGGACTTTAGGACATAACTCAGCTTCTGTCTGATACAGCGACTAGTTACAGAACTTAAGGGCATAACTCGGCTTCTGTCTGATACAGCGACTAGTTACAGGACTTTAGGACATAACTCGGCTTCTGTCTGATACAGCGACAAGTTACAGGACTTTAGGACATAACTCGGCTTCTGTCTGATACAGCGACTAGTTACAGAACTTTAGGACATAACTCGGCTTCTGTCCGATACAGCAACTAGTCTGTCTGCTAGAGCTTAAGTTACATGACTAAGTGTTCAAGTGCAACCTTTGACCTTTAACCTTGACTGATATGACCACCAAAATTTAGGTGTAGACATTTGGGATGTGATATCATGGTGTGAATATGGATGCATATGACACACAGATGGACAGATGGACGGAAACTAGAATGGATGCACATTCTACTATTTATCCCCTTACTGAAGTAGATGGATATTAAGACTTGGAAAGCAAAAATAAAATAATGGAAAAAAACACTACTAATGTAATATTATCTCCTACCAGAGATTCATGATTTAATTATCTGTAATCAACATATTAATATCGGAACTGATGAGTATATCTGGAATCATACCAGAAAATTATATTATCAGGTTTGGCCATCTGATCAGAAATTGAATCTGTATAGCAAAGATGTATATCTCTGATTCTATTTATAGAAACAGTGACTTTGTTTCACTCCAGGAAATTGCAACATACATGTAATCTTGTTAATGGGCTGATGTTTGCAAGCAAGCTTGTGAAGATTTATGAAAATCATGAAAAAAATATTTCAAATTCAAATTCAGGAAAAGGCATTTAATTCTTTTCCAATTTCTTTGAAGTTGTGCAAAATGTTACTCTAAGTTTAGATATAACTTATATCTAAACACAGCAGTTATATTATTTTCACACAATATTGCAAAAGTGAAAGTATATCTTTGTCCATAAAGTGCTTCAGAAATATGCATAAGCATATGTCAATTTAAAACACTTTCCAGAACAAGATGAAATTTTAAACACAAGCCAATCAGGCTTCATTTTTTATCATTGTAGACAGGTAGATCAGGAGATGTCAAAAGGAAAAAGATGGCGGCTTCAGCTACATGTACATGTGGTTTGGGTTACACAATAATCAATGGTAAATGTCTATTGACTTGCGGTCTAATGTGTCCCCGGGGACAGCAACTGTGATCATACCACACCACAATGCCAAAGAAATCTGTTCAATTGTGACCATATGTTCTTGGTAATTTGGAGACGACTCAGAACAGTTTTGATATACATGTATATTGAATTTAGTCGAAAATTCACATATGCTTTAACTGTCTAATGTGACCATTCAACTAACATTACAACATTTAATTTTCAACTGAGAAAAGCAGTATTACTGTTATAATAAAACACCCCATTGGATGGCCTCAGGGTATGCAGCCGAGTTTTGATCAATCATGTAAGCATGCAATGATGTAAAAACTTTCATCCAGACTCGAATGGCTTCAATCCAGGTCATCAAAACTCTTTTAATGTTGATACCTGCCAAGGTAATGTGAAGCAATGTTCCCTCCACGGGGAACTACATGGATGGGTGTGTATTGAAGTTTAGGTGTAAAATGGTGTAATTATTAAATGGCACAAATGTATGCTTTATATATTAATTGTACTTGGTGAAAAAATTTGTAGTCAACAAGCGTTTTGGCAAAGCATGTCATATCCCCTACCGACCCCTTCTAAAAATAGTAACAGTGACCTTGTCCATGAGTCAAAAATTCTGAAACCCTATCTTGTATGAGATGTTATGATCATTTATCAACGTGTGAATTTGATCAAAATCCCTCAAGGAATGAATCCGCTAGAGTGCTGACAATCTTTGCATTATACAAACGTACAAAACAGATGGAGGGGAAACCTAAAGTCCCATCTGTTTCACCGGTAGGATGTACAAGACGGACGGAGAGGAAACCTATAGTCCCATCTGTTTCACCGGTAGGACGTACAAGACGGAGAGGAAACCTATAGTTCCATCTGTTTCACCAGTAGGACGTACAAGACGGACGGAGAGGAAACCTATTGTCCCATCTGTTTCACCGGTAGGACGTACAAGACGGACGGAGGGGAAACCTATAGTCCCATCTGTTTCACCGGTAGGACGTACAAGACGGACGGAGAGGAAACCTATAGTCCCATCTGTTTCACCGGTAGGACGTACAAGACGGACGGAGGGGAAACCTATAGTTCCATCTGTTTCACCAGTAGGACGTACAAGACGGAGAGGAAACCTATTGTCCCATCTGTTTCACCGGTAGGACGTACAAGACGGACGGAGGGGAAACCTATAGCCCCATCTGTTTCACCAGTAGGACGTACAAGACGGAGAGGAAACCTATAGTCCCATCTGTTTCACCGGTGGGACGTACAAGACGGAGAGGAAACCTATAGTTCCATCTGTTTCACCAGTAGGACGTACAAGACGGACGGAGAGGAAACCTATTGTCCCATCTGTTTCACCGGTAGGACGTACAAGACGGAGGGGAAACCTATAGTCCCATCTGTTTCACCGGTAGGACGTACAAGACGGAGAGGAAACCTATAGTCCCATCTGTTTCACCGGTAGGACGTACAAGACGGACGGAGAGGAAACCTATAGTCCCATCTGTTTCACCGGTAGGACGTACAAGACGGAGAGGAAACCTATAGTCCCATCTGTTTCACCAGTAGGACGTACAGGACGGACGGAGAGGAAACCTATAGTTCCATCTGTTTCACCAGTAGGACGTACAAGACGGACGGAGAGGAAACCTATAGTCCCATCTGTTTCACCGGTAGGACGTACAAGACGGAGAGGAAACCTATAGTCCCATCTGTTTCACCGGTAGGATGTACAAGACGGAGAGGAAACCTATAGTCCCATCTGTTTCACTGGTAGGACGTACAAGACGGAGAGGAAACCTATAGTTCCTTCTGTTTCACCGGTAGGACGTACAAGACGGACGGAGAGGAAACCTATAGTTCCATCTGTTTCACCAGTAGGACGTACAAGACGGAGAGGAAACCTATAGTTCCTTCTGTTTCACCGGTAGGACGTACAGGACGGACGGAGAGGAAACCTATAGTTCCATCTGTTTCACCGGTAGGACGTACAAGACGGACGGAGAGGAAACCTATAGTCCCATCTGTTTCACCAGTAGGACGTACAAGACGGAGAGGAAATCTATAGTCCCATCTGTTTCACCGGTAGGACATACAAGACGGACGGAGGGGAAACCTATAGTTCCATCTGTTTCACTGGTAGGACGTACAAGACGGACGGAGGGGAAACCTATAGTCCCATCTGTTTCACCAGTAGGACGTACAAGACGGACGGAGGGGAAACCTATAGTTCCATCTGTTTCACCGGTAGGACGTACAAGATGGAGGGGAAACCTATAGTCCCATCTGTTTCATCAGTAGGGGACCAGTAATATACATCATATTTTGAGATCACCCCCAAACGTTTTTATATATAATTAGATATGTCGGGCCCGATCTTTTTATGATTCTCAATTGCAATATTTTTCCAGGACAGACAGTGGTACAGACGGACAGACGGTGATACGGACAAGATCGACTTATGGGGTAAAGTCTTTTGTCTGAGAACTTGTGGGTTGCAAGGCACAAGTTTTAATTTGATATGGTCATCACATTTAATTTCTGTTCATTCCGTCGCTAAAAAAGCACATGCACAGTGAGATTTAAGAGTATAATTATGGGAAAAAACACAAATTTACATTAAATTTCCTCTCCTATAGGCGACGCAGACTTTTGCACAGAATGAATCGTTAATTCACCCCACAAGTATATCTGAGTGTGTGCGGATGGACGGATAGATGGATGGACATGAAATAACTTCACATGCCCCACTTATGAATGGTAGTTATATGAAGATATAAATATTGAAGCTGCATTAATTTTAATATCAAAATTGAAATATCAAAATTTATTCAAAAACAAACATCTCAATAGAGCTTTAACTATTTATGATTCAATCCTTTTCTCTCGTTAGTGAATTCCTCAAAGGTAAGACCACGAGGGAGCCTTTTATCACACAAGGCTGATCTAGAATCAAATTCCCCTCAGCGTGAATATAAATATGAAAGCTCACTACCTCCTCTTTCCACAAGTCCAAGGCTTGGAGCATTTTGATCTAGATAAGATCTTTAGAGAATGACATAAAATAGACTACAGACAATATTTCATACCTGGAGCGCCCATAAAATGTCTACTCTGTCAGTTTTTCAAAGTACATAAAATTTGGTGTAAAATTTATTTTTAATAGACTGCAGACAAATAAAAGTGGATTTTATGCTGTGGCTGAGTGAATTTCAAGGTAAACATGGCCGCAGACATTCTAAACTATCATCAGGTAAAAAAAGGACTTCCTGCAGGGTGACACAGGAGGAAATAAAGACAATTTCAGCATGAAATTTCAGTCATCTTTTGTGTTTTGAGTAAAATTTAAATGTGATATTTAGAGGCCTCTGACACCTTAAGGGATACGGATTGTCCCCTTCTCATTGGTTTTTCCAATAAAGAATAAGTGATTCATTTGCATCATACATTTTTTTCCATTGTTCATTCTAGTTTTCAGACTGTAGTAAATATGCTGATGGTTTGATGGTTTGATGTAAACAAAAGGCCTTAAGTCATCTGAGTCTTAAACATGTAACAATCTTCTGTGTATTTATAATGTAATTCTAAACAGTTCCTATATCAATAAGAGTAAAGTTTAGACCATCCTTGTAATTCTAGTCAATTTTGAATCATTTCAAATAGAAATGACAACTTATGCTAAAATGTGATTTCCATATATAAACTATTGTAAAGTTCAGCCCCTCCCAAGGGGGAAACATGAAACCCAGGGACCATGAAACTTACACTTTTTATATAAAGCACCCTAAGACCCCTCTATCCATGAGGAGTATTTGGTTCTACCATATCTTGGACTTTAGAAGCAGATTTTTGAAATATCAGTCAATTTGACGACTTTTGGCCCCAATCTTCAGAGTTTGGGCCATATAATCTACAATTTTGGATGGGCTTTGGCCAAGAAATGTTTCTGCGAAATTTCGTCAGAAATGGTTCAGGAGTTCTTGAGAAGAGGTGGAAAATGTGAAAATGTTAAGTAGTGACAGAGGACGACAGATGAATCCAGAATGGAAATGGTCCCTGAGCTTTGCTCCGGTGACCTAAAAATACAACGAAGTAAATATCTTGATGAGATGATGGTCTGTACCACAATAAACAGGAATTCATATCTTGAAAATATTATTATGTTTTTACAGAAAGACATTCTGAAGTCACCATAATATTCTGATTTCATGTTTTCATAGAAGCACAGATTTAAGCAAAAATTCAGAAAAATTGATGTTTTTTATAACAATACACTGTAATAAATATCCTTAAGATTTTTTTTATATATGTATAGGTATACATACATACATACATACCAGTAACCATTGTCACCTGTGACTGAATAGTTGGACAACTGTATTTACTACATGGTGTGGCTGGATAGTGGGGCACCCAAGGGTGGCTGGATAGTGGGGCACCCAAGGGGGGCTGTATAGTGGGGCACCCAAGGGTGGCTGGATAGTGGGGCACCCAAGGGGGGCTGGATAATGGGGCACCCAAGGGGGGCTGGATAGTGGGGCACCCAAGGGGGGCTGGATAGAGGGCACCCAAGGGGGGCTGGATAGTGGGGCACCCAAGGGGGGCTGGATAGTGGGGCACCCAAGGGGGGCTGGATAGTGGGACTGTTAACGTTGGAATATGATACCTCAGTTGGTTGAAGCGCCGGCAACGTAAGGTGTCGTTGGGAAAGACAGATTTACTAAATGGTGTCTGGACAGTAGGACAGACAGATTTACTAAATGGTGTCTGGACAGTAGGACAGACAGATTTACTAAATGGTGTCTGGACACTAGGACAGACAGATTTACTAAATGGTGTCTGGACACTAGGACAGACAGATTTATTAAATGGTGTCTGGACACTAGGACAGACAGATTTACTAAATGGTGTCTGGACAGTAGGACAGACAGATTTACTAAATGGTGTCTGGACAGTAGGACAGACAGATTTACTAAATGGTGTCTGGACAGTAGGACAGACAGATTTACTAAATGGTGTCTGGACAGTAGGACAGACAGATTTACTAAATGGTGTCTGGACACTAGGACAGACAGATTTACTAAATGGTGTCTGGACAGTGGGACAGACAGATTTACTAAATGGTGTCTGGACAGTAGAACAGACAGATTTACTTAATGGTGTCTGGACACTAGGACAGACAGATTTACTAAATGGTGTCTGGACAGTAGGACAGACAGATTTACTAAATGGTGTCTGGACAGTAGGACAGACAGATTTACTAAATGGTGTCTGGACACTAGGACAGACAGATTTACTAAATGGTGTCTGGACAGTAAGACAGACAGATTTACTAAATGGTGTCTGGACAGTAGGACAGACAGATTTACTAAATGGTGTCTGGACAGTAGGACAGACAGATTTACTAAATGGTGTCTGGACAGTAGGACAGAAAGATTTACTAAATGGTGTCTGGACAGTAGGACAGACAGATTTACTAAATGGTGTCTGGACAGTAGGACAGACAGATTTACTAAATGGTGTCTGGACAGTAGGACAGAAAGATTTACTAAATGGTGTCTGGACAGTAGGACAGACAGATTTACTAAATGGTGTCTGGACAGTAGGACAGACAGATTTACTAAATGGTGTCTGGACACTAAGACAGACAGATTTACTAAATGGTGTCTGGACACTAAGACAGACAGATTTACTAAATGGTGTCTGCACAGCAGGACGGACAGATTTACTAAATGGTGTCAGTTGACAGTATAGTGGAGGATGGACATTTCAGACTATCACTACAAAAATTTGTCAGCATTGGACACCTTAAATGAATTTCTACAGCCAGTGGCATACAAATTAAAACATGGCTAAGTGTACATCACGTGTGACAGTGATAATGTAAGTCTGGGAGTGTTCACTCAATACCCCTACAAAAGGTTTTCACAACTTTACTGGTGCATGACAACCTGCATGCCTTTCAAAATCCTTCTTTTATGACAAAATATAAATACAATTTTAATGTAACATTTCTACAAAATGTATTCTTGATTACAGATTCAAAATTCAAACATAAAATATAATGTTATCATCACATAATATATGTATAATATAAAATCTGATCCGTAAAATATCATACTGGATACTGATGCTAGAGATTTTAACGAGAGTAAATTTAACAAGTAATAAGTGATCAGATTTCTCATTGATACCATTCACATCAGTATAAGGTAAAGATATGGACACATTATTCCTGTCCAGGGTCGGACAAATCTCACATCAGTAAAAGTATGGACACATGATTCCTGTCCAGGGTAGGATAAATAAAGTGTGGACACATGATTCCTGTCCAGGGTAGGATAAATAAAGTGTGGACACATGATTCCTGTCCAGGGTAGGATAAATAAAGTGTGGACACATGATTCCTGTCCAGGGTCGGATAAATAAAGTATGGACACATGATTCCTGTCCAGGGTAGGATAAATAAAGTGTGGACACATGATTCCTGTCCAGGGTAGGATAAATAAAGTGTGGACACATGATTCCTGTCCAGGGTAGGATAAATAAAGTATGGACACATGATTCCTGTCCAGGGTAGGACAAATAAAGTATGGACACATGATTCCTGTCCAGGGTCAGAGAAATCTCACACCAGTAAAATGTGGACACATGATTCCTGTCCAGGGTAGGATAAATAAAGTATGGACACATGATTCCTGTCCAGGGTAGGACAAATAAAGTATGGACACATGATTCCTGTCCAGGGTAGGATAAATAAAGTATGGACACATGATTCCTGTCCAGGGTCAGAGAAATCTCACACCAGTAAAATGTGGACACATGATTCCTGTCCAGGGTAGGATAAATAAAGTATGGACACATGATTCCTGTCCAGGGTCAGAGAAATCTCACATCAGTAAAATGTGGACACATGATTCCTGTCCAGTGTCGGACAAATCTCACACCAGTAAAATGTGGACACATGATTCCTGTCCAGGGTCGGAGAAATATCACATCAGTAAAATGTGGACACATGATTCCTGTCAAGGGTCAGAAAAATCTCACACCAGTAAAATGTGGACACATGATTCCTGTCCAGGGTAGGATAAATAAAGTATGGACACATGATTCCTGTCCAGGGTCGGATAAATCTCACATCAGTAAAAGTATGGACATATGACACCTGTCCAAGGTAAGAGAAAAAATACTACTACTGACCTTTTCATCTTCATCATCTTCATCGTTGTTATCATCGCCTGTGATGACATCCGCACTCTTGGCCAGCAGGGCGCGGGATATCTCACGCTGGTAGGCAGCGAAGTCGTCCTCGATGATGTCGTTGACCACATGGCTCTGACAACTCGGGGACTTGACCAGCTCTCTTTTAGGGGACGGAGATTTTGGCAGCTCCCTATTGGGGGACAGTGACAAGGGCTCCTTTGATGGAGAAACCTTTATGGGCGATATCTTGTCTAAGGCACCAGCTGTAGAATAAAAAGTGATGACTTTTAGTGGAACACAGAATGCCTTGATTGACCCGGGAAAATTGAGTAAAAGATTAATTTTAAATTTTTGTCACCATGATATGACTAATTCTAGTTTCAATCTAAGGGAAGATGATCTAGTGCTAGAAATCAGATCGGGGCTGGTGTCTGTCTAGAGAATAAAAAGTGATGACTTTAAGTGGCAACAGCAAATGCCTTGATAGACCCAAGAAAATTGAATGAAATATCAAGTTTTATAATTTTTGTCGCTGGGATAGGATATGACTAATTCTAGCTTCAATCTAAGGGGACATCATCTACTGTTAGAATTCATCTGGGCAGTTCTTTACAAAAACTTTGGGGCTGGTGTCACCCTAGAGAATGCCGTCTTACTATGGGAGGAAACTGGGGAAAACCCTCGTTGTCGGTGATGGACCCATACCTTTTCACGTCCCATTGGGGAATTGAACCTCGGCCGCCTAGGTGAAAGGCAAGTGTGCTACCACTGTGCCACTCGACCACCAATGCTACCTTTAATTACAGCATTATACTTAAAGATTTGTGTGGCAAGTTATCTCCCTTGATTTAAATATGTGATTTGAGGAAAGGGTTTTCTCCATTATACCTTAGCTTTCCCTTACATTTCACACCTGTAATTTGAACCTTTCCTATTTCCTTTACATTTCACACCTGTAATTTGTATCTTTCCTATTTCCCTTACATTTCACACCTGTAATTTGTATCTTTCCTATTTTCCCTTACATTTCACACCTGTAATTTGTATCTTTCCTATTTCCTTTATATTTCACACCTGTAATTTGAACCTTTCCTATTTCCCTTACATTTCACACCTGTAATTTGTACCTTTCCTATTTCCCTTATATTTCACACCTGTAATTTGTATCTTTCCCTTACATTTCACACCTGTAATTTATATCTTTCCTATTTCCCTTATATTTCACACCTGTAATTTGTATCTTTCCTATTTCCCTTACATTTCACACCTGTAATTTGTACCTTTCCTATTTCCCTTATATTTCACACCTGTAATTTGTATCTTACCTATTTCCCTTATATTTCACACCTGTAATTTGTATCTTTCCTATTTCCCTTACATTTCACACCTGTAATTTGTATCTTTCCGTTACATTTCACACCTGTAATTTGTATCTTTCCTATTTCCCTTACATTTCACACCTGTAATTTGTATCTTTCCTATTTCCCTTACATTTCACACCTGTAATTTGTACCTTTCCTATTTCCCTTATATTTCACACCTGTAATTTGTATCTTACCTATTTCCTTACATTTCACGCCTGTAATTTGTATCTTACCTATTTCCCTTACATTTCACACCTGTAATTTGTATCTTTCCTATTTCCCTTACATTTCACACCTGTAATTTGTATCTTACCTATTTCCCTTACATTTCACACCTGTAATTTGTACCTTTCCTATTTCCCTTACATTTCACACCTGTAATTTGTATCTTTCCTATTTCCCTTACATTTCACACCTGTAATTTGTATCTTTCCTATTTCCCTTACATTTCACACCTGTAATTTGTATCTTTCATATATATTTCACACCTGTGATTACCAGAGTTGTTATCAATAAATGCAGTTTTTTGGACTGAAGTATTTTTTGTTGAAGGATTGATTTCTACACTTAATATGAAAAGAAGGTTCCTGAGAATCAATATTGAAATCACATTTTAAATTAAACAATAACATATATACAACTCTTTGGGATTGCTCTGTCTTAGCAGGTTAGCATCCTAAATTCTATTTTGTGGTAATGTTGATAAAAAGTGACTATATTTAGCCAGCGTTTCCATGGTTTTATAGGGCGTTGCCTATAGTAAAGGTCAGACCGGTACATCATGCAGTGACACAGTGACATGTCAGACACAGCAGACCTGTGTGTATTATATCACAGATAAGCATGGCTAGTATTACTGGTTCTAACCCACATAGACTTACAAGTCATTTACTCTACATGGTATTGTTGTTTATCATTTGTCATTAAAATTTGTAAAAAGATTTGGATGAGTCACAACCACAGCATATACATAATCCCTATACACTAAAGAGGCTCGGAGTATATAACCCAGCATATACATAACCCCTATACACTAAAAGGCTCGGAGTATATAACCCAGCACATACATAACCCCTATACACTAAAGAGGCTCGGAGTATATAACCCAGCACATACATAACCCCTATACACTAAAGAGGCTCGGAGTATATAACCCAGCGTATACATAACCCCTATACACTAAAGAGGCTCTGAGTATATAACCCAGCATATACATAACCCCTATACACTAAAGAGGCTCGGAGTATGTAACCCAGCATATACATAACCCCTATACACTAAAGAGGCTCGGAGTATATAACCCAGCATATACATAACCCCTATACACTAAAGAGGCTCGGAGTATGTAACCCAGCATATACATAACCCCTATACACTAAAGAGGCTCGGAGTATATAACCCAGCACATACATAACCCCTATACACTAAAGAGGCTCGGAGTATATAACCCAGCACATACATAACCCCTATACACTAAAGAGGCTCGGAGTATATAACCCAGCATATACATAACCCCTATACACTAAAGAGGCTCGGAGTATATAACCCAGCATTTGTAATTAGTATGGATGCTTGTAGTCCACAAACCTGAATCAGAACTTCAGTTGGAAACTTTATCATTTTTGATAAAAGCAAGAATGTCTTCACTCAGTTAAGTGTAATTCACTGCTGAATGAAGTCTGAAGTAATATCAGGATAAGGTGTTACTATCAAGATGGAGGCTAATTAACATGCATACTTTATTAAATGTTTTTGGTTATTACTGGCTTTTTACAGCTGTCCATAGACGCTCTTATTTCACATTATCTGAGACAAAATTAAAACAAGAATTCCAAGGAAGTGGATGTGTCGCCAGCACAGCAAGATTGGTGATTACAAAGAAATAGATATATTTTTAACTTCAAGAAATAAAGTTAAAAATAAGCAAGAACAGCATCACTCAAATATGCTTGGAATTCAGCAATACTGAGAAGGCACTTTCAGTAAATGACCACCTTATCAAGTTTGAATTTGATTGGCCCAAGAGAACTGGAGTTAACATGCAGTGACCTTGACCTTTGAACCAGTAAAAAAACAATACCACGCAAGCACTTATGGTAAGGAAAACTGTATGAAAAGTGAGTTTGAGGAGGCCAAAGGAACTGGAGTTATTACATGGAAACAAATTTCCTATTTTTAGAAAGTGACCTTGAGCATTGACCTTTGGACCTGAAAAGCAATCCCAGGCAGCACTTTTTGTAAGGAAGATCTGCAAGAAGTTTTCGCTGGAACTTTATCGCATGGAAACCTCTGTGTGGACAACAATGCTGAAGCCGACAACAACAATGCTGCCTGCCACCAACAACGCTGACATAGTGATAGCTATGTTGCAGGCAACACAAAAATCAATATCTCTGCCTTAATTTAAAATGATAGATACTGAAATCACAACAGCAGTAATATAAAGATTTAATTAAAGTGGCATAACTCCTGAAAAAAAGTTCTATGAGAATATTAAAAAGGGAACATTATACCAAAAACATCTGACAGAGGATATCATTAAAGGGGCATAACTCATGAAAAATCTTAATTTAAGGAATTCGTTAAAGGGGCATAACAATAGAAAACAAGAGGCCCATGGGGCCTGCATCGCTCACCTGGTTGGATTAGGCCAAATGTCAAAATAATGTTCATATTCAATTTGTTTTATTTGTTAATCTCTAACAATGCTATATATGGTTATAGTGTGGGAATCCAAACTGCTTTAAAGATTAATGAAGTCCTGACTCTCTAAGGTCTGAAAGACCTCAAGAATTGCTTTTAGAACATGCATTCCTCACTTTATGACTAGTAGTGATTCAAAGGAATTACCTCTATTTCACCTATTGGGCCCCGCCCCTTTGGCCCCTCGGGGGTCAGAGTCACCATTTATGCAAAATCTGTTCTTCTTCCCCCAAGGATGTTTCTAATTAAATTGGGTTCAAATCCATTCATAACTTTATGATAAGTAGCGATTTAAAATAATTACCCCTATTTCCCCTATTGGGCCCCGCCCCTTTCGGGTCAGAGTCACCATTTATGCAATATCTCTTCCCCTTCCCCCAAGGATGTTTCTGACCAAATTGGGTTCAAATCCATTCATAACTTAATAACTAGTAGCGATTTAAAGGAATTACCTCTATTTCCCCTATTGGGCCCCGCCCTTTTGGCCCCTTTGGGGTCAGAGTCACCATTTATGCAAAATCTGTTCTTCTTCCCCCAAGGATGTTTCTGACCAAATTGGGTTCAAATCCATTCATAACTTTATGACTAGTAGCGATTCAAAGGAATTACCTCTATTTCACCTATTGGGCCCCGCCCTTTTGGCCCCTCGGGGGTCAGAGTCACCATTTATGCACAATCTGTTCCCCTTCCACCAAGGATGTTTCTGACCAAATTGGGTTCAAATCCATTCATAATTTTATGACAAGTAGCGATTTAAAGGAATTACCTCTATTTCCCCTATTGGGCCCCGCCCCTTTGGCCCCTCTGGGGTCAGAGCTACCATTTATGCAAAATCTGTTCCCCTTCCCCAAAGGATGCTTCTGACCAACTTGGGTTCAAATCCATTCAAATCTTTATGACTAGTAGCGATTTAAAGGAATTACCTCTATTTCCCCTATTGGGCCCCGCCCCTTTGGCCCCTTTGCGGTCAGAGTCACCATTTATGCAAAATCTGTTCCTCTTCCCCGAAGGATGTTTCTGACCAAATTGGGTTCAAATCCATTCATAACTTTATGACTAGTAGTGATTCAAAGGAATTACCTCTATTTCCCCTATTGGGCCCCGCATCTTTGGCCCCTCGGGGGTCAGAGTCACCATTTATGCAAAATCTGTTTCCCTTCCCCCAAGGATGTTTCTGACCAAATTGGGTTCAAATCCATTCATAACTTTATGACAAGTAGCGATTTAAAGGAATTACCTCTATTTCCCCTATTGGGCCCCGTCCCTTTGGCCCCTCGGGGGTCAGAGTCACCATTTATGCAAAATCTGTTCCCCTTCTCCCAAGGATTTTTCTGACCAAATTGGGTTCAAATCCCTTCATAACTTAACAACTAGTAGCGATTTAAAGGAATTACCTCTATTTCCCCTAATGGGCCCCGCCCTTTTGGCCCCTCTGGGGTCAGTCACCATTTATGCAAAATCTGTTCCCCTTCTGCCAAGGATGTTTCTGACCAAATTGGGTTCAAATCCATTCATAACTTTATGACTAGTAGCGATTTAAAGGAATTACCTCTATTTCCCCTATTGGGCCCCGTCCCTTTGGCCCCTCTGGGGTCAGAGTCACCATTTATGCACAATCTGTTCCCCTTCCCCCAAGGATGTTTCTGACCAAATTGGGTTCAAATCCATTCATAACTTTATGACTAGTAGCAATTTAAAGGAATTACCTCTATTTCCCCTATTGGGCCCCGCCCCTTTGGCCCTTCGGGGGTCAGAGTCACCATTTATGCAAAATCTGTTCCCCTTCTGCCAAGGATGTTTCTGGCCGAATTTGGTCAAAATCCAATAAGAACTTTTTGACTAGTAGCGATTTGAAGCAAATGTTGACGGACGACGGACGGACGGACGACGGACGGACGGACGGACGGACGGACGACGGACGGACGACGGACGCTGCGCCATGACATAAGCTCACCGGACCTTCGGTCCAGGTGAGCTAAAAACATGATTTAAGGACAGAGACAAAGGGGCATAACTCTTGAACAACCTTGCTTTTAAGAACTAAAGACGCATAACTCAATAACAGTTTGAATTCTTACAGAGGGTATACAGTAAACCTCCGGTCAGTTTGAATCCTTACAGAGGGTATACAGTAAACCTCCGGTCAGTTTGAATCCTAACAGAGGTATACAGTAAACCTCTGGTCAGTTTGAATCCTTACAGAGGTATACAGTAAACCTCTGGTCAGTTTGAATCCTTACAGAGTGTATACAGTAAACCTCTGGTCAGTTTGAATCCTTACAGAGGGTATACAGTAAACCTCTGGTCAGTTTGAATCCTTACAGAGGGTATACAGTCAACCTCTGGTCAGTTTGAATCCTTACAGAGGGTATACAGTAAACCTCTGGTCAGTTTGAATCCTTACAGAGGGTAAACCTCTGGTCAGTTTGAATCCTTACAGAGGGTATACAGTAAACCTCTGGTCAGTTTGAATCCTTACAGAGGGTATACAGTAAACCTCCGGTCAGTTTGAATCCTTACAGAGAGTATACGGTAAACCTCCGGTCAGTTTGAATCCTTACAGAGGGTATACAGTAAACCTCCGGTCAGTTTGAATCCTTACAGAGGGTATACGGTAAACCTCTGGTCAGTTTGAATCCTTACAGAGGGTATACAGTATAAACCTCTGGTCAGTTTGAATCCTAACAGAGTGTATACAGTAAACCTCTGGTCAGTTTGAATCCTTACAGAGGGTATACAGTAAACCTCTGGTCAGTTTGAATCCTTACAGAGGGTAAACCTCTGGTCAGTTTGAATCCTTACAAAGGTACACAGTAAACCTCTGGTCAGTTTGAATCCTTACAGAGGGTATACGGTAAACCTCTGGTCAGTTTGAATCCTTACAGAGTGTATACAGTAAACCTCTGGTCAGTTTGAATCCTAACAGAGTGTATACAGTAAACCTCTGGTCAGTTTGAATCCTAACAGAGTGTATACAGTAAACCTCTGGTCAGTTTAAATCCTAACAGAGGGTATACAGTAAACCTCTGGTCAGTTTGAATCCTTACAAAGGTACACAGTAAACCTCTGGTCAGTTTGAATCCTTACAGAGGGTAAACCTCTGGTCAGTTTGAATCCTTACAGAGGGTATACAGTAAACCTCTGGTCAGTTTGAATCCTTACAGAGGGTATACAGTAAACCTCCGGTCAGTTTGAATCCTTACAGAGAGTATACGGTAAACCTCCGGTCAGTTTGAATCCTTACAGAGGGTATACAGTAAACCTCCGGTCAGTTTGAATCCTTACAGAGGGTATACGGTAAACCTCTGGTCAGTTTGAATCCTTACAGAGGGTATACAGTATAAACCTCTGGTCAGTTTGAATCCTAACAGAGTGTATACAGTAAACCTCTGGTCAGTTTGAATCCTTACAGAGGGTATACAGTAAACCTCTGGTCAGTTTGAATCCTTACAGAGGGTAATTTACCTCTGGTCAGTTTGAATCCTTACAAAGGTACACAGTAAACCTCTGGTCAGTTTGAATACTTACAGAGGGTATACGGTAAACCTCTGGTCAGTTTGAATCCTTACAGAGTGTATACAGTAAACCTCTGGTCAGTTTGAATCCTAACAGAGTGTATACAGTAAACCTCTGGTCAGTTTGAATCCTAACAGAGTGTATACAGTAAACCTCTGGTCAGTTTAAATCCTAACAGAGGGTATACAGTAAACCTCTGGTCAGTTTGAATCCTTACAAAGGTACACAGTAAACCTCTGGTCAGTTTGAATCCTTACAGAGGGTAAACCTCTGGTCAGTTTGAATCCTTACAGAGGGTATACAGTAAACCTCTGGTCAGTTTGAATCCTTACAGAGGGTATACAGTAAACCTCCGGTCAGTTTGAATCCTTACAGAGAGTATACGGTAAACCTCCGGTCAGTTTGAATCCTTACAGAGGGTATACAGTAAACCTCCGGTCAGTTTGAATCCTTACAGAGGGTATACGGTAAACCTCTGGTCAGTTTGAATCCTTACAGAGGGTATACAGTATAAACCTCTGGTCACTTTGAATCCTTACAGAGGGTATACAGTAAACCTCTGGTCAGTTTGAATCCTTACAGAGGGTATACGGTAAACCTCTGGTCAGTTTGAATCCTTACAGAGTGTATACAGTAAACCTCTGGTCAGTTTGAATCCTTACAGAGGGTATACAAAAAACCTCTGGTCAGTTTGAATCCTTACAAAGGGTATACAGTAAATTAAACCTCTGGTCAGTTTGAATCCTTACAGAGGGTAAACCTCTGGTCAGTTTGAATCCTTACAGAGTGCATACAGTAAACCTCTGGTTAGTTTGAATCCTTACAGAGGGTATACAGTAAACCTCTGGTCAGTTTGAATCCTTACAGAGGGTATACAGTAAACCTCTGGTCAGTTTGAATCCTTACAGAGGGTATACAGTAAACCTCTGGTCAGTTTGAATCCTTACAGAGGGTAAACCTCTGGTCAGTTTGAATCCTTACAGAGTGTATACAGTAAACCTCTGGTCAGTTTGAATCCTTACAGAGGGTATACAGTAAACCTCCGGTCAGTTTGAATCCTTACAGAGGGTATACAGTAAACCTCTGGTCAGTTTGAATCCTTACAGAGGGTATACAGTAAACCTCTGGTCAGTTTGAATCCTTACAGAGAGTATACGGTAAACCTCCGGTCAGTTTGAATCCTTACAGAGGGTATACAGTAAACCTCCGGTCAGTTTGAATCCTTACAGAGTGTATACAGTAAACCTCTGGTCAGTTTGAATCCTTACAGAGGGTATACAGTAAACCTCCGGTCAGTTTGAATCCTTACAGAGGGTATACAGTAAACCTCTGGTCAGTTTAAATCCTAACAGAGGGTATACAGTAAACCTCTGGTCAGTTTGAATCCTTACAAAGGTATACAGTAAACCTCTGGTCAGTTTGAATCCTTACAGAGGGTAAACCTCTGGTCAGTTTGAATCCTTACAGAGTGTATACAGTAAACCTCTGGTCAGTTTGAATCCTTACAGAGGGTATACAGTAAACCTCCGGTCAGTTTGAATCCTTACAGAGTGTATACAGTAAACCTCTGGTCAGTTTGAATCCTTACAGAGGGTATACAGTAAACCTCCGGTCAGTTTGAATCCTTACAGATCTAGGGTATACGGTTAATGTCTTGACATTTGGTTTGGTTTGGTTTGTTTTGTTTAGCGTCCTATTAACAGCCAGGGTCATTTAAGGACGTGCCAGGTTTTGGAGGTGGAGGAAAGCCTGAGTACCCGGACAAAAACCACCGGCCTATGGTCAGTACCTGGCAACTGCCCCACGTAGGTTTCGAACTCGCAACCCAGAGGTGGAGGGCTAGTGATAAAGTGTCGGGACACCGTAACCACCCGGCCATTGCGGCCCCTGGACATATATATGGACATGAACAAATCTAAAAACTCTAATTAAGTTGTGATGTCCAGGTGAAGTTGTTAAGTTGGGTTAAGGCTAGGATTATTTTTCTATCACTGGTTTCCTTTTGCAGGTGTTCAATCTTTCTGAGTAAATATGTACATAACTTATATATATAATACACCTCAGTGATGTTCAAGTATTCGTCTACCTGCATAAATTACAGGTACAATACTGTAACAGGTGTTATACCTATACAGGTATACAGGTACTGGGGCTAATAATGCACATTCAGGTATTTCTTCAAAATGCAAATATGTAATACACTTGATGTATATGTTGTTTATAAAACAGTAGATTTTTCAGTAGAATTTTTAACATTGTAGTGTTAACAATAATCAAGAACGATGTAAACAGTATGACAGTGTCAAAAACCAGCACAATTGATTTAAAAAAATAAAGTTTTCATAGTTACATTGTATTTTGTATTTTACTGTGATATTATTTTACATATTTTCTTTCAATAGTTCCCTAAGGTACAAATCAGTTGTTTTCTATCTATTGATATTATTTCTTGTATATTTTCATTGATATTTATCTACATCTGTTTAAAAGTTTATTTTCTTTTTCTTTGTAAAGTAACCATGAAGCTCAAATGCAAGTTACATGTATATTATATAATTAGTTTCACAATACTTTTGATTTCTTTATACTTTTTATTTCATCATCATCTAAAATCTAGGACTGACAACAGTCTACCCCTCACAGCTAACTCTATGACTGACAATAGTCTACCCCTCACAGCTAACTCTATGACTGACAACAGTCTACCCCTCACAGCTAACTCTATGACTGACAACAGTCTACCCCTCACAGCTGACAACAGTCTACCCCTCACAGCTAACTCTATGACTGACAATAGTCTACCCCTCACAGCTAACTCTACGACTGACAATAGTCTACCCCTCACAGCTAACTCTATGACTGACAATAGTCTACCCCTCACAGCTGACAACAGTCTACCCCTCACAGCTAACTCTAGGACTGACAACAGTCTACCCCTCACAGCTAACTCTATGACTGACAATAGTCTACCCCTCACAGCTAACTCTATGACTGACAACAGTCTACCCCTCACAGCTAACTCTATGACTGACAACAGTCTACCCCTCACAGCTGACAACAGTCTACCCCTCACAGCTAACTCTATGACTGACAATAGTCTACCCCTCACAGCTAACTCTACGACTGACAATAGTCTACCCCTCACAGCTAACTCTATGACTGACAATAGTCTACCCCTCACAGCTGACAACAGTCTACCCCTCACAGCTAACTCTAGGACTGACAACAGTCTACCCCTCACAGCTAACTCTATGACTGACAATAGTCTACCCCTCACAGCTAACTCTACATTGACAACAGTCTACCCCTCACAGCTAACTCTACGACTGACAATAGTCTACCCCTCACAGCTGACAACAGTCTACCCCTCACAACTAACTCTAAGACTGACAACAGTCTACCCCTCACAGCTAACTCTACATTGACAACAGTCTACCCCTCACAGCTAACTCTACGACTGACAATAGTCTACCCCTCACAGCTAACTCTAGGACTGACAACAGTCTACCCCTCACAGCTAACTCTAAGACTGACAACAGTCTACCCCTCACAGCTAACTCTACGACTGACAACAGTCTACCCCTCACAGCTGACAACAGTCTACCCCTCACAGCTGACAACAGTCTACCCCTCACAGCTAACTCTACATTGACAACAGTCTACCCCTCACAGCTAACTCTATGACTGACAATAGTCTACCCCTCACAGCTGACAACAGTCTACCCCTCACAGCTAACTCTATGACTGACAACAGTCTTGCGTGACCCCTCACAGCTGACAACAGTCTACCCCTCACAGCTAACTCTACATTGACAACAGTCTACCCCTCACAGCTGACAACAGTCTACCCCTCACAGCTAACTCTACATTGACAACAGTCTACCCCTCACAGCTAACTCTATGACTGACAATAGTCTACCCCTCACAGCTGACAACAGTCTACCCCTCACAGCTAACTCTATGACTGACAACAGTCTACCCCTCACAGCTGACAACAGTCTACCCCTCACAGCTAACTCTATGACTGACAATAGTCTACCCCTCACAGCTAACTCTATGACTGACAACAGTCTACCCCTCACAGCTGACAACAGTCTACCCCTCACAGCTAACTCTATGACTGACAATAGTCTACCCCTCACAGCTAACTCTATGACTGACAATAGTCTACCCCTCACAGCTGACAACAGTCTACCCCTCACAGCTAACTCTATGACTGACAATAGTCTACCCCTCACAGCTAACTCTACATTGACAACAGTCTACCCCTCACAGCTAACTCTACGACTGACAACAGTCTACCCCTCACAGCTAACTCTACGACTGACAACAGTCTACCCCTCACAGCTAACTCTACATTGACAACAGTCTACCCCTCACAGCTAACTCTACGACTGACAATAGTCTACCCCTCACAGCTAACTCTACGACTGACAACAGTCTACCCCTCACAGCTAATTCTACATTGACAATAGTCTACCCCTCACAGCTAACTCTACGACTGACAACAGTCTACCCCTCACAGCTAACTCTATGACTGACAACAGTCTACCCCTCACAGCTAACTCTACATTGACAACAGTCTACCCCTCACAGCTAACTCTACGACTGACAATAGTCTACCCCTCACAGCTAACTCTACGACTGACAACAGTCTACCCCTCACAGCTAACTCTACATTGACAATAGTCTACCCCTCACAGCTAACTCTACGACTGACAACAGTCTACCCCTCACAGCTAACTCTATGACTGACAATAGTCTACCCCTCACAGCTAACTCTACGACTGACAACAGTCTACCCCTCACAGCTAACTCTACGACTGACAACAGTCTACCTCTCACAGCTAACTCTACATTGACAACAGTCTACCCCTCACAGCTAACTCTACGACTGACAACAGTCTACCCCTCACCGCTAACTCTACGACTGACAACAGTCTACCCCTCACAGCTAACTCTACGACTGACAACAGTCTACCCCTCACAGCTAACTCTACGACTGACAACAGTCTACCCCTCACAGCTAACTCTATGACTGACAACAGTCTACCCCTCACAGCTAACTCTACGACTGACAACAGTCTACCCCTCACAGCTAACTCTACAACTGACAACAGTCTACCCCTCACAGCTAACTCTACGACTGACAACAGTCTACCCCTCACAGCTAACTCTATGACTGACAACAGTCTACCCCTCACAGCTAACTCTACGACTGACAACAGTCTACCCCTCACAGCTAACTCTACGACTGACAACAGTCTACCCCTCACAGCTAACTCTACGACTGACAACAGTCTACCCCTCACAGCTAACTCTAAGACTGACAACAGTCTAACCCTCACAGCTAACTCTAAGACTGACAACAGTCTACCCCTCACAGCTAACTCTACGACTGACAACAGTCTACCCCTCACAGCTGACAACAGTCTACCCCTCACAGCTGACAACAGTCTACCCCTCACAGCTAACTCTAGGACTGACAACAGTCTACCCCTCACAGCTGACTCTATGACTGACAACAGTCTACCCCTCACAGCTGACAACAGTCTACCCCTCACAGCTAACCCTAGGACTGACAACAGTCTACCCCTCACAGCTAACTCTAGGACTGACAACAGTCTACCCCTCACAGCTGACTCTACGACTGACAACAGTCTACCCCTCACAGCTGACAACAGTCTACCCCTCACAGCTGACAACAGTCTACCCCTCACAGCTGACAACAGTCTACCCCTCACAGCTAACTCTACGACTGACAACAGTCTACCCCTCACAGCTGACAACAGTCTACCCCTCACAGCTAACTCTAGGACTGACAACAGTCTACCCCTCACAGCTGACAACAGTCTACCCCTCACAGCTAACTCTATGACTGACAACAGTCTACCCCTCACAGCTGACAACAGTCTACCCCTCACAGCTAACTCTATGACTGACAATAGTCTACCCCTCACAGCTGACAACAGTCTACCCCTCACAGCTAACTCTATGACTGACAATAGTCTACCCCTCACAGCTAACTCTATGACTGACAATAGTCTACCCCTCACAGCTAACTCTACATTGACAACAGTCTACCCCTCACAGCTAAATCTAGGACTGACAACAGTCTACCCCTCACAGCTAACTCTAGGACTGACAACAGTCTACCCCTCACAGCTAACTCTACGACTGACAACAGTCTACCCCTCACAGCTGACAACAGTCTACCCCTCACAGCTAACTCTATGACTGACAACAGTCTACCCCTCACAGCTAACTCTATGACTGACAACAGTCTACCCCTCACAGCTGACAACAGTCTACCCCTCACAGCTGACAACAGTCTACCCCTCACAGCTAACTCTATGACTGACAACAGTCTACCCCTCACAGCTAACTCTACGACTGACAACAGTCTAACCCTCACAGCTGACAACAGTCTACCCCTCACAGCTGACAACAGTCTATAGCTACCCCTCACAGCTAACTCTATGACTGACAACAGTCTACCCCTCACAGCTAACTCTACGACTGACAACAGTCTACCCTCACAGCTGACAACAGTCTACCCCTCACAGCTGACAACAGTCTATAGCTACCCCTCACAGCTAACTCTAGGACTGAAGTCTACCCCTCACAGCTAACTCTACGACTGACAACAGTCTACCCCTCACAGCTGACAACAGTCTACCCCTCACAGCTAACCCTAGGACTGACAACAGTCTACCCCTCACAGCTGACAACAGTCTATCCCTCACAGCTAACTCTAGGACTGACAACAGTCTACCCCTCACAGCTAACTCTAGGACTGACAACAGTCTACCCCCCACAGCTAACTCTACGACTGACAACAGTCTACCCCTCACAGCTGACAACAGTCTACCCCTCACAGCTAACTCTAGGACTGACAACAGTCTACCCCTCACAGCTTACTCTACGACTGACAACAGTCTACCCCTCACAGCTGACAACAGTCTACCCCTCACAGCTGACAACAGTCTACCCCTCACAGCTAACTCTATGACTGACAACAGTCTACCCCTCACAGCTAACTCTATGACTGACAACAGTCTACCCCTCACAGCTGACAACAGTCTACCCCTCACAGCTGACAACAGTTTACCCCTCACAGCTGACAACAGTCTACCCCTCACAGCTAACTCTACGACTGACAACAGTCTACCCCTCACAGCTGACAACAGTCTATAGCTACCCCTCACAGCTAACTCTATGACTGACAACAGTCTACCCCTCACAGCTAACTCTACGACTGACAACAGTCTACCCCTCACAGCTAACTCTACGACTGACAACAGTCTAACCCTCACAGCTGACAACAGTCTACCCCTCACAGCTAACTCTATGACTGACAACAGTCTACCCCTCACAGCTGACAACAGTCTACCCCTCACAGCTAACTCTATGACTGACAACAGTCTACCCCTCACAGCTGACAACAGTCTACCCCTCACAGCTGACAACAGTCTACCCCTCACAGCTGACAACAGTCTACCCCTCACAGCTAACTCTATGACTGACAACAGTCTACCCCTCACAGCTAACTCTACGACTGACAACAGTCTAACCCTCACAGCTGACAACAGTCTATAGCTACCCCTCACAGCTGACAACAGTCTATAGCTACCCCTCACAGCTGACAACAGTCTATAGCTACCCCTCACAGCTAACTCTATGACTGACAACAGTCTACCCCTCACAGCTAACCCTAGGACTGACAACAGTCTACCCCTCACAGCTGACAACAGTCTACCCCTCACAGCTAACTCTAGGACTGACAACAGTCTACCCCTCACAGCTGACAACAGTCTACCCCTCACAGCTAACTCTAGGACTGACAACAGTCTACCCCCCACAGCTAACTCTACGACTGACAACAGTCTACCCCTCACAGCTGACAACAGTCTACCCCTCACAGCTAACTCTAGGACTGACAACAGTCTACCCCTCACAGCTAACTCTACGACTGACAACAGTCTACCCCTCACAGCTGACAACAGTCTACCCCTCACAGCTGACAACAGTCTACCCCTCACAGCTAACTCTATGACTGACAACAGTCTACCCCTCACAGCTAACTCTATGACTGACAACAGTCTACCCCTCACAGCTGACAACAGTCTACCCCTCACAGCTGACAACAGTCTACCCCTCACAGCTGACAACAGTCTACCCCTCACAGCTAACTCTACGACTGACAACAGTCTACCCCTCACAGCTGACAACAGTCTATAGCTACCCCTCACAGCTAACTCTATGACTGACAACAGTCTACCCCTCACAGCTAACTCTACGACTGACAACAGTCTACCCCTCACAGCTAACTCTACGACTGACAACAGTCTAACCCTCACAGCTGACAACAGTCTACCCCTCACAGCTAACTCTATGACTGACAACAGTCTACCCCTCACAGCTGACAACAGTCTACCCCTCACAGCTAACTCTATGACTGACAACAGTCTACCCCTCACAGCTGACAACAGTCTACCCCTCACAGCTGACAACAGTCTACCCCTCACAGCTGACAACAGTCTACCCCTCACAGCTAACTCTATGACTGACAACAGTCTACCCCTCACAGCTAACTCTACGACTGACAACAGTCTAACCCTCACAGCTGACAACAGTCTATAGCTACCCCTCACAGCTGACAACAGTCTATAGCTACCCCTCACAGCTGACAACAGTCTATAGCTACCCCTCACAGCTAACTCTATGACTGACAACAGTCTACCCCTCACAGCTGACAACAGTCTACCCCTCACAGCTAACTCTAGGACTGACAACAGTCTACCCCTCACAGCTAACTCTAGGACTGACAACAGTCTACCCCTCACAGCTAACTCTACGTTGACAACAGTCTACCCCTCACAGCTAACTCTACGACTGACAACAGTCTACCCCTCACAGCTGACAACAGTCTACCCCTCACAGCTAACCCTAGGACTGACAACAGTCTACCCCTCACAGCTGACAACAGTCTACCCCTCACAGCTAACTCTACGACTGACAACAGTCTACCCCTCACAGCTGACAACAGTCTACCCCTCACAGCTGACAACAGTCTACCCCCCACAGCTAACCCTTGGCTGAATACACAGATGATCCTACATTCCAGGACCAGATATATATATATTAATATTTCCTTATTACCTGACATAGTGCAGACACGCTGAGATCATTCACTGCATGTTTACCTGTCATAGTCAGGTTCACTTGGTACAATTCCCTGATTAATGAACCTTACTGATGTACATGTCATAAGTAAACATGTACAATTTGCAGGCAAGAATTTTACTGGCTATATAATATTGATGTGTTTTTACCTGTACAGGTGAGAATCTTCCTGACTTTCTATAGATGTTTTACCTGTACAGGTGAGAATCTTCCTGACTTTCTATAGATGTTTTACCTGTACAGGTGAGAATCTTCCTGACTTTCTATAGATGTTTTACCTGTACAGGTGGAAATCTTTCTTGCTATATATAGATGTTTTACCTGTACAGGTGAGAATCTTCCTGACTTTCTATAGATGTTTTACCTGTACAGGTGAGAATCTTCCTGGCTATATATACAGATGTGTTTTACCTGTACAGGTGAGAATCTTCCTTGCTATATATACAGATGTGTTTTACTTGGTGAGAATCTTCCTGGCTATCTATAGATGTTTTACCTGTACAGGTGAGAATCTTCCTTGCTATATATAGATGTTTTACCTGTACAGGTGAGAATCGCCCTGACTATCTACCTGGCTACATTTTACAGGTTTACCTGAGTGACGGGGAGGTAGAGATGGAGGAAGCTTGAGGATGTCCAGACGCTCTATGAAGTAGAGGCGCTGTTCCTCCGCGGGCCCGGACAACCCCTCCCTAGCCAAAACCTTGCACAGGAAATCCTCGATTCCTGGCAGTAATTCTGTAACAAACACAAAAAGTGATTAAAACAAAATTCAGAGTAAGTTTATATAAATACAACTATCATGTCGAATGTATCTATAATCAATCAGGTTTGAAAAATCTATTTCTCCGAGAACTAGAGTACTATAAACAAAAGTCGTAGTTGGAATACAGTTTTCCTGAAAGGTTTAAAAGTACAGTATATCTCCATGATGGAAGTAAAATCTTTAAAATATTTCAACAAATATACAACAGTAAATTTAACACAGAAAACATTATACCAGATATCCATGGATATAGACACTGTAACTGCTGAAGCTTCTCTGATGAATCTAAAAGATGTGAATTCCGAAACTGCACCTCCATTCATAAAATCATCCTAGATGTACAACACTGAACAGACTAAAATACTCTGGCATCTTATAAATGTACGAAAGGTTTCAAACATGAAACAGTGAACCAAACCATATCATCGTCAATGTACGAAATCCTTTCAAATACGAAACAATCTTCAACAGTCCAACATCTTCTGTCTAGAAAATGTTCAAACCCCGAAACAGTCTTTGTAACACTCCTGCATTTTAATCAAAATCCAAAGTTGTCGAAATGTGAAAAACTGACAACAGAATTTTAAAACATCCGTCGTTGTTCTCCTTGAATGCAACCCAAGTAATAAAGACCAGGCGTAAAAGTGGAGTTGTCTGATGCTATTTCCGTGAGAGGTTGATAAGACAGAGAAATTCCACACAAAAAACTTTGGTAGTTCTATAGGGCAGTCATGATTGGAACACTCTCACTTCCATCGAGCAGACGGTCGCAGTAAAAAGATCAGGCACGGAAGACATGTACAGTTCACAGCCTACAGCCATAGTTACCATCACCAGAGTATCATCTACCCCCAAAAAAACTTGGGAATGATACTTATGTTTGTACACAAATACGAGGAAGATCTAGAAGTTTATTTATGTAATCACTCAGTCAAATCAAAGCTTGGGAAGCTTCAGAGATGGTAAAGTAAAAATAATCACGCTCCATGTGTCATTAGTGAAGAGGTTCACTACATCTCGGTACCAATGTGGTCGTAACCAAAGTCTACCAAAGTACATCTGTACTCAAACTCTGTATCATTAACATCACACACACAATCTGAGAGACCTAATTATAATTAGGCCTTAATTATTTATGTACAGTATATAGTTTTATAATAATCGCCAGGAAGGGGGATATATCTTTGCTATATTCATTAAATAGCATGAATAAATGTATTCCCAGCAAATATCTATAATACTGCATAACACAAAATGTTTGTGTGTACTTTTTTCATGGTTTAGAGCTTTTAAATAATATTGTAGGTATAAACTTTCATGATATGTCCATGCAACAATAATACAATAATACAATAATACATACAACAATAAATAATACAATAATACAATAATACAATAATAGATACAACAATATTTGTTGTATTTATATTCATGGTTCCATAGCATTTGGTTTATTGGTTAATTTTGTTGAACATCCTATAAACAGCCAGGGTCATTTAAGGACGTGCTTGCTTTTGGAGGTGGAGGAAAACTGGATTACCCGGAGAAAAACCACCGGCCTATAGCTACAGTCAGTACCTGACAACTGCCCCATGTGGGTTTCAAACTCGCAACCCAGAGGTGGAGGGCTAGTGATAAAGTGTAGGGACACCTTCCACTCGGCCACCACTGCCCATAGCAACGATGAAAACACTTCATGTTATATAGTATAAAACAAATGTTAGAAGTGTTTTACTGCAGACTGTTCACCAGGTGCGTAGTGTTACGTGAAATGTAATACCCTCAAACTAGGTCCAATGGGGACAATCTCAAAAGTATAGCCCCTTGAAATTTAATTCCCAGACTTGGTCTGACAGGGACAATCATAAAATACTAGCACTCTGAAATTTAACAATTCTACAGTATCTATGTTTATTTTACTGTAAGCTAACAAATCTCCCAAGGAAATGATAAATATACAGCTCTATAAGTTAAATGCCAGACATCCACATGTATTAAGATTTATTTTCTAGTAAAATCGTTTTTCTGTGGAATGATACACGAGAAGAAAACAAACCATATGTGCACATCAAATCTCAACATTCATTTTTTTTTAAAACTCACTGCTATAAAATATGTTTGAGGTACAGGAAAGCCGACCAACTGGTTATCACTATTTGGTGAGCTGTCTGTTTTGGTCACGGCTAACTGTCAAAGTAGAGTTACTCGGGCTGATAATTGTACGAATTGTTAGGAAATTGGAGAATGGTTGGTTTGTATGAGAATGGGTTTAGCAGATAAGTGATTTTCTATCTATCTTTGTATACAATGTCCAGAGGCCTGCCTTGTATATACACAGCTTTGACATCATTCTTGTTTTACTGTGTATAATGATAATAATGTATCGGCAGTTCTATTCTTTCTAAATGTTACAAGGGTCTTCACTAAATCTTCCTGGAACCTTTTGTAACTTTAAGTTTAAGATAAATTATAAAACAATAAATATGTTTGAAAGACTGTTTTTCCTGTTTCTTACTTTGTTTTATTTGCAGTGAAAATCTAAACAAAACATTTTTGAAGAAGAATAAGATAAGTGCCTTTAAGGAAATCATCCTGCTCATCATCAAAACAGATGAAGCATAAACAACTTCCACCTCAAGTCTTCATCAAGTCACTAAAATCAATGAACATTTTTATTGTGTACAAAAAGTAAGGTATATAGCATACCTCCTTAAGTCTCTATTCCATAGTAATGTAGCATACCTCCTTAAGTCTCTATTCCATAGTAATGTAGCATACCTCCTTAAGTCTCTATTCCACAGTCAGGTAGCATACCTCCTTAAGTCTCTATTCCGCAGTAAGGTAGCATACCTCCTTAAGTCTCTATTCCACAGTAAGGTAGCATACCTCCTTAAGTCTCTATTCGACAGATAGGTATGTAGCATACCTCCTTAAGTCTCTATTCCACAGTAAGGTAGCATACCTCCTTAAGTCTCTAGTCTACATGTACAGTGTAAATTTGATATATATAATCAGTTCAAAGTATCCAATTCACTTATATCTAATTAATCAGCCTCAATTTTCTTACGCAATATAATTAAAACTTTACAGTGATTGTCAATGCCTTGAAGCTATAGCCTGTCTTGTTACATTCTAATTAAGTGTCTTACAACTCCTCGACTTTTTACAACTATCAACACAAGCAAGGCTTTAATAAAGTTGATGAATCATATATATTGCAGTTTTCAGACCACTTTTGGCATTCTCAGAGGATCAAACGGAAAAGGAAAGTACAAAATTGATAAAAAAATTGCTGTTACACATTTTAAGGTAAACACACTTAGCAATCAAGGCCTAGCATCTGAGAGGTAAAACAACTTAAAAGCTTTTTATTCTGTTATAATCACTTCATCTTAACTGGAAAATTTCTAAGTTTTATATTAACAGATAGCAAAAATACTAAAATTTATAAATGCCATTTTCTCTTAAAAACATTATATTTGATTTTCTATCTACAGAGACGATATCTGTAACACTAATGGTCTTACGAACACGACCCAAAATATTCGTCACAGCTACGACTGATGATTACTGAACCATTTTTTTCAGTTTGACCTTTACAATAAATATCTGCAATTAAAGTGCTGTTGAGTCATCAAGTTTCAAACGTCAATGATATGTATTTGTAAATAAGTCCCGAGCAATTTTGTAAAAAAGTAAAACGGAGGTTTTGGATTATACCAGAGTACAGTGTAAACTCAGTAGGTCCAGAAAATTTTATTTCAGAAATTTTTACTCTGAAACAAATTTCAGAATTTTTTTACTCTGACACAAATTTCAGAATTTTTTTACTTTGAAACAAAATTTCAGAACTTTTTACTTAATAACAAATTCAAATTTAATTTTAATCTTCAATGACTCTCATTATCTCATACTAGGTACCATTGCATTCAGCTATAGAAAGGAATATTACCATCGAATGTATTCAAATGGGACGGAGCTACATCCATATTTAAACATGTCATCACAATAATGAGCCAATGCTTGGACCGTAATAATTCTGCCCATGATTAACTCAGTATTTACCAACACATACTACGTCATTGTTCAGCACATATCCCCTAATTCGGACCAAAGGTGGTATGTTGGCCCCCTGGGCTAATTGAAGGATAATACGGTAGTTACAAGGCAGGGTGTTTATGGTAAGGACTTCGACAAGCAGTACAATTACCTGCAATCACGTTCTCAGTTTGAGTAATAGGAGTGAAGACTTCACCCTAAGAAAGCGTGGGAACTTGTCTCCGATTGGGACCCCATCAAAGTATACATATAATCAATCAAGCCCTTCACCTGGTCTTCAGGTGTGATCGCTGAGTACCTAGATATTTTACCTGAAATTATTGTCCTAATCAAACTCAGTCAAGCTTTGATTTGTACTAAAACGTTTTCTAGTGAAAAACACCTCATGTGTGAGATAAGAAGTATGTAAGTACAGGTCTGTCAGCTATAATGTAACTGCCCTTCATGTCATAAACCCCAGGTAATTAACCTACCATTAATTGGTTAACCCTACATGTCTGTCATACACACCAGGTAACCTACCATTAATTGGTTAACCCTACATGTCTGTCATACACACCAGGTAACCTACCATTAATTGGTTAACCCTACATGTCTGTCATACACACCAAGTAACCTACCATTAATTGGTTAACCCTACATGTCTGTCATACACACCAGGTAACCTACCATTAATTGGTTAACCCTACATGTCTGTCATACACACCAGGTAACCTACCATTAATTGGTTAACCCTACATGTCTGTCATACACACCAGGTAACCTACCATTAATTGGTTAACCCTACACGTCTGTCATACACACCAGGTAACCTACCATTAATTGGTTAACCCTACATGTCTGTCATACACACCAGGTAACCTACCATTAATTGGTTAACCCTACACGTCTGTCATACACACCAGGTAACCTACCATTAATTGGTTAACCCTACATGTCTGTCATACACACCAGGTAACCTACCATTAATTGGTTAACCCTACATGTCGTCATACACACCAGGTAACCTACCATTAATTGGTTAACCCTACATGTCTGTCATACACACCAGGTAACCTACCATTAATTGGTTAACCCTACATGTCGTCATACACACCAGGTAACCTACCATTAATTGGTTAACCCTATATGTCTGTCATACACACCAGGTAACATACCATTAATTGGTTAACCCTACACGTCTGTCATACACACCAGGTAACCTACCATTAATTGGTTAACCCTACATGTCTGTCATACACACCAGGTAACCTACCATTAATTGGTTAACCCTATAGCTACACGTCTGTCATACACACCAGGTAACCTAGCTACCATTAATTAGTTAACCCTACACGTCTGTCATACACACCAGGTAACCTACCATTAATTGGTTAACCCTACATGTCGTCATACACACCAGGTAACCTACCATTAATTGGTTAACCCTACACGTCTGTCATACACACCAGGTAACCTAACATTAATTGGTTAACCCTACATGTCGTCATACACACCAGGTAACCTACCATTAATTGGTTAACCCTACAAGTCCATCATACACACCAGGTAACCTACCATTAATTGGTTAACCCTACATGTCCATCATACACACCAGGTAATTAACCTACCATTAATTGGTTAACCCTACATGTCTGTCATACACACCAAGTAACCTACCATTAATTGGTTAACCCTACTTGTCTGTCATACACACCAAGTAACCTACCATTAATTGGTTAACCCTACATGTCTGTCATACACACCAGGTAACCTACCATTAATTGGTTAACCCTACAAGTCCATCATACACACCAGGTAACCTATCATTAATTGGTTAACCCTACATGTCGTCATACACACCAGGTAACCTACCATTAATTGGTAAACCCTACAAGTCCATCATACACACCAGGTAACCTACCATTAATTGGTTAACCCTACATGTCTGTCATACACACCAGGCACCAGGTAACCTACCATTAATTGGTTAACCCTACATGTCTGTCATACACACCAGGTAACCTACCATTAATTGGTTAACCCTACACGTCTGTCATACACACCAGGTAACCTACCATTAATTGGTTAACCCTACATGTCTGTCATACACACCAGGTAACCTACCATTAATTGGTTAACCCTACATGTCTGTCATACACACCAGGTAACCTACCATTTATTGGTTAACCCTACATATGTCTGTCATATGTTGGTGACTCCTATAGATAAGAGTGACCCATGACCTTAACTATAAGAGTGACACATGACCTTAATGATAAGTGTGACCCATGACCTTAATGATAAGTTTGACCCATCACCTTAATGAGTGTCCATGCAAGGTGACCCTGCTCTTACTGTGTGATATTGATCTGACCTTTGTCCTTACTTTGTGGGCTTGATATTAATGTATACATATAAACCTGTGAGCTTGATATTAATGTGTAAACCTGAAGGATGACCTTGACCTTACTGTTTGGCCATGATCTTACTAAGTGACCTTCACTTTATTCTGTGACCTAATTCAACTGTGTGACTTTGACCTTACTATGTGCCCCTGACCTTGCTATGTGACCCTGACCTTACATGTGACCCTGACCTTACATGTGACACTGACTTTACTGTGTGACCCTAACTTTACTGTACATGTGTGACTCTGGCCTTAAAGTGACACTGATTTTACTCTGTGACCCTGACCTTACTGTGACACTGACTTAACTGTGTGACATGGCCTTGTTGTGTGACCCTGCCCTTGCTTTGTGACCCTTACTTTACTTCATGAACCTGATCTTGACCAGTGACCTTGATCTTGCTATGTGATCCTGACCTTACTTTATTACTGACCTTTATGTATGACCCTGACCTTTCTGTGTGACCCTGACCTTACTTTATTACTCTGACCTTGCTGTGTGACCTTGACCTCGCTGTGTGACCTTGACCTCGCTGTGTGACCTGGAAGATGATCATTTTCTTACTGACCATTGTAGAAGAAAATTACTGTGTGGCCATTCTGAGCTAATCTAGTTCGGTGCCACAATGTTATCCATTACAAAAATATTTCAACCATGAATAACTCGTAATCAAGCGACAGTTTGGTCTAATAAATCTATTAAATACAGACTAATTCTAGGTAGAATCCTGTTGAAACATTATATATTCCACAGACGAGATTTAAATTCAAGGCCAAACAGAAGAGCTACAAACAAATTTACTCATTGAATGAGTGTAAGGAGAGTCATAATTAACCGATCGATAGCATGTCCTACACAAATTAACCATATATGGATTTTTAATTGGCCATAAGTAATGAGATGTCTGGCATTGCTGTGACATTTATAGGACGTGACAAAGCCACAGGTATTATACCTGTCCTACAGTCTGGGGGCCTGCACTCGTACAACGCCGCAGGTATTATACCTGTCCTACAGTCTGGGGGCCTGCACTCGTACAACGCCACAGGTATTATACCTGTCCTACAGACTGGGGGCCTGCACTCGTACAACGCCGCAGGTATTATACCTGTCCTACAGACTGGGGGCCTGCACTCGTACAACGCCACAGGTATTATACCTGTCCTACAGTCTGGGGGCCTGCACTCGTACAACGCCGCAGGTATTATACCTGTCCTACAGTCTGGGGGCCTGCACTCGTACAACGCCACAGGTATTATACCTGTCCTACAGACTGGGGGCCTGCACTCGTACAACGCCGCAGGTATTATACCTGTCCTACAGACTGGGGGCCTGCACTCGTACAACGCCGCAGGTATTATACCTGTCCTACAGTCTGGGGGCCTGCACTCGTACAACGCCGCAGGTATTATACCTGTCCTACAGACTGGGGGCCTGCACTCGTACAACGCCGCAGGTATTATACCTGTCCTACAGACTGGGGGCCTGCACTCGTACAACGCCGCAGGTATTATACCTGTCCTACAGACTGGGGGCCTGCACTCGTACAACGCCGCAGGTATTATACCTGTCCTACAGACTGGGGGCCTGCACTCGTACAACGCCACAGGTATTATACCTGTCCTACAGTCTGGGGGCCTGCACTCGTACAACGCCGCAGGTATTATACCTGTCCTACAGACTGGGGGCCTGCACTCGTACAACGCCGCAGGTATTATACCTGTCCTACAGTCTGGGGGCCTGCACTCGTACAACGCCACAGGTATTATACCTGTCCTACAGACTGGGGGCCTGCACTCGTACAACGCCGCAGGTATTATACCTGTCCTACAGACTGGGGGCCTGCACTCGTACAACGCCGCAGGTATTATACCTGTCCTACAGACTGGGGGCCTGCACTCGTACAACGCCGCAGGTATTATACCTGTCCTACAGTCTGGGGGCCTGCACTCGTACAACGCCGCAGGTATTATACCTGTCCTACAGACTGGGGGCCTGCACTCGTACAACGCCACAGGTATTATACCTGTCCTACAGTCTGGGGGCCTGCACTCGTACAACGCCGCAGGTATTATACCTGTCCTACAGTCTGGGGGCCTGCACTCGTACAACGCCGCAGGTATTATACCTGTCCTACAGTCTGGGGGCCTGCACTCGTACAACGCCGCAGGTATTATACCTGTCCTACAGTCTGGGGGCCTGCACTCGTACAACGCCGCAGGTATTATACCTGTCCTACAGACTGGGGGCCTGCACTCGTACAACGCCACAGGTATTATACCTGTCCTGAAGTACAGTCTGGGGGCCTGCACTCGTACAACGCCACAGGTATTATACCTGTCCTACAGACTGGGGGCCTGCACTCGTACAACGCCGCAGGTATTATACCTGTCCTACAGACTGGGGGCCTGCACTCGTACAACGCCGCAGTGCCTTTAACACTACATTGTACTGCTTCAATGGCTTTAGAACGACGTGATAACAACTATAGAAATACAGAAGTAATGATCACTCACATCATTTCCTTACCACAGAATTTTTATATAGGAGACATGCTTTGCTGTACGTCGATTTTATAGTCACAACTCTGTTTTGTAAGGAAACTAGGGCCACTAGGAGGGGGAAGCTAGGAGAAAGAGAGAGAAAGAGAGAGAGAGAAAGAGTGAGAGAAAAAGAGGGAGGACATGCTCAGATATATCCAGTTACTATATATATCACAATCTAGCCAGTATTTTTTTGGGGGGGGGGGGGGGGTCTGTCGCTCTCTCTCTCTTCTGTTGTTAGGCCCCCCTCTCTCTTTCTCTCTTGCTTCTGTCTCTCCATTTTTCTGTCAGGCCTCTCTCTCCTAGCTGCCTGTCTCTGTTTTTCTCTCTCTATCTCTCTCTTTCTCTCTTGCTTCTGTCTCTCCATTCTTCTGTTAGCCCCCCCCCCCCCCCCCTCTCTTTCTCTCTTGCTTGTCTCTCCATTCTTCTGTTAGGCCCCCCTCTCTCTTTCTCTCTTGCTTGTCTCTCCATTCTTCTGTTAGGCCCCCCTCTCTCTTTCTCTCTTGCTTCTGTCTCTCCATTTTTCTGTAAGGCCTCTCTCTCCTAGCTGCCCTCTCTCTGTTTCTCTCTCTATCTCTCTCTCTCTCTCTTGCTTCTGTCTCTCCATTCTTCTGTTAGGCCCCCCTCTCTCTTTCTCTCTTGCTTGTCTCTCCATTCTTCTGTTAGGCCACTCTCTCTGTCTGACGCTCTATCAATCTCTTTCTCTCTTTTTCTTGCTTCTCTCCATCCATTCTTCCATTTGGCCTCTCTGTACATCTCCTGACTTCTTTCTCTCTGTCTGTCCATCAGTTCTTCTCAATCTCTCTCAAGAGAAAGGAAGAACTGACAGAAAGAGAGGATAAATAAAGCTACCAATATAAATATGGCGACCAGTTATATTGTAAATAAATCTACCGATATATATATGGCGACCAGTTATATTGTAAATAAATCAACCGATATATATATGGCGACCAGTTATATTGTAAATAAATCAACCGATATATATATGGCGACCAGTTATATTGTAAATAAATCTACTGATATAAATATGGCGACCAGTTATATTGTAAATAAATCTACCAATATAAATATGGCGACCAATTATATTGTAAATAAATCTACTGATATAAATATATAAGGCGACCAGTTAATGATATAAATATGGCGACCAGTTATATTGTAAATAAATCTACCAATATAAATATGGCGACTAGTTATATTGTAAATAAATCTACCAATATAAATATGGCGACCAGTTATATTGTAAATAAATCTACCAATATAAATATGGCGACCAGTTATATTGTAAATAAATCTACCAATATATATATGGCGACCAGTTAATGATATAAATATGGCGACCAGTTATATTGTAAATAAATCTACCAATATATATATATGGCGACCAGTTATATTGTAAATAAATCAACCGATATATATATATGGCAACCAGTTATATTGTAAATAAATCTACCGATATATATATGGCGACCAGTTATATTGTAAATAAATCAACCGATATATATATGGCGACCAGTTATATTGTAAATAAATCAACCGATATATATATGGCGACCAGTTATATTGTAAATAAATCAACCGATATATATATGGCGACAAGTTATATTGTAAATAAATCTACCGATATAAATATGGCGACCAGTTATATTGTAAATAAATCTACCGATATATATATGGCGACCAGTTATATTGTAAATAAATCTACCGATATAAATATGGCGACCACTTATATTGTAAATAAATCTACCGATATATATATGGCGACCAACTAGTAATATTGTAAATAAATCTACCGATATATATATGGCGACCAGCTAGTAATATTGTAAATAAATCTACAGATATAAATATGGCGACCAATTATATTGTAAAATCTTGACATGTACACCAGGACCTTGTTTACAGAACATCTTAAAAATTCTAAATATTGTTTCCTTGTTGTTTCTTTTTTAAATCCTGACATCATTGATTTATATAATGAAGAGAAAACATGTGAGGCCAGGTGTTTGTGTGAGCCGGTTATTATGTCCTGTGCTGTAGGGAAGCTAAGTATAGCTAACATTGCGTGTGTCTGTGACCGTTATTACCAGGGTCAGCAGTCATGTCAACAGACATGTTACAATCAATAAAATAAATTACTGTATGTCGATTGTCATAATTCCTTAGGATGATAACAAACATTATTGTATGGGACGGCTAAGTACTGCCCGATCGTTACCACAATACAGCCCTCTATACGCCACACAATCATACAGATCATCTTTCCGTTTTAGCTCCGAACAAAAACAAAAATATTTCTGTTTGGAGTTGAATGGTATACCAATCAGATAGAGTAATAGATATACATATATGTAGCCAGTAATTCATGTTGTCTCGCCGTGTACAGCCTTAAATACCAGTCCTCTGTCAAATTCATTCATCTACGATTCGGTCCCGTACAGCAGTGATATTGATATCATATATGCAATAAAAACGTATCTTTTAAGTATTTGAAGTCCTGTGCATTACTTTGCCTCAATTTGATAACATACAACATGGAACATGTCTATATAGAATGATAGGTCCAACAATATGATTCCCTTTACAGATTTCAGGTGTGGTATTTGAAGGTTCAATGTACACTTTGAGGTTTTTGATAATTATATATTATGTGCCTGGACTACATTGTAAATATTGTAACATATTCATATGACACATAACAAGGAACTGTCATTAACATCCCTAAACAGGATAGGACCATCGCTGGTTACATCAATATCCTAAGATACGACCCTCACTGGTTACACCATATCCTAAAATACGACCCTCACTGGTTACACCGATATCCTAAATCAAGATACGACCCTCACTGGTTACACCAATATCCTAAGATACGACCCTCACTGGTTACACCGATATCCTAAGATACGACCCTCACTGGTTACAACAATATCCTAAGATACGACCCTCATTGGTTACAGCGATATCCTAAAATACGACCCTCACTGGTTACACCAATATCCTAAGATACGACCCTCACTGGTTACACCAATATCCTAAGATACGACCCTCACTGGTTACACCAATATCCTAAAATACGACCCTCATTGGTTACAGCGATATCCTTATATATATATACGACCCTCACTAATTCAGTAATTATGACTGTGAAACCCTTGCTAATTATTTTACTTTGTAACGGTCCTTGTGTTCTTCGCTGAATGTATAATTGGTTCACTGTGTATATTAATAACATACAATTTCTTATAAAAAAAAGAACACCATATCCTTAGATACAGTAATAATACAGTGAAATTGATATAATTTTAATTTCAAACACAACCAGGAAAATTTGAAAGTTCCAATGGTTGATTATAACAAATCACAAACCATTAATTGATCAACTGATGTTGTTAACTGATTATGACTCAAGTCTCCTTTTATTAACAAATTGTTAAGTTTCTCTCTGTATCAACTCGGAGTATTAGTTGCCACATTTAACTAGTAAGATGGAAATGCTGAAGTACCAGAGGGGAAGTAGTCAATGACATTAAATGCAGCAAAACCAGATAATTATGGACATCAAACGAGTTATTTGTAGGACGTGGCGACACCCATCGTGACTGGTGGTATACAGTACCAGCCGTTAGGATCAGTAGGTAATTAAACTGATACTATATATACTCCCCCACAAACCCACAGTTTGATCCTTTTTCATTTTTGAAATAAAATTTGATGAAAATGAACCCCAGAGTCACATCATAATATTGTCACTGTCACAACCCCAGAGTTTGATCCTTTTTCATTTTTGAAATAAAATTTGATGAAAATGAACCCCAGAGTCACATCATAATATTGTCACTGTCACAACCCCAGAGTTTGATCCTTTTTCATTTTTGAAATAAAATTTGATGAAAATGAACCCCAGAGTCACATCAAAATATTGTCACTGTCACAACCCCAGAGTTTGATCCTTTTTCATTTTTGAAATAAAATTTGATGAAAATGAACCCTAGAGTGACATCATAATAGTGTCGGTGTCACAACCCCAGAGTGACATCACAATAGTGTCACTGTCACAACCCCAGAGTGACATCACAATAGTGTCGCTGTCACAACCCCAGAGTCACATTATAATAGTGTCGCTGTCACAACCCCAGAGTCACATCATTTAAGCATTGAAATGCTTTCAGTTGGAAGTTATGGGCTGATGAATGCCAACTGGACAAAGGCAAATTTAATGAAGCGCTTCATGTTGAATTTGCCTTTGTCCAGTTGGCATTCATCAGCCCATAACTTCCAAGTGAAAGCAGTTCAATGCTTATATTTACATTTGACAACGATTTTTAAAGACTATATCCAGGAAGTTTGCTCCGACGATGAATGAACAAATTATTATCGTCAAAGACGGAACAGCCTTTTCAACAGCCATCTTTTGTAATCGCCGACGTGACAATTATGACGTCACTATAATAATGACGTCATAATAAAGACTTGGAAGTTATGGACTCATAACTTCCAAGTGAGCTTGGTAAAGTTATATAGTGGGGCTGCAGTGTAAATGTAAATGTAATAGTGTCGATGTCACAACCCCAGAGTGACATCATAATATTGTCACTGTCACAACCCCAGAGTGACATCATAATATTGTCACTGTCACAACCCCACAGTGACATCATAATAGTATCACTGTCACAACCCCAGAGTGACATCATAATAGTATCACTGTCACAAACTCAGTCACTTCATAATATTGTCGCTGTCACAACCCCAGAGTGACATCATAATAGTGTCGCTGTCACAACCCCAGAGTGACATCATAATAGTGTCACTGTCACACACCCAGAGTGACATCATAATAGTGTCGCTGTCATAACCCCAGAGTGACATCATAATAGTGTCGCTGTCACAACCCCAGAGTGACATCATAATAGTGTCACTGTCACAACCCCAGAGTGACATCATAATAGTGTCGGTGTCAGAACCCCAGAGTGACATCATAATATTGTCACTGTCACAACCCTAGAGTGACATCATAATAGTGTCACTGTCACAACCCCAGAGTGACATCATAATAGTGTCACTGTCACACCCCCAGAGTGACATCACAATATTGTCACTGTCACAACCCCAGTGTGACATCATAATAGTGTCACTGTCACAACCCCAGAGTGACATCATAATAGTGTCACTGTCACAACCCCAGAGTGACATCATAATAGTATCACTGTCACACCCCCAGAGTGACATCATAATATTGTCACTGTCACAACCCCAGAGTGACATCATAATAGTGTCGCTGTCATAACTCCCTGTTTTAGTTTTTCTAACAGATGTTAGCGTATCTAAACGGTATGAATACTTCAAGGGACAAAAAACCTTAAAACACATCAAGGGCCATAACTCTTGTTTTTTACTTCTATCATAACCGGGGCCGCGGTGGCCGAGTGGTTAAGGTGTCCCGACACTTTAACACTAGCCCTCCACCACTGGGTTGCGAGTTCGAAACCTACGTGGGGCAGTTGCCAGGTACTGACCGTAGGCCGGTGGTTTTTCTCCGGGTACTCCGGCTTTCCTCCACCTCCAAAACCTGGCACGTCCTTAAATGACCCTGGCTGTTAATAGGACGTTAAATATAAACAAACTAAACAAACCAAATTCTATCATAACCATTTGACTAACAAAACATGTTGGTATTTTGCATGAGCATTTATATATAATTACCAGTTTGAGTGAAGGAAACAGCCAGCTACACTTGTCATATGTGAGGTTTAATATTCAGGATACAATGATACATTTTACATATTTACAGATCATTAATTATAACATGAAGACCATATTGATAATATATAAAGAACAAAGAGTTCTGAATGTCCAAATATCTCTGCAGTGTGGACACTGAAAATGTCAAATGGACTTACTTCTAGTATCATCATAAAAATCCGAGACATTTTACTTTTGTATCCGAGACATTTTATTTTCAAATTCTGTAAATTCATTTGTTTAAATATGAAAAATCACTACTTTTGTATTCTCCATTTTCATTGGTTTAAATATGAGAAAACTATTTTTTATTCTTCATTTTCATTGGTTTAAATATGAGAAATCATTTTTTTTGTATTTTTCATTTTCATTGGTAAAATATGAGAAATCATTATTTTTCTACTCTGCATTTTCATTGGTTTGAATATGAAAAAAGTAATCCTTTTCAATAGACATAGTTTTGATGTGTAACTCCAGATCTAGAGGAAAAAGAAAGTATGTTTAAAAAGAATATTTATCAACATTTCACTGCTAAAACCGAGATAAAACAAATCAAGTAGAGGAGGAGGAGCCTACAGTCAGTGTAACAGAAGCAGTGTACACTATATATATGTACCCATTATGCCTGTATTTACCCCAGTCAGCTATATAATAGTCACTCTGTGCAGCTCAATATATTTGTGGATCCGCTCATGCCTGAACATTTTTGCTATTTTATTACATGGAGATGATAATATCAGTTTTCAGGTGAGAAAATAAAACAGTGGATCACATATATAGCTAACAGGGTAAAACACTTGATTGTATATATATCTATATATATAGAATGGGTGGTATGTCAATGTGTGGGAATAAACTCACGGGGACCTGTCGATCGATGTGAAATAAACTCACGGGGACCTGTCGATCGATGTGAAATAAACCCACGGGGACCTGTCGATCGATGTGAAATAAACTCACGGGGACCTGTCGATCGATGTGAAATAAACCCACGGGGACCTGTCGATCGATGTGAAATAAACTCACGGGGACCTGTCGATCGATGTGAAATAAACCCATGGGGACCTGTCGATCGATGTGAAATAAACCCACGGGGACCTGTCGATCGATGTGAAATAAACTCACGGGGAGATGTCGATTGATGTGAAATAAACTCACGGGGACCTGTCGATCGATGTGAAATAAACCCACGGGGACCTGTCGATCGATGTGAAATAAACTCACGGGGAGATGTCGATTGATGTGAAATAAACCCACGGGGACCTGTCGATCGATGTGAAATAAACCCACGGGGACAAACTCACGGGGACCTGTTGATCGATGTGAAATAAACCCACGGGGACCTGTCGATCGATGTGAAATAAACCCACGGGGACCTGTCGATCGATGTGAAATAAACCCACGTCTGATGGTGATTAAACCATTGACCAAAGATAAAGTAAGGATAAAGGATAAAGTGAGGATGAAAAAGATTAAGTGAAGATAAAGAAAAGATATAGTGGAGATAAAGATAAATTTAAGATAATGTGAGGGTAAAGTAAGGATAAAGATAAAGTTAGCCTCATAAAAAGATAAAGTGAGAATGAAGATAAAGTGAAGATAAAGATAATGTGAGGGTAAAGTAAGGATAAAGATAAAATTAGCCTTATAAAAAGATAAAGTGAGAATGAAGATAAAGTGAAGATAAAGAAAGTGAAGATAGATAAAAATAAAGTGAGAATGAAGAAAATAAAGTGAAGATAAAGATAAAGTGAGAACAGAATGACGATTATCCAGAAGTAAAGTTAATTTATATAGCTTATATTTTTTTTATAATTAACAGTCAGTGTATTATCATATTTAGTGTATCATACTAAACTTAAAATATATGTTGTGGATCAATAGATGTTTATCCATATAGAGCTTCATCTTCAGCAATATATTACAGTAATGTCAGATAAAACAGAAATATCTACAGCTGATCAGGATCAGTAGAGCGTTTTACACAGGTATAGCTACAGGTAACCTAGAGCCACCGTCAACGGAGTCCCACACGTTGGGCGGCCTCCAGCACTGGAGCATATGCCTGTATCACTTTCACTGCACATCTTTCCAAGTGCAGATATCACAATATCTGGGTCAGGAGGATTGTCAGTTCTAACTGGGTCAGGCCAAAGGTCACAAGTATGGAAAGTGAAAACAGACAATTTACTTGTGACATATTGCATGGTGTTATATTTATCCTTAATGTCAAGTGTCAAGCTTCAGAGAGATGCAGCTCAAAGTGTGTCTCCAAGCATTATTTTGGTCACTTAACACTGTCAAGATTGTGGGGGGGGGGGGGGGGGGGGGGGGGGGGCAGTTCAAGTGATGTGTGTCCCCAAATAAAACCAGGCTCAGGCTATGGCAAGTGATGTGTATCACCAACTTATCTAAAATTAGGTCACAGGTAAACTAACAGAGCGATACAAATTGTCATCCCTCAATTACCAGGGTATATACCTTATTTATTCTCAATAAGCCCTCTCTTACTGTGTTAAGTTGAGTACAGCCACAATATACCTCTAGATATAGCTAGCTATAGAGAGAACTTCCCCTCAGCTCCATCAGTTGAGTACAGCCACAATATACCTCTAGATATAGCTAGCTATAGAGAGAACTTCCCCTCAGCTCCATCAGTTGAGTACAGTCACAATATACCTCTAGATATAGCTAGCTATGGAGATAACTTCCCCTCAGCTCCATCAGTTGAGTACAGCCACAATATACCTCTAGATATAGCTAGCTATAGAGAGAACTTCCCCTCAGCTCCATCAGTTGAGTACAGCCACAATATACCTCTAGATATAGCTAGCTATAGAGATAACTTCTCAGCTCCATCAGTTGAGTACAGCCACAATATACCTCTAGATATAGCTAGCTATAGAGAAAACTTCCCCTCAGCTCCATCAGTTGAGTACAGCCACAATATACCTCTAGATATAGCTAGCTATGGAGAGAACTTCCCCTCAGCTCCATCAGTTGAGTACAGCCACAATACACCTCTAGATATAGCTAGCTATGGAGATAACTTCTCAGCTCCATCAGTTGAGTACAGCCACAATATACCTCTAGATATAGCTAGCTATGGAGATAACTTCTCAGCTCCATCAGTTGAGTACAGCCACAATATACCTCTAGTTATAGCTAGCTATAGAGAGAACTTCCCCTCAGCTCCATCAGTTGAGTACAGCCACAATATACCTCTAGATATAGCTAGCTATAGAGAGAACTTCTCAGCTCCATCAGTTGAGTACAGCCACAATACACCTCTAGATATAGCTAGCTATAGAGATAACTTCTCAGCTCCATCAGTTGAGTACAGCCACAATATACCTCTAGATATAGCTAGCTATGGAGAGAACTTCTCAGCTCCATCAGTTGAGTACAGCCACAATATACCTCTAGATATAGCTAGCTATGGAGAGAACTTCTCAGCTCCATCAGTTGAGTACAGCCACACCTCTAGATATAGCTAGCTATAGAGAGAACTTCCCCTCAGCTCCATCAGTTGAGTACAGCCACAATATACCTCTAGATATAGCTAGCTATGGAGAAAACTTCTCAGCTCCATCAGTTGAGTACAGCCACAATATACCTCTAGATATAGCTAGCTATATAGAACTTCTCCTCAGCTCCATCAGTTGAGTACAGCCACAATAGACCTCTAGATATAGCTAGCTATAGAGAGAACTTCCCCTCAGCTCCATCAGTTGAGTACAGCCACAATATACCTCTAGATATAGCTAGCTATAGAGATAACTTCTCAGCTCCATCAGTTGAGTACAGCCACACCTCTAGATATAGCTAGCTATGGAGATAACTTCCCCTCAGCTCCATCAGTTAAGTACAGCCACAATATACCTCTAGATATAGCTAGCTATTGAGAGAACTTCTCAGCTCCATCAGTTGAGTACAGCCACAATATATACCTCTAGATATAGCTAGCTATTGAGAGAACTTCTCAGCTCCATCAGTTGAGTACAGCCACAATATACCTCTAGATATAGCTAGCTATGGAGATAACTTCCCCTCAGCTCCATCAGTTGAGTACAGCCACAATATACCTCTAGATATAGCTAGCTATGGAGATAACTTCTCAGCTCCATCAGTTGAGTACAGCCACAATATACCTCTAGATATAGCTAGCTATGGAGAGAACTTCTCAGCTCCATCAGTTGAGTACAGCCACAATATACCTCTAGATATAGCTAGCTATAGAGAGAACTTCCCCTCAGCTCCATCAGTTGAGTACAGCCACAATATACCTCTAGATATAGCTAGCTATGGAGAGAACTTCTCAGCTCCATCAGTTGAGTACAGCCACAATATACCTCTATATATAGCTAGCTATGGAGAGAACTTCTCAGCTCCATCAGTTGAGTACAGCCACAATATACCTCTAGATATAGCTAGCTATAGAGAGAACTTCCCCTCAGCTCCATCAGTTGAGTACAGCCACAATATACCTCTAGATATAGCTAGCTATGGAGAGAACTTCCCCTCAGCTCCATCAGTTGAGTACAGCCACAATATACCTCTAGATATAGCTAGCTATAGAGAGAACTTCTCAGCTCCATCAGTTGAGTACAGCCACAATATACCTCTAGATATAGCTAGCTATAGAGAGAACTTCTCAGCTCCATCAGTTGAGTACAGCCACAATATACCTCTAGATATAGCTAGCTATAGAGAGAACTTCCCCTCAGCTCCATCAGTTGAGTACAGCCACAATATACCTCTAGATATAGCTAGCTATGGAGAGAACTTCCCCTCAGCTCCATCAGTTGAGTACAGCCACAATACACCTCTAGATATAGCTAGCTATGGAGATAACTTCTCAGCTCCATCAGTTGAGTACAGCCACAATATACCTCTAGATATAGCTAGCTATGGAGATAACTTCTCAGCTCCATCAGTTGAGTACAGCCACAATATACCTCTAGTTATAGCTAGCTATAGAGAGAACTTCCCCTCAGCTCCATCAGTTGAGTACAGCCACAATATACCTCTAGATATAGCTAGCTATAGAGAGAACTTCTCAGCTCCATCAGTTGAGTACAGCCACAATACACCTCTAGATATAGCTAGCTATAGAGATAACTTCTCAGCTCCATCAGTTGAGTACAGCCACAATATACCTCTAGATATAGCTAGCTATGGAGAGAACTTCTCAGCTCCATCAGTTGAGTACAGCCACAATATACCTCTAGATATAGCTAGCTATGGAGAGAACTTCTCAGCTCCATCAGTTGAGTACAGCCACACCTCTAGATATAGCTAGCTATAGAGAGAACTTCCCCTCAGCTCCATCAGTTGAGTACAGCCACAATATACCTCTAGATATAGCTAGCTATGGAGAAAACTTCTCAGCTCCATCAGTTGAGTACAGCCACAATATACCTCTAGATATAGCTAGCTATATAGAACTTCTCCTCAGCTCCATCAGTTGAGTACAGCCACAATAGACCTCTAGATATAGCTAGCTATAGAGAGAACTTCCCCTCAGCTCCATCAGTTGAGTACAGCCACAATATACCTCTAGATATAGCTAGCTATAGAGATAACTTCTCAGCTCCATCAGTTGAGTACAGCCACACCTCTAGATATAGCTAGCTATGGAGATAACTTCCCCTCAGCTCCATCAGTTAAGTACAGCCACAATATACCTCTAGATATAGCTAGCTATTGAGAGAACTTCTCAGCTCCATCAGTTGAGTACAGCCACAATATATACCTCTAGATATAGCTAGCTATTGAGAGAACTTCTCAGCTCCATCAGTTGAGTACAGCCACAATATACCTCTAGATATAGCTAGCTATGGAGATAACTTCCCCTCAGCTCCATCAGTTGAGTACAGCCACAATATACCTCTAGATATAGCTAGCTATGGAGATAACTTCTCAGCTCCATCAGTTGAGTACAGCCACAATATACCTCTAGATATAGCTAGCTATGGAGAGAACTTCTCAGCTCCATCAGTTGAGTACAGCCACAATATACCTCTAGATATAGCTAGCTATAGAGAGAACTTCCCCTCAGCTCCATCAGTTGAGTACAGCCACAATATACCTCTAGATATAGCTAGCTATGGAGAGAACTTCTCAGCTCCATCAGTTGAGTACAGCCACAATATACCTCTATATATAGCTAGCTATGGAGAGAACTTCTCAGCTCCATCAGTTGAGTACAGCCACAATATACCTCTAGATATAGCTAGCTATAGACAGAACTTCCCCTCAGCTCCATCAGTTGAGTACAGCCACAATATACCTCTAGATATAGCTAGCTATGGAGAGAACTTCCCCTCAGCTCCATCAGTTGAGTACAGCCACAATATACCTCTAGATATAGCTAGCTATAGAGAGAACTTCTCAGCTCCATCAGTTGAGTACAGCCACAATATACCTCTAGATATAGCTAGCTATAGAGAGAACTTCTCAGCTCCATCAGTTGAGTACAGCCACAATATACCTCTAGATATAGCTAGCTATAGAGAGAACTTCCCCTCAGCTCCATCAGTTGAGTACAGCCACAATATACCTCTAGATATAGCTAGCTATGGAGAGAACTTCTCAGCTCCATCAGTTGAGTACAGCCACAATATACCTCTAGATATAGCTAGCTATAGAGAGAACTTCCCCTCAGCTCCATCAGTTGAGTACAGCCACAATATACCTCTAGATATAGCTAGCTATGGAGAGAACTTCTCAGCTCCATCAGTTGAGTACAGCCACACCTCTAGATATAGCTAGCTATATGGATAGAACTTCTCAGCTCCATCAGTTGAGTACAGCCACAATATACCTCTAGATATAGCTAGCTATAGAGATGACTTCTCAGCTCCATCAGTTGAGTACAGCCACAATAGACCTCTAGATATAGCTAGCTATGGAAAGAACTTCTCAGCTCCATCAGTTGAGTACAGCCACAATATACCTCTAGATATAGCTAGCTATTGAGAGAACTTCTCAGCTCCATCAGTTGAGTACAGCCACACCTCTAGATATAGCTAGCTATAGAGAGAACTTCTCAGCTCCATCAGTTGAGTACAGCCACAATATACCTCTAGATATAGCTAGCTATGGAGAGAACTTCTCAGCTCCATCAGTTGAGTACAGCCACAATATACCTCTAGATATAGCTAGCTATGGAGAGAACTTCTCAGCTCCATCAGTTGAGTACAGCCACAATAGACCTCTAGATATAGCTAGCTATGGAGAGAACTTCTCAGCTCCATCAGTTGAGTACAGCCACAATATACCTCTAGATATAGCTAGCTATGGAGAGAACTTCCCCTCAGCTCCATCAGTTGAGTACAGCCACAATATACCTCTAGATATAGCTAGCTATAGAGAGAACTTCCCCTCAGCTCCATCAGTTGAGTACAGCCACAATATACCTCTAGATATAGCTAGCTATGGAGAGAACTTCTCAGCTCCATCAGTTGAGTACAGCCACAATATACCTCTAGATATAGCTAGCTATAGAGAGAACTTCCCCTCAGCTCCATCAGTTGAGTACAGCCACAATATACCTCTAGATATAGCTAGCTATGGAGATAACTTCTCAGCTCCATCAGTTGAGTACAGCCACAATATACCTCTAGATATAGCTAGCTATGGAGAGAACTTCTCAGCTCCATCAGTTGAGTACAGCCACAATATACCTCTAGATATAGCTAGCTATGGAGAGAACTTCTCAGCTCCATCAGTTGAGCGTATAAGACTATAGTAAGCCAGAGGTCTCGGGTTCAATCCCTAGCGGAGGCAGCGATTTAAATTCAATCAATCATGCTTTCCGTTACCTATGTTACCTATGTTTATCAGTCAAGTTAAATTTTTATTTAGAACATTTATATTGATCAAGCTGTAGCTAAGCTGTCAACATTGGAATGGAATAAACAATGTTTGTAGATCTGGCCATCATTTTTCATTTCATAATCTATTTGCAAGATGGCAGTTGTCATTTTAGTTCCTTCACATTATTAGGGTGATATATATCTGAGGAAAACCCACCTCATATTTTTGTACAAACTTTTTCTACCTGAGGTTTGAACACCACTCATCAACCATAGTAAAGACGGCGTCATCGTTTGAATATTGGTATAATCTTGTCCTTCAGACCTTTTCCTTCAGTACCATACCAGACATGGGGTTATTACCAGACATGGGGTTATTATTAGACATGGGGTTATTACCAGACATGGGGTTATTACCAGACATGGGCTTATTACCAGACATGGGGTTATTACTAGACATGGGCTTATTACCAGACATGGGCTTATTGCCAGGCATGAAGTTATTACCAGACATGGGCTTATTACCAGACAGGCTTATTACCAGACATGGGCTTATTACCAGACATGGGTTTATTACCAGGCATGGGCTTATTACCAGACATGGTCTTATTACCAGACATGGGCTTATTACCAGACATGGGTTTATTACCACACATGGGCGTGTATTACCAGACATGGATTTATTACCACACATGGGCTTATTACCAGACACGGGCTTATTACCAGACATGGGCTTATTACCAGACACGGGCTTATTACCAGACATGGGCTTATTGCCAGGCATGAAGTTATAACCAGACATGGGGTTATTACCAGACATGGGGTTATTACTAGATATGGGCTTATTACCAGACATGGATTTATTACTACACATGGGCTTATTACCAGACATTGGCTTATTACCAGACATGGACTTATTACCAGACACGGGCTTATTACCAGACATGGGCTTATTACCACACATGGGCTTATTACCACACATGGGCTTATTACCAGACATTGGCTTATTACCAGACATGGGCTTATTACCACACATGGGCTTATTACCACACATGGGCTTATTACCACACATGGGCTTATTACCACACATGGGCTTATTACCAGACATTGGCTTATTACCAGACATGGGCTTATTACCAGACATGGGCTTATTACCAGACATGGGCTTATTACCACACATGGGCTTATTACCACACATGGGCTTATTACCAGACAGGCTTATTACCAGACATGGGCTTATTACCAGACATGGGCTTATTACCACACATGGGGTTATTACTAGACATGGGCCTATTACCACACATGGACATGGACTTATTACCAGACATGGGCTTATTACCAGGCATGGACTTATTACCACACATGGACTTATTACCAGACATGGACTTATTACCAGACATGGGCTTATTACCAGACATGGGCTTATTACCACACATGGGCTTATTACCACACATGGGCTTATTACCAGACATGGGCTTATTACCAGACAGGCTTATTACCAGACATGGGCTTATTACCACACATGGGTTTCTTGCTGGATAAATAAGGGTTGGTGTATATAGGATATCTAAGGCTGCCATAATCTATGTCTCAGTGTACATACAGAGACACAAGTGTTTGTAAATGTCACTTTAATCAGGATTTCAGGTTAAAGCTACTTAATTGTTTGTCCACCTGTAATTAATAACACAGGTGAGATATGATTTCAGGTTTACCAAATATTTTTGTTACGTTTTGAAATTTTTTCAATGTTTAAACAGACAGCATACAACTATTTCTGTCACCTACATATCAGGGGTTTTGCCCATTTACAACATTACATACCTGTAATTAGTTACCTGTACAGGTAAAACACTGACCCAAAGGTATGCTCCGCCAGGCAGCCTTTATTTTTTATCATGTATATTTTGATAAATGGAGTTGTTCTATACACTGTGTGCCTATAAATATTTGTAACCTGGTCAGTTTCTTATCACACATACAGGTATATCTTGATGTTAGCCCATCATTTCTTACCTGTAATTAGTTTCTGTAGAGGAAAATTAGCCACTGAAGCAGGGAATGTAATACAGAAAAGTTCAGGTGTTCTATATATATATCTACCATTGTTATCTTTGATGAGCTCTTCAAGGCATTATGGTCAGTCTAAAACTCATCTATCCCCGAATTATACAGTGACTTTAAATCTCATCTGTCCCTGAATTACAGTGAGTCTAAAACTCATCTGTCCCTGAATTATACAGTGAGTCTAAAACTCATCTGTCCCTGAATTACAGTGAGTTTAAATCTCATCTGTCCCTGAATTATACAGCGAGTCTAAATCTCATCTGTCCCTGAATTATACAGTGAGTCTAAAACTCATCTGTCCCTGAATTATACAGTGAGTCTAAATCTCATCTGTCCCTGAATTATACAGTGAGTCTAAATCTCATCTGTCCCTGAATTATACAGCGAGTCTAAAACTCATCTATCCCTGAATTATACAGTGAGTCTAAAACTCATCTGTCCCTGAATTACAGTGAGTTTAAATCTCATCTGTCCCTGAATTACAGTGAGTTTAAATCTCATCTGTCCCTGAATTACAGTGAGTTTAAATCTCATCTGTCCCTGAATTATACATTTAAATTTGGTAGAGCATTCTGTTAGCTGAATAAAAAAGTGATTGGTTGATGAACATGGAAGTATTTGTTTTTACATTATAGTTGGTTTTTTTGTGTTTTCGCACAACAGAGAAAATTGAAACAGAATTTATTTTCATTCTTTAATCAAAGAAAATTCCATAGAGGTTTCACAATGTATTATTTAGACAGGACATGCAGCAGAATGTAAGAAGAATCTATGTGAGGTTAAAACTGACCTCAGAGGACGCCAGTCTTTCACAAGATTACTTCCCAAACTCCTATATTGTACCAGTTTATGTAAATAGCTAGGTATATATACTAGCCCATTCAATGTACATCAAGTCACCTACAACTTAAATGCCAGTACAATTTGAACTAGGAAGACTTTTTTTCAGTAAGGTGCACCTGTCTTGAAAAAAAGTGATTTTAGACAGCTGTACTGACTACAAAACTTCTGGGTAAGAGAAGTCCATAGCTGAGAAAAAATATCTAGACAATCATTCTTGGTGACAAATGATCGCTCCGAGCTACAGGTAAAATTTCTCAGTGAGGCTGATGTCCTCGCTTCACCCTGGAATAAGTTTATACAGAAATTTGGTGTGAAAACACGCCCAAGACAATACATAGATCTGAAGGTTTACATATGTTTTTTTTATTCAATTAACAACCTGTCTGTATCATCAAAATCCTTTTCTTCCATCTCTTCACAGATGAACATGTAACTACAATCGAAGAATTTTATCTAAGGTTTATTTATATAATTACCCCTCAGGTTTATCTACCCCTCTGAAAATACATTGTTGTTCTTTGCAAAACTTCACTAAAACCAACCATGAGCCCCTCAATCCCTAGTATAAAGTTTGATACTGTAGCAAGCCCCAAATAAGCCCCCTCCCACTGTGTAAAAGTTTACTATTAAAGTTTGCAGAGGGCTTTACCTTCAAATCAACCCCCTCATGTTCCTAGTGTAATTTTACTTTTTAAGTTTGTGAAAAAGTTTAATCTTTAAATAAGCCCCCTACCCTAGTGTAAAAGTTTAGTACAGTATTCATAACCTCAAATAAGCCCCCTACCCTAGTGTAAAAGTTTAGTACAATATTTATCCTCAAATAAGCCCTCGACCCTAGTGTAAAAGTTTAGTACAGTATTCATAACCTCAAATAAGCCCCCTACCCTAGTGTAAAAGTTTAGTACAGTATTCATAACCTCAAATAAGCCCTTGACCCTAGTGTAAAAGTTTAGTACTGTATTCATAACCTCAAATAAGCCCCCTATCCTAGTGTAAAAGGTTAATACTGTATTCATAACCTCAAATATGCCCCCTATCCTAGTGTAAAAGTTTAGTACTGTATTCATAACCTCAAATAAGCCCCCTACCCTAGTGTAAAAGTTTAGTGCTGTATTCATATCCTCAAATAAGCCCCCTACCCTAGTGTAAAAGTTTAGTACTGTATTCATAACCTCAAATAAGCCCCCTACCCTAGTGTAAAAGTTTAGTACTGTATTCATAACCTCAAATAAGCCCCCTATCCTAGTGTAAAAGTTTAGTACAGTATTCATAACCTCAAATAAGCCCTCGACCCTAGTGTAAAAGTTTAGTACAGTATTCATAACCTCAAATAAGCCCTCGACCCTAGTGTAAAAATTCAGTACTGTATTCATAACCTCAAATAAGCCCCCTACCCTAGTATAAAAGTTTAGTACTGTATTCATAACCTCAAATAATCCCCCTACCCTAGTGTAAAAGTTTAGTACTGTATTCATAACCTCAAATAAGCCCTCGACCCTAGTGTAAAAGTTTAGTACAGTATTCATAACCTCAAATAAGCCCTCGACCCTAGTGTAAAAGTTTAGTACATTATTCATAACCTCAAATAAGCCCTCGACCCTAGTGTAAAAGTTTAGTGCAATATTCATGCCTCAAATAAGCCCTCTATCCTAGTGTAAAAGTTTAGTACAGTATTCATAACCTCAAATAAGCCCTCGACCCTAGTGTAAAAATTTAGTACAGTATTCATAAAATATATCCTCAAATAAACCCTCGACCCTAGTGTAAAAGTTTAGTGCTGTATTCATATCCTCAAATAAGCCCTCGACCCTAGTGTAAAAGTTTAGTGCTGTATTCATATCCTCAAATACGCCCCCCTACCCTAGTGTAAAAGTTTAGTACTGTATTCATAACCTCAAATAAGCCCTCGACCCTAGTGTAAAAGTTTAGTGCTGTATTCATATCCTCAAATACGCCCCCCTACCCTAGTGTAAAAGTTTAGTACTGTATTCATAACCTCAAATAAGCCCTCGACCCTAGTGTGTAAAAGTTTAGTACTGTATTCATAACCTCAAATAAGCCCTCGACCCTAGTGTAAAAGTTTAGTACATTTTTCATAGCCTCAAATAAGCCCTCGACCCTAGTGTAAACATTTAGTACAGTATTCATAACCTCAAATAAGCCCTCGACCCTAGTGTAAAAGTTTAGTACAGTATTCATAACCTCAAATAAGCCCTCGACCCTAGTATAAAAGTTTAGTACATTATTCATAGCCTCAAATAAGCCCTCGACCCTAGTGTGTAAAAGTTTAGTACAGTATTCATAGCCTCAAATAAACTCTCTTCCCTCGTGTAAAAGTTTAGTGCTGTATTCATAAAATATATCCTCAAAAAAACCCTCTTCCCTCGTGTAAAAGTTTAGTGCAATATTCATAACCTCAAATAAACCCTCGACCCTAGTGTAAAAGTTTAGTACAATATTCAAAGCCTCAAATAAGCTTCTTCCCCTAGTGTAAAAAGTTTACTTCTAAAGTTTGGGGAAGGCTAGTTTGTGAACCACTTTTAAGTTAACCTCATCAACATTGTCAGATATTTCCTAACTTAATCACTACACCAATATCTGAATTCTTCAATTAAACTTTGAGGAAACCAATTAAAATAAATCTCTGATTTGGGGAAAAGATCATTTTCTAGATGACTTTACAAAAAACACACAAGAGAGCAGCAGATGTTATATAATTAGTCCTTCTATATATATATAGGGTCTCATCACAAGTGACACAAAAATGGGCCTTAAAAAAGGCCAAAGGATTGTCAGGGGCTAAAGGAGGGCCAAAGGAGGGCTAAAGGAGGGCTAAAGGAGGGCCAAAGGAGGGCCAAAGGGGGGTCAAAGGAGGGCTAAAGGGGGGGCCAAAGGGTGGCTAAGGTAGGGCCAAAAGACCAGAGGAGGGCTAACGTAGGGCCAAAAGGCCAGATGAGGGTTAAAGAAGGGCCAAAAGGCCAGGGGAGGGCTAAAGAAGGGACAAAAGGCCAGGGGAGGGCTAAAGAAGGGACAAAAGGCCAGGGGAGGGCAAAAGAAGGGCTAAACAAGGGTCAAAGGGCCAGAGGAGGGCTAACATAGGGCCAAAAGACCAGAGGAGGGCTAACGTAGGGCCAAAAGGCCTGAGGAGGGCTAAAGAAGGGCCAAAAGGCCAGGGGAGGGCTAAAGAAGGGACAAAAGGCCAGGGGAGGACTAAAGAAGGGACAAAAGGCCAGGGGAGGGCTAAAGAAGGGCTAAACAAGGGCCAAAGGGCCAGAGGAGGGTTAACGTAGGGCCAAAGGAGGGAAACGGAGGGACAAAGGGCCTGACAGAGAAGAAGCTTCAGGTTAGTGATCAGGTGATTTCAGTCAAGGTAACTACAACAAACCTATTGTACTTAATATTTAGTCAATGTAGACTAGGATGACCTTCTAAGACACACTGCTAATGACTTCAGACAAAAAAAAACTGCCAAAATCAATTATGGAGATATATTGTATACGTAACCAAAATATTGATGTTATATATGCAGAAAATGTTCTTTACAAAACCTGAGGAAGTGTATTGATTGAGGTTTAAGATAGGTGTGATGTCATCTTATACAAACAAATATTATATAACGTGTGCATGTTTGCTGTTCAGGCTGCAGGTGCTGTTCGTGTGACAGTGGAGAGATCTAGACCTTGTGTTCATCGGTGACCTCACAACTTTCTGTAACGTGCGTTCACACAAACTAGGATCGGTTAAAGGTAGGATCGGTTTTGTTAATGTAGATGCAAATTGTCTGACAGAACAGGAGAACCGGATGATGAAAATAACGGGCCTATAATAGAAATTTGGACAGTTTCAAATGACAGATTTGGATTGTGTGATAATTACGGTAGAGTGGCCATTTTGAATAACTCTGAGCTGTATCGGTCCGTGGTTTTAATGAGACAATTACCAAGAAGGAACTGGGCTGACACGCACTTCGTCTCCATCCGTAAATGTCTGTCGCCTTTTAATATCACCTATTATTCAACTGTCAGTGTTCAGTCCAGATCGAGTGCACACGTGAAAAAAATATATTTTTAATAAATCATTACATAAAATTTTAACTTCACTTTGAGCATTTTAATTTTGTCATATGATAAAACACTCGGTATGATGCATGGGGGATAATGTTGTTTGTTACCTAAAGATTCTAATCTGTCTCAATTGGACTGTAGTAGTTTATCACATATGCGTTAATTAGTATGACAGATGGACTGATCTGACAGCCAAACAGCAGACACAAGTAATAAAACCTATTTCTGGGAAAAAAGTGGCAGTATAACAAGGTTTTATTGTAAAATGGTGGCAGTATGTTTTACTGTATAATAGTGGCAGTATAACAAGCTACAGTTTTTCTATATAATGGTGACAGTATAACAATGTTTTACTCTATAATAGTGGCAGTATAACAATGTTTTACTCTATAATAGTGGCAGTATAACAAGGTTTTACTGAAAAATGGTGGCAGTATAACAAGGTTTTATTGTATAATGGTGGCAGTATAACAATGTTTTACTGTATAATAGTGGCAGTATAACAAGCTACAGTTTTTCTATATAATGGTGACAGCTATAACAAGGTTTTATTATATAATGGTGGCAGTATAACAAGGTTTTATTGTATAATGGTGGCAGTATAACAAGGTTTTACTGTATAATGGTGGCAGTATAACAAGGTTTTACTGTATAATGGTGGCAGTATAACAAGGTTTTACTGTATAATGGTGGCAGTATAACAAGGTTTTACTGTATAATGGTGGCAATATTACAAGGTTTTACTGTATAATGGTGGCAGTATAACAAGGTTTTACTGTATAATGGTGACAGTATAACAAGGTTTTATTGTATAATGGTGGCAGTATAACAAGGTTTTACTGTATAATGGTGGCAGTATAACAAGGTTTTATTGTATAATGGTGGCAGTATAACAAGGTTTTACTGTATAATGGTGGCAGTATAACAAGGTTTTACTGTATAATGGTGGCAGTATAACAAGGTTTTACTGTATAATGGTGGCAGTGTAACAAGGTTTTACTGTACAATGATGGCAATATAACAAGGTTTTAGTGCATAATGGCAGAAGCATAAAATTTTACTAATGGCAACTGTGGTCAAAGTGTTGTGACTTTAAAAAGAAAGAGGAGAAGGTGATTTAAACAAGGTTTAACTTTCTAATCCCTTTACAGTTAAGATCTTATAATAGTATGGGTTTTACAACAGTCCAAAGTCCCATGTCAGGTACACCGATATTACAGATTAATGGAAATGAAAAATTGAAAAAGTTATGGTGCTAAGTACGGTCAGGCAAAAGCGGTTTGATTTTTTTCCTTTTGCAATTTGGTATATAATTACTGAGTAGGAATATAAAAAGATTTTCTATCATAAATATGCAATGCCAGTCGTATCAGCTTTTTTAAAATGACTGTATTTTCTGTGTACCTAGGTATTAGTGGGCCCCAGTATGTACTTAAGACGGACACATTGGCTCCAGCCTTCAAAGGTCTGTTGTGTCCTGAAGAATAATGATATTGTTGACGTTTTCATCCTATCTTTGTTATTATACAACATACACTAAATATACTGTCAGACCAATCAAAATAGATTAGGACCCCGTTACCTTATATGGTCATACATATCTTCCAATTTTCAACCATTATTTCCTCCAAGATAGAAATCAAAATCAGTAAAGTCTCATACACATATATTTCTTTATTCAAATTTATTTATTGAATAAAATTGTTAAAATCAAAATTATATTTTATCAAAAGAGCTATAGTGTTTAAGTCTGGCATTTTTTCTCAGTAAAATTTCAGGAAAATCGTGGTAAAAAATTTTTTTTTTTAAATTATTAATTTTATAAGTTTTGGAAACAGGAAAGAAAATAAGCCCCAGACATATGAAACTGGGAAAATTCTTTATTGGCCCCCAGAAACATTGATGCATGAGTATTATGATGTATACGAGAGGTTATATAGGTCTTTTATGTTGCCCCTGAGATACGCTACATGTGGATTAAGTAATGTATGCCTAATACACAAGTACAGGAGCCGATTAGCCACTAACCAGCGTATCAGTGTCCAGATCAGTATAATGGACACATCACAATTCTTATGGTACACATACCAATTACAAACTGGACACCGATTCATAAATCAGGTAACTCTGGCCAGAGGCTGACCAAGCATTGACCACTGGCCTGACAGGGGTCATCAAACAGATAATCCAGGTATCTCCTATCAGTGGACATGACCTCTGGTGACCCCAGGTAACAGGTAAACAGATCGTGCTGTAATACACACCATACAGTGTATAACCTTCACCTCCTAAATCATCCTGACTTTACTATGAGCTTCTCCTCATTAAGTACCAGTCACATCTAGATGATATATCTAATAGTATGGGCATCTGTTGACTAGTTTCACATACACACACAATGTACCATTCCAGAGGTCATGCTAAATAAAATGATTTCAATTTAATTCAATTCAGTTACAAGAGGCCCATGGGCCTTAACGGTCACCTGATTTTTGAAATATTTCAGTAAATTTGAATGAAAGAATGAATTTCAAAACAAATAAAACAAATGATAGTCAAAAATGTGATTTCCCTATAACTATAGTAAAGTTTATCCCCTCCCATGGGGCAAACGCGAGACCCCGGGGCTAGGAAATTCACAATTTTGGTAAAGCACCTTAAGACCCTTTCATCTAAGAGTGTTTGATATCAAATATCATATATTCCACCTTATCTGAGAGTAGAGAAGAAGATTTTTGAAGTTTTAGTCAATTTGACACTTTTTGGCCCCGCCCCTCAGGCCCCTAGGGGATGGGGACCATATAATTCACAATTTTAGTTTAACTTTAGCCATAGAAGCTCCCTGCCAAATTTCATTGAATTTGGTTCAGTGGTTTTGGAGAAGAAGTTGAAAATGTAAATTGTTTACGGACGGACGATGCACAACGCACGACGGACGACGACGGACAAAAGGCGATAAGAATAGGTCACTTGAGACTTTGTCTCAGGTGACCTAAAAATAGGGATGGAACATAGACTTGTGCTATGGACGGAACACTGTATTCTGCTAGAGGTCGCAGCCGGTCCGGACCTATGCTAGAGATCACATCTGGACCTGACAGGGAACCCCAGACCTCTACTAGGGATCCAGTCTGGACCTGTAGGGATCAAACCCCAGACCTCTACTAGGGATCCAGTCTGGACCTGTACTAGGGATCAAACCCCAGACCTCTACTAGGGATCCAGTCTGGACCTGTAGGGATCAAACCCCAGACCTCTACTAGGGATCCAGTCTGGACCTGTAGGGATCAAACCCCAGACCTCTACTAGGGATCCAGTCTGGACCTGTAGGGATCAAACCCCAGACCTCTACTAGGGATCCAGTCTGGACCTGTAGGGATCAAACCCCAGACCTCTACTAGGGATCCAGTCTGGACCTGTAGGGATCAAACCCCAGACCTCTACTAGGGATCCAGTCTGGACCTGTAGGGATAACACCCCAGACCTCTACTAGGGATCCAGTCTGGACCTGTATACGCACTAGGGATCAAACCCCAGACCTCTACTAGGGATCCAGTCTGGACCTGTAGGAATCAAACCCCAGACCTCTACTAGGGATCCAGTCTGGACCTGTAGGGATCAAACCCCAGACCTCTACTAGGGATCCAGTCTGGACCTGTAGGGATCAAACCCCAGACCTCTACTCGGGATCCAGTCTGGACCTGTAGGGATAACACCCCAGACCTCTACTAGGGATCCAGTCTGGACCTGTAGGGATCAAACCCCAGACCTCTACTAGGGATCCAGTCTGGACCTGTAGGGATCAAACCCCAGACCTCTACTCGGGATCCAGTCTGGACCTGTAGGGATCAAACCCCAGACCTCTACTAGGGATCCAGTCTGGACCTGTGGGATAACACCCCAGACCTCTACTAGGGATCCAGTCTGGACCTGTATACTACTAGGGATCAAACCCCAGACCTCTACTAGGGATCCAGTCTGGACCTGTATACTACTAGGGATCAAACCCCAGACCTCTACTAGGGATCCAGTCTGGACCTGTAGGGATCAAACCCCCGACCTCTACTAGGGATCCAGTCTGGACCTGTAGGGATCAAACCCCAGACCTCTACTAGGGATCCAGTCTGGACCTGTACTAGGAATCAAACCCCAGACCTCTACTAGGGATCCAGTCTGGACCTGTATACTACTAGGGATCAAACCCCAGACCTCTACTAGGGATCCAGTCTGGACCTGTAGGGATCAAACCCCAGACCTCTACTAGGGATCCAGTCTGGACCTGTACTAGGAATCAAACCCCAGACCTCTACTAGGGATCCAGTCTGGACCTGTAGGGATCAAACCCCAGACCTCTACTAGGGATCCAGTCTGGACCTGTAGGGATCAAACCCCAGACCTCTACTAGGGATCCAGTCTGGACCTGTAGGGATCAAACCCCAGACCTCTACTAGGGATCCAGTCTGGACCTGTAGGAATCAAACCCCAGACCTCTACTAGGGATCCAGTCTGGACCTGTACTAGGAATCAAACCCCAGACCTCTACTTGGGGTCCAGTCTGGACCTGTAGGGATCAAACCCCAGACCTCTACTAGGGATCCAGTCTGGACCTGTACTAGGAATCAAACCCCAGACCTCTACTTGGGGTCCAGTCTGGACCTGTAGGAATAACACCCCAGACCTCTACTAGGGATCCCGTCTGGACCTGTACTAGGAATCAAACCCCAGACCTCTACTTGGGGTCCAGTCTGGACCTGTAGGGATCAAACCCCAGACCTCTACTAGGGATCCAGTCTGGACCTGTAGGAATCAAACCCCAGACCTCTACTAGGGATCCAGTCTGGACCTGTAGGAATCAAACCCCAGACCTCTACTAGGGATCCAGTCTGGACCTGTAGGAATAACACCCCAGACCTCTACTCGGGATCCAGTCTGGACCTGTATACTACTAGGGATCCAGTCTGGACCTGTAGGAATCAAACCCCAGACCTCTACTAGGGATCCAGTCTGGACCTGTATACGTACTAGGGATAACACCCCAGACCTCTGCCGGGGATAGAACCCCATTCTGCAGAGTGATAACGACAAGCAGTACAAAATGAGCCAAAGAAGCATGCTCCACCAGCTGTGTGACAGAGACCAGATTGAACCCAATAGACTTAAATCTACATTATTGAATTTTTAATTCAACATAAGTTCTTTGATTCTAATTGATAGCCTTACATTCTCAGGTAACTCACGCAAAATACTCATATTTCAGAAGTAACCTATAAACTTATAAATGATGAGAAATACATGAAGACCACAGATGGTTTAGAATTAAATTGTAATGTTCAATGTTTTATCTGATCACAGACGGCAGTCAAAGTCTACAGCCACTTTAACATATCAAAATGGAATATGACTTCAACAAGTTCATTGAGTGTGTACATCTTACAAATACATGAGGAAATTGACCTAAATTTTGGGTGTTACAGATACTGGTTCTGTGTATGTATATTCTGCGCAGCATTCAATCCAAAGACAACCCTTGTTCAGATGACCCAAGGGGGGTTTTCAGGAGAAGTAAGATTTCAACCAAAAGACAACCCTTGTATAGATGACCAAGGGGGGTTTTCAGGAGAAGTAAGATTTCAACCCAAAGACAACTCTTGTATAGATGACCAAGAGGGGTTTGCAGGGGCGTTAGATTTCAACCCAAAGACAACCTTTGTGCAAATGACCAAGGGGGGTTTTCAGGGGAACTCTTGTATAGATGACCAAGGGGGGTTTTCAGGGGCATTCGATTCAGCCCAAAGTCTAGACAACCCTTGTATAGATATAGATGACCCAGGCTTACTTCCTGGGTAGAAGGTGACTTGATTATCAGCTAATTAAAAGGGAATGAGGTTGGCTGGATTATCTACTGGGAATGAGGATGGCTGGATTATATACTGGGAAGGAAGGTGGCTGGATTATATACTGGGAAGGAAGGTGACTGGATTATCAACTGGGAAGGAGAGGGGCTGGATTATCTACTGGGAAGGAGGTTGGCCAGATTATCTACTGGGAAGGAGGTTGTCTGGATTATCAACTGTTAAGGAGGGTGACTAGATTATCTACTGGGAAGGAGGGTGGTTGGATTATCAACTGGGAAGGAGGGTGACTTGATTATCTACTGGGAATGAGGCTGTCTGGATTATCAACCGGGAAGGAGGGTGACTGAATTATCTACTGGGAATGAGGCTGTCTGGATTATCTACTGGGAATGAGGCTGTCTGGATTATCTACTGGGAAGGAGGGTGACTGGATTATCTACTGGGAAGGAGGCTGTCTGGATTATCAACTGGGAAGGAGGGTGACTGGATTATCTACTGGGAAGGAGGGTGACTGGATTATCTAAACTCCACGATCTATTCTCCATGTTACACTTCAATAACATTAAAATAATGACTGTCTTTTATACTTGTAATAAAACACAAGGAATGAAAATATCACACAAATCTCGTATGTACATCAAAATAATTTTTGTATTTTGTGAAACATTAGTATTTTAATCTTTCATCTGAATGTGTAAATCATTACAGTTGGATTTCAGTGATACCCCCCACTGCTAGTCTGGCCTCTCCCTACCTCCCAGACAATACATCCATCAGACAGTTGATTTTTTCTCTATAATGCCTGGTGATTTTTCCCTTTGAATTGTTACACATTAAGTGAAGCATACTTAGGACTGTCAATATGGATTGATATAAGCCACCGTGAGGGTACCTGCTTGACTGGCTGCCCATAAGACCAGAGGAAGGGATACGGTGTAACAGATATGGGCCTTCTGTCATATCAACTGTGTTATTTAACTCAACCCAGTAGTCAGCTTAATAAGAACCTCAAATAATGATGAAAATTTACACAATAATATCAATCTACACTTTTTACATTTTAACTTAGCCATAACAGCTTTGTCTTTTAACACATAAAGAATATATGCAAATACCATGAAATCTAGAGTGAATCTGTCAAGATACAATTGATAATTGTATATCCACGCTGTACCAAAGAACCCCCCCCCCCTCCCCCCCCCCCCCCCCCCCCCCCCCCCCCCCCCCCCCCCCTTTCTCTCTCTCTAAAATACAACAAACATACAAACATATTGAGAATTTCTAAAATCATACATGTCACCTTTGATGAGAAATGGGGGTAAACTTTGTCTGAATTAGTGTGGGAGCTATGGGAGCGTTCCCTTACCCTGGAGTTTCCACCTTTGATGGGGTAAACTTTGTCTGAATTAGTGTGAGAGCTATGGGAGCTATGGGAGCGTTCCCTTACCCTGGAGTTTCTACCGTTTGTGTTCCCTATAAACTACTAATATATCTACATTTTATGAACTAGTTAGTTACTGGTTTACGGCCTACATGACTCCACCCATTCCATGGTTTCGTCTCACCGACTATAGCCAGTGTTCTGTCAGCATGAAGGGGTTACCCCTCCTAGCCAGTGTTCTGTCAGCATGAAGGGGTTACCCCTCCTAGCCAGTGTTCTGTCAGCATGAAGGGGTTACCCCTCCTAGCCAGTGTTCTGTCAGCATGAAGGGGTTACCCCTCCTTAAACTGTCTCTCCTATAATAAGTTTAGGTTAACAAGTTCCTGGTCCTAATAGAGCTTAACCAAGACTATTATTATGATGTCACAGTATTAGGTTACCTTGGTGCGGTGGGGGTTGGGGGGTTGGGGGGTTGGGGGTGGGGTGCGGTAAGGGTTGGGGGTTACCCCTCCTTAAACTGTCTCTCCTATAATAAGTTTAGGTTAACAAGTTCCTGGTCCTAATAGAGCTTTACCAAGACTATTATTATGATGTCACAGTATTAGGTTACCTTGGTGCGGTGGGGGTTGGGGGTGGGGTGCGGTAAGGGTTGGGGGTTACCCCTCCTTAAACTGTCTCTCCTATAATAAGTTTAGGTTAACAAGTTCCTGGTCCTAATAGAGCTTTACCAAGACTATTATTATGATGTCACAGTATTAGGTTACCTTGGTGCGGTGGGGGTTGGGGGGTTGGGGGGTTGGGGGTGGGGTGCGGTAAGGGTTGGGGGTTACCCCTCCTTAAACTGTCTCTCATATAATAAGTTTAGGTTAACAAGTTCCTGGTCCTAATAGAGCTTAACCAAGACTATTATTATGATGTCACAGTATTAGGTTACCTTGGTGCGGTGGGGGTTGGGGGTTGGGGGTGGGATGGGGTAAGGGTGAGGGGGTTAGCCCTCTGGAACCGTCTGTCCTATAATAAGTTTAGGTTAACTAGTTTTAGCTTAACCAAGATTGTTATTTTGACGTAACTTATGGTGGGTGGGGGTAAGGGTTGGGGGGGGGGGGGAGGGGGGGGGGGGAGGTAAAGGTTGGGGGGGGGGGGCTATATTATTTGGTTATCCTAAACTGAACCTCTGTCCCTGTAATACTAGGCCAGGGGCTAACACGTAGATCTGTTTCATAGTATTGGAAATAACTTACAGGACAAACTTGATAGTTACAACTTACACTTTGGTCAATTTCTAGATCTAAAATATTTATTTGTTAAAGCTTCGGCTGACTAGAAACAGCTTCCTCATTCTATCAAGTCGTATTGTGTTTGTTTAGTACTTTATATTCTACACTTATGTAAAGTTGGGTCAGCTTACTGTCAAACATGGCTTAATTATCCCTGAAAATTATTGCATAATGATACTAAAAGCTCAGAGATCGGTAGTGATCCAGACCTATGTAGTTATGTAATTCTTACCACCAAAAATACATTTTGTATTCACTCAAGTGTTTGACAGAAATTGAAAAATGAGATATTTTTACAGTAAAATATTTACAGAAAACTAAGTTTGTTTACCAAGTCTTTATGTTTGTTTACATGTTCATACATGCCGGTGTATAGATGTCACGTTTGATAATATTCACAGAACTGATAAGTATCATGTCAACTCTATTGGCATTTGTACTCTATGACCTTGAAGGATGACAACAGCTGAGTCATATCAGGCTTATACACATACACTGACCGCCAGTGTAGGGCAGTGATGACCAGTGGTGGTCAGATAGTGCTGGGATTAGTGATGACCAGTAGTAGTGGTCAAAACAGGACAACTGGATATATATCAAATTTATCCTCAAATAAGCCCCCTCGAGCTCCTCTATAGTATAAACAGTAAAGTGTCAAAGTTCAGGGAGGGCTTGCTAATGAACTGCTATTTCTAAAACTGATTATTCTGTGAAAATGCACGAGATTACTTGGTATTTGTAGATAAATCCAGTAAACAGGGGAGATAATTTGGTAGGGGCTTTAGAGGGGATCAATGTTGATCAGCGAACTGTTCAATACGTCGTTATACATCGGTTCAATACCTAGTTATACAACGGTTCATTACGTATTGATAGAATCTGTGGTATTTCTGTGAGTCACCATTGTTACATCATACATATTACTGTCCTGCGGTTTTGTTTGTCATTTTCAGGTAGGAAGTATAATCAACAGCTATAATCACTGTCTATGTGTAGACTAATAGCTAAGTAATACATTTGATTATTTAAAGACTACATGTATTTACAGCAGAAAGGCCTGTACAAAAACCCACACAAGATATATAAATGAATCACACAAAGACATACAATTATATATGTAAATGAATTTAACTTCATCACACAAAAGGCACACAAGATATATAAATGAATCTAACTTCATCACACAAAATACACAAGATATATTTAAATAATGAATCTAACTTCATCATACAAAATACACAAGATATATTTAAATGAATCTAACTTCATCATACAAAATACACAAGATATATTTAAATAATGAATCTAACTTCATCATACAAAATACACAAGATATATTTAAATGAATCTAACTTCATCATACAAAAGACACAAGATATATTTAAATGAATCTAACTTCATCATACAAAAGACACAAGATATATATAAATGAAATTACCTTCATCATACAAAATACACAAGATATATTCAAATAATGAATCTAACTTCATCATACAAAATACACAAGATATATTTAAATAATGAATCTAACTTCATCACACAAAAGACACACAAGATATATTTAAATGAATCTAACTTCATCACACAAAATACACAAGATATATTTAAATAATGAATCTAACTTCATCACACAAAAGACACACAAGATATATTTAAATGAATCTAACTTCATCATACAAAATACACATGATATATTTAAATGAATCTAACTTCATCATACAAAATACACAAGATATATTTAAATAATGAATCTAACTTCATCACACAAAATACACAAGATATATTTAAATGAATCTAACTTCATCACATAAAATACATAAAAGATATATAAATGAATCTAACTTCATCATACAAAATACACAAGATATATTTAAATAATGAATCTAACTTCATCACACAAAATACACAAGATATATTTAAATGAATCTAACTTCATCACAAAAAAGACACACAAGATATATAAATGAATTTAACTTCATCATACAAAAGATATCAGCAAACATTCTAAACAAACTGAGTTTTATATACAGTAGATTTAACTGTACCATACCAGTGATGCTAAAGGCATTGGACCAAAACATTGAACTAAGTAATCTAGTAGTCTAAGTTCTTCCTGTAGAAAACAAGAAATATTTCAGAAGTTCTATATCAGTTCCAATATAAACTTACCCCTAGGGATGCCAAACTTGAAGATCTAGTTCCAATTCCCCAAGGGATTGTTCAAAGTGGAAGATTTAATGCGAAGACATTTTAACGACATAAAATTGTTTTTGTGCAGTATCTTTTATCAGTATATATATTACCCCAAATTATTTTATTAGGAAAAAGAATTAATATTTTTAAATACACATCCAGAGGCCATGGTCAGTGATGTTAAAACTTAACGTAAAGGGGTATTCCTTCGTTTGAGTAAAGTTTAGGTCGACAAAATTAAGCTTACTGGAAAACAATATGCATTTTTTTCCAATACAACGTAGTAAAAATTATTATCTTTACATTATTACAGCAGTTTTACTCTCAAGATAAACCAAAGTTCTTCGAGTATTAAGTCCTGAAATTCTTAATTTGACCCTAAGTATCACTAATTAAAGCAAAGACACACAGCATTTTTAATTGCTATCCCTTTTTCCAGCACATTTCAGTGTTTATTTCATTACTTGTAGGCACAAACACTCATATATTATCATTGTCGGACATAGATTTCATTAACAGGAATTGTGCATGTATCTGATGTCCGAACGCATGAATGCCCCTTTCAAGGTGAAATGTTGTGAGAGACCCATCCTTAACTGCTAGTATAGACTGGCCACCAGCCCCTAAGGTTTTGTTAGAGCTGCTCCACTAAATTTTATTATTATACCTTATGTAAGATTCTCACCTTATTATTGGTCAATTCCTAATCACATGACCTGAAACAATATGCAGTGTCAGAAACAGCGGTCAACATAGCCGTGGGATATTGCAATGTTCCCCGCCCCGCCGAAAACGCACGATTGTTTCTTACGGAAAATCACGAACATTGAGAAGGGAGACAATTCTTACAAACACAACAGTGAAGTTTTACATAGATAAAGAGAACTGTACCAGATAAAACAGATTTTTTCACTAGAAATTTTTTCTATTCGGTATAATAAAATAAATAGTGCCCATGTCTGAGGGGAATATGGAGGATTGTTTCCCCTCGAGAACATTATCTTCCCTCGCCTATCGGCTATTTATATAATACTAGATTATCTCCCCCTAGTTTGAAACTCTAGAATCAGACATATCCTAGTGACCAAAGTCATAAAGGTCATTATTTATCATTTTAATATTCTAGAGACAGTGAGCCAGTCTACTACGAGTACTGTGTACTTCCTATATAGCTACTAGCCAAAGACTTTTATATCAATATACATGCCCCTGCTCAACTGTATCAGCCAAGGATGAAATTTAAGTTGAACACATAATATTTCTAACTTACAGGAGTTAAACCACAACCTAGGAAGTGCTCCATCTGTCCAATAATTATATATAATTAGCAACAAGGTGTTGTAATACAGAGCCAGGTGGGTGGTTAGTAATGACCTGTGTCCACATCAATGGGCCTCAGTCAAGCTGGGTTATGGCTACTTAATGACCCCTATGAGGACAATTGACCACCAAGTGTTATTGTAATCAGACAATAAGAAACATGGTGTGCTGCAATAATGGACAAACCTACATTTTAGGGTTTAATTGATACACTGTGGTAAGGTAGGATGGGGACTAACCTAACAGTCCAGGTGTGACATTGTAGTGTTTGACACAGTAGTAAGGTAGGATGGGGACTAACCTAACAGTCCAGGTGTGACATTGTAGTGTTTGATAGTAGTAAGGTAGAGGATGGGGACTAACCTAACAGTCCAGGTGTGACATTGTAGTGTTTGATAGTAGTAAGGTAGGATGGGGACTAACCTAACAGTCCAGGTGTGACATTGTAGTGTTTGATAGTAGTAAGGTAGGATGGGGACTAACCTAACAGTCCAGGTGTGACATTGTAGTGTTTGATAGTAGTAAGGTAGGATGGGGACTAACCTAACAGTCCAGGTGTGACATTGTAGTGTTTGATAGTAGTAAGGTAGGATGGGGTCTAACCTAACAGTCCAGGTGTGACATTGTAGTGTTTGATAGTAGTAATGTAGGATGGGGACTAACCTAACAGTCCAGGTGTGACATTGTAGTGTTTGATAGTAGTAAGGTAGGATGGGGACTAACCTAACAGTCCAGGTGTGACATTGTAGTGTTTGATAGTAGTAAGGTAGGATGGGGACTAACCTAACAGTCCAGGTGTGACATTGTAGTGTTTGATATAGTAGTAAGGTAGGATGGGGACTAACCTAACAGTCCAGGTGTGACATTGTAGTGTTTGATACAGTAGTAAGGTAGGATGGGGACTAACCTAACAGTCCAGGTGTGACATTGTAGTGTTTGATATAGTAGTAAGGTAGGATGGGGACTAACCTAACAGTCCAGGTGTGACATTGTAGTGTTTGATAGTAGTGAGGTAGGATGGGGACTAACCTAACAGTCCAGGTGTGACATTGTAGTGTTTGATACAGTAGTAAGGTAGGATGGGGACTAACCTAACAGTCCAGGTGTGACATTGTAGTGTTTGACACAGTAGTAAGGTAGGATGGGGACTAACCTAACAGTCCAGGTGTGACATTGTAGTGTTTGATAGTAGTAAGGTAGGATGGGGACTAACCTAACAGGCCAGGTGTGACATTGTAGTGTTTGATACAGTAGTAAGGTAGGATGGGGACTAACCTAACAGTCCAGGTGTGACATTGTAGTGTTTGATATAGTAGTAAGGTAGGATGGGGACTAACCTAACAGTCCAGGTGTGACATTGTAGTGTTTGACACAGTAGTAAGGTAGGATGGGGACTAACCTAACAGTCCAGGTGTGACATTGTAGTGTTTGATATAGTAGTAAGGTAGGATGGGGACTAACCTAACAGTCCAGGTGTGACATTGTAGTGTTTGACACAGTAGTAAGGTAGGGTGGGGACTAACCTAACAGTCCAGGTGTGACATTGTAGTGTTTGACACAGTAGTAAGGTAGGATGGGGACTAACCTAACAGTCCAGGTGTGACATTGTAGTGTTTGACACAGTAGTAAGGTAGGGTGGGGACTAACCTAACAGTCCAGGTGTGACATTGTAGTGTTTGATAGTAGTAAGGTAGGGTGGGGACTAACCTAACAGTCCAGGTGTGACATTGTAGTGTTTGATAGTAGTAAGGTAGGATGGGGACTAACCTAACAGTCCAGGTGTGACATTGTAGTGTTTGATACAGTAGTAAGGTAGGATGGGGACTAACCTAACAGTCCAGGTGTGACATTGTAGTGTTTGATACAGTAGTAAGGTAGGATGGGGACTAACCTAACAGTCCAGGTGTGACATTGTAGTGTTTGATACAGTAGTAAGGTAGGATGGGGACTAACCTAACAGTCCAGGTGTGACATTGTAGTGTTTGATATAGTAGTAAGGTAGGATGGGGACTAACCTAACAGTCCAGGTGTGACATTGTAGTGTTTGATACAGTAGTAAGGTAGGATGGGGACTAACCTAACAGTCCAGGTGTGACATTGTAGTGTTTGATACAGTAGTAAGGTAGGATGGGGACTAACCTAACAGTCCAGGTGTGACATTGTAGTGTTTGATACAGTAGTAAGGTAGGATGGGGACTAACCTAACAGTCCAGGTGTGACATTGTAGTGTTTGATACAGTAGTAAGGTAGGATGGGGACTAACCTAACAGTCCAGGTGTGACATTGTAGTGTTTGATACAGTAGTAAGGTAGGATGGGGACTAACCTAACAGTCCAGGTGGGACATTGTAGTGTTTGATACAGTAGTAAGGTAGGATGGGGACTAACCTAACAGTCCAGGTGTGACATTGTAGTGTTTGATAGTAGTAAGGTAGGATGGGGACTAACCTAACAGTCCAGGTGTGACATTGTAGTGTTTGATAGTAGTGAGGTAGGATGGGGACTAACCTAACAGTCCAGGTGTGACATTGTAGTGTTTGATACAGTAGTAAGGTAGGATGGGGACTAACCTAACAGTCCAGGTGTGACATTGTAGTGTTTGATAAGTAGTAAGGTAGGATGGGGACTAACCTAACAGTCCAGGTGTGACATTGTAGTGTTTGATACAGTAGTAAGGTAGGATGGGGACTAACCTAACAGTCCAGGTGTGACATTGTAGTGTTTGATATAGTAGTAAGGTAGGATGGGGACTAACCTAACAGTCCAGGTGTGACATTGTAGTGTTTGATAGTAGTAAGGTAGGATGGGGTCTAACCTAACAGTCCAGGTGTGACATTGTAGTGTTTGATATAGTAGTAAGGTAGGATGGGGACTAACCTAACAGTCCAGGTGTGACATTGTAGTGTTTGATACAGTAGTAAGGTAGTATGGGGACTAACCTAACAGTCCAGGTGTGACATTGTAGTGTTTGATACAGTAGTAAGGTAGAGGATGGGGACTAACCTAACAGTCCAGGTGTGACATTGTAGTGTTTGATATAGTAGTAAGGTAGGATGGGGACTAACCTAACAGTCCAGGTGTGACATTGTAGTGTTTGATAGTAGTAAGGTAGGATGGGGACTAACCTAACAGTCCAGGTGTGACATTGTAGTGTTTGACACAGTAGTTATAGCCAGAGGAGGGGGAAGCCTCCATTAATACTTCATGAAATCAATTGATATTTCCTCTTTCACTACTGAGACATTCAAAATCTTTTGTCAGTCTTATCTATTATTAGATTTTGTCAGTCTTATCTATTATTAGATTTTGTCAGTCTTATCTATTATTAGATTTTGTCTGAGACAATTGTTACTTGTTACTGTCACCTGTTGATGAGCTACACCTTAAGTACTGACCAATACTATCCTTCAATTCTTACACAGGGTTGTCTGGATTTATTGTATTCATAGAATAGTTTTTTTAACTGTAGGAGACACTTTCCCCTTAGGAACTCCTGGTCCTTCACCTTGTACTTTTTTCTCTTAAGAGCCTGGAAGCCAGGTGCCACAATCAGTAAGAAAAATAAAGGTAGCATATTTGATTAATCTTAAATTAATTGTCAGGTATACACACTTGGGTCTACAGAAGTTTTTATGGAACTCCTTTTCTTACATTTTATATTTGAAGAAAACACAACCTGGTTACGTCTGTGCTACCAAAGATCAATTAAGGTATACACATAAATTCTTTCCTGGCAGGATTTCCAAGTCTAGGGTCTTTTTTTACCAAGACTGGGTGTTGGCAGAAATCAGTGATCTTTACGACCATGGACCACTTATTGCGGTTTCCTTGGTCAACAAATTAAATGTTCAATGGCTCCACACTTCCTGAACTCTTAAGTGCTGTGGCCTCTGAACTCCACCCTCTGACCTTTATGTACCTGTGACCTCTGAATTTGTATCGCTTGGCTCATTAACCATTAGCAAACATAATATTTTTCTGAAATTTTCTTTTGAAAAAAAAGAAGAAAATGGTCCTCATAATATTTTATTATCTTTTAATGAAAAAAGTGGATAATTTTGATAAATAATTTAGCTTGAATTTAATCACAGACATGTTCATCACAAATATTACAGAGGACATACACATTGACAAATAATTATTTAAATTTTCAGTGAATACACAAAAATCATATTCATACCAGTACGTATACTGTTATTATTTGATTTACTTTTATACATTATTCTATCACAACAACAAGGTCCTACAGGGCCTCACAATGCCCTATCTGTAAACAACAAGGTCCTACAGGGTCTAACAACGCCCTATCTGTAAACAACAAGGTTCTACAGAGCCTCACAACACCCTATCTGTAAACAACAAGGTCCTACAGGGTCTAACAACACCCTATCTGTAAACAACAAGGTCCTACAGGGCCTCACAACGCCCTATCTGTAAACAACAAGGTCCTACAGGGCCTCACAATGACCTATCTGTAAACAACAAGGTCCTACAGGGTCTAACAACGCCCTATCTGTAAACAACAAGGTCCTGCAGGGTCTAACAATGCCCTATCTGTAAACAACAAGGTCCTGCAGGGCCTCACAACGCCCTATCTGTAAACAACAAGGTCCTACAGGGTGTAACAACGGCATTCTGTAAACAACAAGGTCCTACAGGATCTTACAATGCCCTATCTGTAAACAACAAGGTCCTACAGGGCCTCACAACGCCCTATCTGTAAACAACAAGGTCCTACAGGGCCTCACAACGCCCTATCTGTAAACAACAAGGTCCTACAGGGTCTAACAATGCCCTATCTGTAAACAACAAGGTCCTACAGGGCCTCACAATGACCTAGTAAACAACAAGGTCCTACAGGGCCTCACAACACCCTATCTGTAAATAACAAGGTCCTACAGGGCCTCACAACGCCCTATCTGTAAACAACAAGGTCCTACAGGGTCTCACAACACCCTATCTGTAAACAACAAGGTCCTACAGGGCCTCACAATGACCTATCTGTAAACAACAAGGTCCTACAGGGCCTCACAACGCCCTATCTGTAAACAACAAGGTCCTACAGGGCCTCACAATGCCCTATCTGTAAACAACAAGGTCCTACAGGGTCTAACAACACCCTATCTGTAAACAACAAGGTCCTACAGGGTCTAACAACGCCCTATCTGTAAACAACAAGGTCCTACAGGGCCTCACAACGCCCTATCTGTAAACAACAAGGTCCTACAGGGCCTCACAACACCCTATCTGTAAACAACAAGGTCCTACAGGGTCTAACAACGCCCTATCTGTAAACAACAAGGTCCTACAGGGCCTCACAACACCCTATCTGTAAACAACAAGGTCCTACAGGGTCTAACAACGCCCTATCTGTAAACAACAAGGTCCTACAGGGCCTCACAATGCCCTATCTGTAAACAACAAGGTCCTACAGGGTCTAACAATGCCCTATCTGTAAACAACAAGGTCCTACAGGGTCTCACAACGCCCTATCTGTAAACAACAATGTCCTACAGGGCCTCACAATACCCTATCTGTAAACAACAAGGTCCTACAGGGTCTAACAACACCCTATCTGTAAACAACAAGGTCCTACAGGGTCTAACAACGCCCTATCTGTCAACAACAAGGTCCTACAGGGCCTCACAACACCCTATCTGTAAACAACAAGGTCCTACAGGGCCTCACAATGCCCTATCTGTAAACAACAAGGTCCTACAGGGTCTAACAACGCCCTATCTGCAAACAACAAGGTCCTACAGGGTCTAACAACGCCCTATCTGTAAACAACAAGGTCCTACAGGGTCTAACAATGCCCTATCTGTAAACAACAAGGTCCTACAGGGTCTAACAACGCCCTATCTGTAAACAACAAGGTCCTACAGGGTCTAACAATGCCCTATCTGTAAACAACAATGTCCTACAGGGTCTAACAATGCCCTATCTGTAAACAACAAGGTCCTACAGGGCCTCACAACGGCCTTTACGCAAACAATGTGTGCCGATAAAGGAACCAAAACAAAATACGGTAGAACATAATGCATTAGTCCCATCTATTTATACAACAGATACCGCGAATCTCGATTAGGTTTCCCCGTGTACGATTCTTTACATAGAAAGTCCACAATCCTTTGGGGGCAGCAAAGCATGGTTTCTCTATACGAGTCCACTGTTCAGGTTATTTTTTCCTAGCACCCATATCACACTATATTGATATTTCAATACTGTCTGAATTTTACACTATTGATTAAGAAATAAAATCAATAATAATATGTTTTGAATACCTTTACAAAATGCATTTGAAAAACACAACACAATTCGTAATGGAAAAATGAAAATATCTCCATGTATAGATTATTAATGGAATTTCGACTTTAATCCTATATATAGCTAATTACACACTAAGATATATAATTCACCTATCCAGAAACGAAACATGTTTTTTGAAACCAATAAAGAATCGATGCCGCCATACAGGAAGGAGATTTCCATCGGTGGTTAACTCATTGTATAGTGTATATAGAATTTTCTTCAAGGGTAAACAAAATGGATTGACAAGTCTTTGTAAAATTTCACTGTATAAAATCACATGAGGATAATTTCACACAGGTAGGATGGGGAGGGGGTAATTGTACATGCACCTGCAGTGTATTGTTAACGAGCCGTGCGCTACTTGCGATGCTTTTGTACAGGTGAGTATGGCAGGTAATTTTATTGTTCACAAAGAAAGTGTAGAGTGCCGCACCAATGCCTACAAAGTGTCTTGTACCGCACCACCGACTATGGTGTAATCAATGGGGCGGTATCGGTGAAACTCTGCCTTTGTTGTTGATCAAGCGGTCTCGTCCGTAATGACTGACTCATAATCTTCGGAAATCCCAGATCAATATACTTAATACCACATAACAAACCACATCCAATTATGTGTGTACACAAACAACATAATCGCTATAGCTACTATTTACGTTTTCTTTTACGCAAACCATTCTTTGGAACTCTTTTATGTGTAACATCTGAAAACAAACAAACTAAGAACACGTGAAAATATCGGTAGGTTGGAGTTCCTCATTGATTCCAGTGTTGTTTTTCTGTCGAACTTAAATACCATAATAAACATGTTGGGCAATCTGTATCCATAAGGCTGGTCTGACACCCTATCCCTCCCTCCTCCTCAACACCCAAACCCCAAGACTGAATCCATTCTGTACCCATAAGGCTGGTCTGACACCCCATCCTTCCCTCCTCCTCAACACCCAAACCCTAAGACTGAATCCACTCTGTACCCAGTGTAAAAGTTAAATACAGTATTATCCTTAAGAATTCACCTAATACCCTACTCCCGATTTGTGTAAATGTTTAATACCAATTTTACCCTCAAAAAAACATAAACCCTACCCTTTGCATAAAAGTTCAGTACTAGATTTACCCTCAAATAAACCACCAGAGTAAAAGTTTATTACTGAAGTTGGGAGAGGCCTTATTTGAAAACCAGTTTTATCTGACAATATTCAAATTGATGATTTAGAAAAAATGAAGGAGATCATTTGAGGACAAGGGTTTGTTTGCAGATAAATATGGTAACATAAGATTTTATAGGTTGCACACCTGTAACAAAGGACTGTCTACATAATATATGATATATCTGATCACTACAACATATACAACATCTCAAGTTTCAGGTTAAAAAAACACTTGGAAATTACCCCGATGTCACTGATCTCCTTGTGACGCTACAAACACAGTATATTGTGGTTACAATAGTTCCATATATACACTCAGCTCTACAGATTTTAATGAAGTATTAACCACTTCCTAAACTTAAATAACCATGTATCCATCAGCTGCAAATGTTCAGTGATTAAAACTGAAAAAGCCAAGTTGAATTCACTTTGGGTTGGAGACAAAAGACAAAGTGTTGTCAAAATAAATTGATTGAAGACAAAAGACATAAATCTGCAAAGAACCAACGTCCATTCAGTGTAGTTTAGGGAAAAGTTTGTCTTCTAATGATAAATGTTTATCCTAAGGGACGGGCTAATAACAGTTTGTAAATCTTTTCCATTTTAAGAATGCTTTTCCAAATTAAAGATCTTTATAGTTTTTCAAGGTCTCCCACCAGAAACTTAAACAAACAAGGACAAATAGGAAGGGCTGTACAGGTATAAACTGATATCTAAAGATTGGCCATGTACACCTATAGGGGGCTACAACACCTTTATAGAACTCATAACGGAGGTGGACAAAGGCACCCAAAGGAGCTAGAACAGGAAGGTGATTTTAACTGAACCATGAAGGAGCTAGCTATATAACAATAAGCTAAGGTGGACTGATCATGAGCTAAATAGTGACCACTGAATTCCTCGCAATGACCACCAGTAAACACGACTAGGGGTCAACGTCCTACTGACTTACAATGGCCCCAGGTTACAGTAGACAAATTACAACTTGACATTGTACTTAACACTCAGACGGAATATGTCAATATTATCATACGCCAACACCTGGAAAAGGCTGAGAGGGTTTAATGCTGATTCCATATACCTGGACAAGTGATTTGATAATCCAGGTAGGCCATGAATCAATTCCCTACACACATATACACAATGTACAAACAGAGGTTTAATAATAATTATTACACAATGTTTCAAATGGAGCCCTTTTATAAGGCTGTTCTGGATTCATAAAACTTTTTTTTTAAATTGGAAAGTCAATTTTTCTTCATTTTATAACACTTTGATGCATTTCAATAAACATTAAATTAAATATCCTTAGAAATAATATATATATTTTAACATGTTTAAATCAAAGGAATTGATGAACCAATATTTCCTTCACTGAACTAAAATAAACTTCAATCAATTCTAGGGTTCTTGTTTATCATCCACAGTATAATATGGTAAATACAGTATACCGCCAGGTTTTTTTCTCTCACTGGTTCGGAATTGGGCCTTTTTGACTCATTTTGGGAAGAATATTGGTGAACTGGAAAACGTTTTTAATGGAGTAAACTGCAAGTTTTGGGAATTTGGCTTAAACATAAAATAATTTCAATTGGGAACTGGGTCCTTTAATGGCCCCGAAATACTCCGACTGCTCTGAGCCATTTTTTGCCATGTGGATTACAAATACTAAACATTTACATACCGACATGTGGTGGTTCTGTTTGAAATACAACATGTATCAAATTCATCACACCTGTATGAGCATAACCTACTTGTTTATTCTGCATTGCATATACATTATTCAATATACATCCAGGTACCAGACATTCCAGTTCAAATAACACCTAGAATTTTAAATATCGTCAGGAGCTCTGATAGCTTGGACTGAATTTCATTTATAATTTGGTGGAAAGTGACTAGAAATATTGTTTTTGATTTCACAGATCGTCTTAATCACGCTGTTGCCAGAATGATCCAGGCAGTAATGAAATTCAGCATGTACAAGACTGTATATCAAAGACGTCCAACATACTAAACAAACTCTGACCAGTTCAACAGAAACAGTAATTTAAAATGTACATGAACTTGAAATATATTTCATCATTTGTATCAAGTTTGTCAAAAAGACATCTTGGTAAAATAAAAATGTTCTGAGAATTAAAATTTTGAACACTTTATACAAACGTCCCAAAGATACTGCCGTTAACTTTTACTATATTTTGTCACCAGAGATACTGTATATAACAGGCTACTGGAGAAATGTCCCACAAAACTGTAAAAGGGACATTACTTTGTTTGAATAAAGTTAAGGTTATCAAGATTAAACTTACTGGAAAATATGTATTTTTCCAAGTAGTAAATGTTATAATCTTTACATTAATACGACAGTTTTATTCTCAAGATAAACCAAAGTTCCTCAAGTATTAAGTCCTGAAAATTCTTAATTCGACCCGAGGTTACACCACTAATTACCGCAAAGACATACGGTATTTGTCTACAATACATCTTTTTCCTGTACATTTTGGCCATAACTTCATTACTTGTAGGCAAAAACACTGATATAATCACTGTTCTGTCATAGATTTCATCAATAGAAATTGTGCATGTTTCTGATGTCCAAACGAAGGAATGCCCCGGTGCCCTTTAATAACTTGTTGAAGGACATTTAACTGGACAGATGGACTAAAACGGTATACCATATTATGTGGTACACTCATCAAATTTCATCAACCAACTGATGTTCATTTTAAAAGGCAATATTCCTTTTTAAACTTATTATACAAAAACAAAACCTAACAGTCTGCAGGGAAAAACTGTCGTTAATCATGAATCATTGCAAATTATAAATTCCAAAGAACTCATAATAAATTTGATGTGACCTCCACAGTAATGTATAATTTCAGGAATCTGAAAACATTAATTTACTGAGATATATATATAACCACACACATACCATACCCATAACCACACACATACCATACCCATGTTGTTTACACAGTCCAATCCAACAAACAAATATTCCAGACATGTCCAAGTCAACAAACAAATATTCCAGGTCCAAACTAACCAACAAGGATTCCAGGAATGAAAGATCAGAAATACTGTTAATATTGGAAATGGTCCTTTTCAAAATGATAATTCCTCACCATAGCAACAATTCTTTAACATTGTTTAACTTATCAATATTCATACAAATAAGAATTCATTAATTCTGGCGTAACATCAGGCCATCAGCGATCCATACATCGTCAATATTACCATGCCTGTTAGTAAACTGAACTTTTGTGAACTACTATATTCATTGTAATGAAATTCCTCGTCTTGACCCCCTTACCAATTTAAATAAAACTTAACTGACCTACCTACTGGAATAATCATTCAACCTTCCAACTGTTCCTTAACTTAATAATTCTTTAAAATGTTTACACATGTAAAACATAAAATGTGTCAATGGTATAATGGTGTCCATATTATTTCAATGTAACAAGCATAATCTGGACCCGGACTCCATCAATATTCTTCAAAGGAATTCCTTAACTTGAAATTTTCGATAGGAATTAAGGCATTACAGAATTAAATGAAATTTCCTTAACCAAGACTTTTCCTAAAGTTAAGTTCAGGAATGTTGATGAAAGCATGACTTTGTCTTACTATTTAGCACACACACAGAATATTTATAATATATCACAAATGTAAGTGTTCGTTAAGGTGGTACACAAGAAATTAATAGTTACTATTTAGTACACACAGAATATTTATAATATATCACAAATGTGTGTTAAGGTGGTACACAAGAAATTAATAGTTACTATTTAGTACACACAGAATATTTATAATACATCACAAATGTGAGTGTTCGTTAAGGTGGTACACAAGAAATTAATAGCAACTGTCACTGTCAGTTTTTTGTGGTCGTTGATGAGAAAATTACATTAGTGTCTCAAAATACCTCTAGGACATTCTACGAAATATGTCACAAAAATATGTAACCTGGTGTTATGGGACCCAGATTTTGGAGACATTAAAACAGAGTGATTTTAATTCAGTACGTGTATAAATAGAGAAAGCGTAGTTTGATTATAATATGTTTGATTTAAACATATTTTATTTGTCAAAACACAAATGGGATTATGGACTCTAGTATAAAACTTATAATCCGTCTTTTCCCGTATAACATAAATGATGAAATGAATATATATATATATTTGAAAATAATAAAGACAATTGATGATGATGTGGACATGTCAAAAGTAGCTATAAGATCAAATTTACCATATATACATATGTCATCTTATGAAGTCATTGTATCAACACTTCCCCACTAAACTCAAATCCAGGCTCTGAATGCACTATTGCAATGCTCAACAAGTATCATATAAAATGTTAGTCTTCTTTTTTAGCTAATGATATACTTCTGATAATCAGAAATTAACATCTATCCATTGACAAACTTCACTAGGAGGAAACTCTTGGCTGCATGAATTCAATAGAAAAAACAACCACAATTTTTTTCCATTATATCCTTAAGTATAATTGCCTTATGAGAAACAGGTCTCTCTTATCTGTGAACTTTGACCTTGATATGTAATATAATAATCCTCATAACACTGCTTTCATCATACACTGTACTGTAAGTCTATCAAACCAACAAACGACCATGATGATGATATAACTAAACAGGCAGACAAAGGCAGCCACACTCTGTAATTCAACAGTTAAAGCACTGTAGCTGTTGGGATGCATAAAATATTTTCATCTGTAAGGAGAGGCAAAAATCTCTAAAAAAAAATATATATATATATATAGTCTCCTCCTTGTAGTAGCTGGTGGCTTCCTCATTTAAAAACATATGGGAGACCACCATGCTTGGGACACAATGACAAGGCCCATGGACCCAGATTTCAGAGAAACACAAACATCCCAGGCTCCAGTCTGAACTAGTACAATTTAACTTCACATTCACATGTAGTTGCATGGCCCAATGCTCAGACTGAGCTACTTCTCTGCATATATATATAGATTTAATATATTATACATGTACATAATGTAACAACCCTGATCATATTCTTATAAAATATAAATGCTTCTCATTTTCAACTTTTTAAAACACAATATTCAACTTTTTGAAACATTTCTAGAACATTTTAAAAAAATATCATATTATGAATGACATATGCTTTTGAAATGATTTCATTTTTAATTTTCATCTTCAATTTCTTTTAAAATTTCTTACCAAAAAAACAAGACATTTTCTTGTCAAATGAAACAATGTTTAGTATCACACACTCTTTGTCTTTATATCTTAAATACTTTAATTTATCAAAAACAATATAAAAAATTTGGAACGATATAGTTTGTGTTAAGAACCAAATAGTTTTGATAATAAAAATATAGAAATAGGATAGCTTGTTTATTAATATTGACACCAGCTGAATACCTGGCAATAAATATAAAAATAATTACAAACCACTTTCAAAAAAAAAAAAATTAGAAAAAAATGATGTCAACAAATTGTATTGTGAATACCCCAGAGTCTTAACCACCTGACCTAATGTTTTTATTACTTTTTAACACCGACAATGATTTGCTATAAGACGTTCACCTCCATATACCTACTCTTAACAACTATGTCTCCCAACAGAAATAAAGATCTTTAAAATCCCAGCTGTTGAATACATATAATATAGTGTAATCATGCAATTCTCCCATTTCTAGGTTGATTATATTACACAAGGAAAACCTTGGCGGTAACCGGGTCAGGACTGCACACATGAATCACTACCACACACCAATTATTACAAAGGTAATTATAATTACCCATATTACCTTTTTGTACGTTCATAATACTTTTGAACATAATTAATTTGTTAAATGGTATGTAGGAAGACTTTTTCTGAATAATTTAACCTAGTACCATACTTAACTAGTTTTTAATTGATGCCAAAATGTCTCTTAGTACTTAGTAATATAAGCTGTCTCCAAAAATATATTTATCTATAAAAGATCAATGAAGTCTGCAGACCAGACAATCGCTGGTTGAATTCTGTTCCAGATGTCATGTTATGCAATCAATACCAGACATTCCTATTCGTAGAAACACTCATTTGCATAGAATAGGTAAAATTTGTATTCAAATGTGTGTATCATGACTAGCAAGCAGACATTATTTTACGAGATTTAACACAAATGAATGTTATACTTTACAATGTCTATTATAAATCTAACTATGACCTGAAGATAAACAAATACCAAAAGTTTGCATGTATATAGCAACACAAGAGGTCTACGTTAGCTTTATATATAGCTCCATATGCCAATCAATATCTGTAGTGGTTGTATTTATTTTGGTTTTCATCATTTATATTATTCAAGTCAAAAATACATTAATTATGACATCTCATTACACAATAATTAAATAAATGATTAATGAAATATGTATATCTTTAATTATTATTATATTATATATATATAATTATCAGACTGTACATATTAGCTGACAATAAAAGACCCTAACCCTCGAAAACTTTATTGCTCAATCTTCACCCTGCTTAAAAAAAAACAATACAATTTTCGGAAAATAAATATGATTATGAAATTATCAAAATAATTAGAATATATGTCACCCAAATATAATTCTACACCTTTGAATGTTCATTAGAAGAGGTATAAATATATCAATTTAATGTGTATTAAAAAAATAATAATGTAAAGCACGAAAACGGAATGTTTCGTTTTAATAAAATATGTATGCACCGAATATAACAGCAGGAAACCTACATATAACTATTCTATCATACACTAGCTTGTCATAAGTCTCTGGTAACGGGTATTTTTGCTATTAATTACATTAAATATTAAATATACTTTTTCCTATTAAAATATTACGTATTCAGCAGTATAAATCTCTGACGCCTAACAAGTGTCTATCTTATATATAATCCACATGTACACCGATCGTCATGGGAAGAGCTGGGAATTCTGTCAATTATATAGTATAATTTCTGTTTCGCCTAGATAACGTTGAGCCTAGCTAGTAGAATAACGAAACTTAAATCCTACCTTCTATTTTATCCATTTGGCCATGAACGGTGTTCTACACCTTTGGCAGTGCCTGGTAAAATCCAAAACAGAATCCACTTTTGTTACTATCTCATTTTGTTGCACTGACAACAGCACACACTGTCTTATAAATAAAATGATATACACTCCGTATCGAAAACCACACGCTACTGCTAGCTTCACATAGCGTGACACACCGTATGTGTACTGTACACATCACTGCTTCCTATTTTAGACTGACAGCCAATCAAATTCGTTTTTATATTTCGCGGCAAATATTAAACCAATCAACATACACCTTTCTACCTGTACGTGTATAAAAACTTTTATGAAGAGTTATTTCATTTCAAACATGTTAATTGAATGATATCATGTCATTATGATGCCAGAAGAATGAAAAGCTTCTCTGAAATTTCGCAAGATCACGCGGTTCGTTAAAATAAGTTCGGGAAATGTCACCTGAAATGTAAACTTCCGGTATTGCGCCAGATCTTGCGCAGAAGTCTAAAATTCGCACGTGTAGTTCAAAGATGGCGGTTTAAACGACCTGTGCCGGTGGATTTTCTTTGCTGCTGTTCTATAGTTTAACCAGACCAGCAACATTGTGTAGGTAACTTCTATTTTTGTCACAAAATCAAGTGTTTACTGAAATAGGCCATGTTCACTTTGCTTGTAAATCGTGGAAAATCGAAATGGTCGAGAAAATCTAAAGGCGACAGTTGACGGATGTGCTACAAATCTTATTTTGCCAGAAACTTATTTCGATTCTTCATAACATTACAGACAGTTTCTTAATTGACAAGTTCATATTCAATCTGATAATGCATAAGCATTGGTGATATGTGCTTTGATATTGTGACATAGTGATTTATTGACCCATTGACAATGGAACCTGTGCTGTGGGATTGTCTTGTTTGGGTACTGTTCTGCTAATTCGGACTCGGTCTGGTCCCGTTGAGACAGTTCTGCATTATCGCCATGAGACTTATCATATCTGTATATGTTAACAACATCAATTAAATGGAAAATTACGTTTGCCAAGGTGCTGTAATTGTTTACATGTGTTACAGTGGAGTGCTTGGAGCGTACCTGTGATCCCGGCTTGCCTGGCTACTCATTCCGTTCTTCAAAATATTCTGAAACACAACTCACAACATTCATCCACGACCTTGCACAAAGTTCCAATACAAACACGCAAACAAACATCAAAATGGACTTTGCCAAAGCCTTTGAACAAGTAACCTGTTTGAGCGGCCCCATCCTCTTCCTCGTGTACATAAACGACCTATCTAACAGATTACATAAAACATAGCATCCACAGACTATTTGGAAACAACAGCATCATATACAAAACAGGACACAAAAAACCGATGCAATCAAATTACAAGACATGGATGCAGCAGGCAAATGGTAACAAGGTTGATGACCTTTCACTCTGAAAAATGCACATCATATCTACATCTAACGAATGCACAAAAGTTAAATACCCATACAAACTCCAACCACACATTACGAGTAGACGCAAGTAAATACTTAGGCTTCACAATACAAAGCAATCTTAAATGAGATATACGCATATAAACAACATCATGTCCAATGCAAAAAAAAATCACTAGGATTTTTTAAACAGATTCTATTGCAGAATTTGCTTACAGCAAATCAACAAAAATACTCATACAAGGCCTTTGTCAGACCCAAACTGAAATACTTCTCCCCAGAACACAAACCCAATTAACCAGATTAAAAAACTGCAGAGCAGCATGATATACAACGCAGATACCACATGTACAAAAGCTCAGTACTTTATCCTTTAACTACAAATAAAACCTTTTAATTTTTTTTTAGCACCCCTGTACACCCTCCATTACATTCCATAATTGTCAACATTGACGGGATGTTCAATAAAGAGACGAGACAACTTGTACATATATGCACAGAACCATGCACCTACACCAGAATTACCTATCTAGTGTAAATTGGTGCTTTCTTCTATCCATACTGTAGCGCAGAAAAACTTTTCTCTGATATTGCTATATAGATAAAAAGTTTTAAAATTCAGAATCTGTAATCTGTATTCATTAAAGCTGGATCAACTGGGTTTTTTTTTACCACTTACAGGAAAATCCACTGCTGAACCAGCAAGATGAGACCGGGAACAAAGCCACACACAGTGTCACCATTACTGCCCTACCAGCATGGCACCATCACTAACATTAATGCTGGATCTGTGATCCAAGGGGCCCCTGTGTGTGCTGGTGTATCTAAAGGTCAGATTTCAATTGTAAAAACAGATAATTTTCTCAAAATCTTTCAAGATGTACTGCATAAAAATTATATTCACAACAAGTTTTTTTTCACTAGTTTGGGATGGGGTCTTTTTTGGAAAAAAATTGGTAAATTGAAGATTCTTTCGGAAGTAAACAGAAAATTTTGGGAATTTGGCTTTAAAATGAAATAATTCCAATTGGGAATGGGGCCCAAAAAGCCCTCAGAAAAAAGCCCTGTACAAATTTTCCTTTGTATATATTGTCTCAGCAAATGCTGATTCAATTTTGAATGATCAAATAATGAAAATGTAGAGACACCTGGTCGTCTTCTATGATTAGATGGATAATGGCAGTACATGTCTTCTTTGTACAGATGGTGGATTGTCTTGGATCACACATGGCCCTGTGGTGGAGGTTGTTAACACAAAAACCAGGAACTGTTTGGCATCGTGGACATTTGGTGCTATACTCAAGGACACGCATACCAGCATTGCCAGTGTAGCTCCATACAAATGTAACCAAGATTTTAAGCTGTTGATTGGAGTCAACAACTCGTCCGACAATGGAATGCTGTGTGTGTTTGACGTCGGCCTGTCTAAAGTTGTAAAAGCCATAGAAATTCCTCATAAGGTAAAAATAAATGGAAAATATCAGACTGGGTATATGTTGCACATCTGTGTGCAGATGTCTAAGCCACAAGGTTTCCATGTACAACTCATATTTTCCATAGGTTTAATCTCTATCCAAAGAAATCTAGTTATTGTATTTATAACTAACTTAAAAATGAATGCTTGTAACATGATTAAGGTTTAATTTTCACAAATAAGTTTGTAAGGGTATATATATTGCGGAGATCAGAAAGATCAAATCTGGTGATACACATTACTCAGTGATTTTTTCATCCCATTTTTACAGGGGCCTGTACCTTTTCAATTGGGAAAATACAGCAGTATTTTTCCCCGATTGGGAAAATTTGCTGTCGGTTTTAAATGCAAAAAATAAATAAATAATAAGTCAATAACCCATCCAAATATTTATTCATCTGTTAAACTTTTAACATTCATCTGGCCTAAGGATTCTTAATAGCTATCTAAAGGGCCATTTTCCTTGTTTTTGTCCCTTGAACTTGTCCACCAAAGTCAGTCCAGGTCAGTGGTCATGTTTTTTCAATTTTCTTGAAGGATGTGTCCCAAGTTTTACACCCTTTAATTTGTAACAAATGGCTTACAACTCGAATGTGCACCAAAACAAACAATTATCAAACAATTCTCAGTACTTGCACATGTAGCCACATGTCACTCTACTGTGATAAAGCCAAGAGAAGGCCGATTCATATTTTGCAGCATTAAATTTTCGTCTATCGACGCTGCTTCTCTTTTTTTCCCCGATAAAGTTAATATCAGACTTTCGTCGCGGGTTACATGTACATTGATTGTTGCTACGGGTAAACATTCCGTCTGGACGGTTGATAAAACAGATTCAATGTTGGATGATGATTCATTGGTTGACGGGTTGTTTTTGAAGAAGTCACTCACTTTCGTAAGGCCTTTCCTATCCTTTTTTGTCAGTCTTTTGACATAATACTTCGAGTTGTGCGGCTCTTGTTTACATGATCTTAAACTTTCAAGCGCTTGTCATAGCATATGTGAGACACGTGTGCAATTAAAACACTCGATTGACACAAACTTTCAATTTGAAAAAAATGAGGAAAACGACATCGATTAATTCAGACACGGAAACAGAAACCACAGGAATTTGCGATATCGAACGCGACCAACATAGAACGAGAACATCGGCGTTGAAGATTTCTTGTGAAATACATTTTGATCAGCATTTCTTTATACCAATTGATGTGAAGGGATATTTTCTGAATAGGAAAATATGAGCAAGAAATTGGGAAAATACAACAAAATTTCTCTAGGGGAAGGGGCCGAAATTCGGCCCAAAATCGACCCTAAAAAAAAACACTGTTACTGACTCCATTCCACAGCATATGTTTAACCCTGTCACCCCCACTGACCATATTGAACTTCAAATGATGAATGAATGACAGAGTCCACTTAAGTTTCTTGGGGTTGAAAGGGTTAAAGGCTTTTGGATGCTTTGTGGTTGTGATTACCCTTAAGTTTTTTAACTTGCATTTCCTAATTAACATTCATAAGTAGATCAGCCTTAACGAGAAACCTAATGTTAATGAGTTCCTTCAAAGGTGACTTGCATAGAGCCTGTGACAGCAGTAGGTGGTGACTATGTACCTATTTGGGCCCTGAACGAACAACTGCGACAGTTCTATGGTATTGTGGCGGTGGGTACTGAAGGAGGATTTGTATATCTGATTGGTAAGTTTTCCGTTGAAGTGTAACAAACTTAAAAGTGAGATTGTTTTATGTACGAGACTAGCATTTTGTACAAGGCTAGCAGATTTTGTCACTTGACCCAGGCAAATCTGGTTGACCAGTGATAAAATGTAGAACCTCCCCTATGTTTCCATTGCATTGAAGTATTGTCTTTTTCAAAATACAGTGATTTATTCCCTTGTGAGGAGAAATTGATTGTTAAAAATTATTTTGCTTCAGAAAAATATTTGTTTCCAACAAATTAATGAAGTTGCTCTGACAAACAAATGACATAATCGTCAAGAGCAGATAACTATGCATTTCGAAATGACAGAATAAAGCTCGCCCTTAACTGCCCTGCACGCGTGTAGTTTGAGATATCAGAGGGAAGAGGGCCAGCATCACCTACACAAAGAAGAAAACTGTTTGTTTCTTACTCCTTTTGTTACTGATAAAAGATTTATGTCTCCAAAACATGTTGGTATTTAGAACTTATTTCAGAAGTAGATTTTTATGTCAAAAAAACTGAAAAATAAGTACTGGTCTGAACAAAGTTTCGCTACATTTAAATTTGGTTTAGAGTTTTACTTAAAAATAATGCAATATTTGAGGTTTTGATATATTCTACATTCCTGTGTATTTTTCTAATTGTACATTTCCAATTGTATGCTCAGAGTTGGTAAAATACTAATGTTACTATCAAGATTTCGTGTGTTTTATGTTGGCAGATATGTGTATTGATGAAGAGACTGACTATTCTGATGAAGTGATGCCTAATCGGCTCTTGTTTATCACGCCACGATCGCGGGATGTTCAGCAGCGCCGTATACAGGCTGCATCCAAGGGGCAACAACTCTGCATGGTTCTTGATGGTCAGTTTGTCTTTTTTCAACAGGTGGAATTGGTCAGTTACAGAGAAATTTTCTGGGCATTTTATTTGTCCAAATCTAGTATGCAAGTACAATACTGCAAGGATACTATAAAACAAAAGTTATTAACATCATCCCGGTAATCAAAGGTGACCAAACAAACAGTTCACAAAGTAATAGTGACAGTACTTCAGCAAAGTTGAGTTTTTTGGTGGATTTTTAGCTAATTGATTAATAGTATTCTAATTGATTGCTAGTATTCTAACTGATTGATAGCATATTCTGATTGATTGATTGATAGCATATTCTGATTGATTGATAGCATATTGTAATTGATAAATTGACTTGAACACTGTGTGTGTGTGTGTGTGTTACTGAGAAGCACTGATAGTATATATTACCTATTAGTTATCTTTGTGAAGTATTATTAAACGTTTTTCCTTCAATTAAATGTCAGAAGATATTGCTGAGTTTTGATAAAGACTGAGAGTAGTAATTGTATTGACAGAGGAAGCCCAGTGCCAGGGAGAATACCAGTACAGGAGGTGTGATGGAACTGTCCTCAAGCTCTTCAACACAGGTCTCTATACATATAACAGTTCGAAAGTAAAGGTGGTCTGGTGGCCCGATGCTAACAGTTCAAAAGTAAAGGTGGTCTGGTGACCCGATGCTCTAGGAAACATGGTCGGTCTATGTAAAATTTCTACGTGTTGGCCCAATTGGCTATGAAAAGTTTTAGTCCTGACATACATTAGGATTTGTGAAAACAACATTCCTATGTATTCCGATCATATGAAATCAGTGCATTATTGGCTTCAAACATTTGAGCGATTATGAACTGGACGATACAAGCGTTTGAGCGTCAAAGTATATGCTTCATCTTTACAATATGTGTTTACAAAATTGATATATGGAAAAATGACTTGGATCATGGGATTTCAACTTTCTGTAGACCATTTGTCTAAGGAATTTGCATATATACTTTCGTACACTGTAACTTGACTTGTATGTTTGGTTCAATGTCAGAGGGAAGTCGCCTGATCGTGGTATTAGATTTACTTATTACTTTAATTGGTGGTTCCTTGTCAGATAATCAACTTTCTCCCAGCATTTTAACGAGTCGTTGGCCTACTTTGTCTTTTCATCATCATTAGTGGTTTCTATGTAACATACCTTCAATACTGTTGAAAGTCCGTCCACTTTTCCATGTTATAACTTGAATTGGAATGTGGGATTCGAATAACCCAATATTTATGGTCAAATACACAGCAAAGTTCTATTGGTTATGCGACCAGCATTTTCAAGTGAACAAATATTCATATCCACAGAAGTTTTGATTACGGTTCCCGAGATTTTTGTCATTTTGCCTCAGGAGTTTTTGACTGTCAGAGGTCCAAATTTAAAAATAAACTTATTTTTACAGAGGATGTCCGAGTCACCTGTTTGAAGTACATTCCTCAGACTGGTAACCTGGTGGTTGGTTTCAACTTCGGCTGTTTCCAGCTGTGGAAACTACATATACCTGTGCTTGAGTGAGTTTGGAGTTTTCAGTTGAAATTCACAGATATTTGTTAAATTTTTATAAGAAAGCATGAAAAACATCATTGTAAATATAGACCATGATTGTGGGGTCATCACCCAAATTTGTTTGAAAAAATGATGTTAGTTGTTATAATGTTAATGTTCGACCACCTGTACAGTCTCACCTGACCGTACAGGTCTAATGTCTGTGGCTAATGATGAAGCCATAATGGCATTGACAATATCATGTAGGATGAAAGCTGTGCAAATATACAGTCATTGTAATGTCTGACTATCAGTAGGCTGCATATTGATTTCAAAGTTAAAAAAAAAACCTTCTTTTTAATTACCATGATGATTGAGTGTCATAATTTTGGGCTCAAGCTCCATTGGATGACGTTGATTAACATTAAAGGAAAATTGTCAAACATTCATTACATGTAAAATTGTGTTTTGAAACGTAATACTTGCTTTTATTAAATTTGTTAAAATTTGTCCTTGGCAATTTAACATGAGATGAACAATTAGTACATGCCTCATGGGACTTGTGTTATGGTTTTTATAAACGATGATTTACGTGATATTTTACACAGGTACAGTAGTCGACTGGAGGTCGATGCTGCTCCCGTTACCCACATCGCCTACCAAGAGCCAGAAAATGATCCAAAAAACTTCTGCTACTTGTGGATGGCCCGAGACCCCTCGGAACAACAGTACATTCATTTGCTCAAATCTTGTCTATAAATATCTTAGCTTTTTATCAGCTTAATATGTCATGGTGCATCGTCTGTGGTTCGTCTTGTCAACATTTCCTTTAAATCGCTACTAGTCCTTAACATCTAAATGGATGTATCTTTTTGTCTGGAACATTATTGAGAAATGAGATCTAATGTTGTATATACAAAGGATGTCCTCCCTTGTACCAGAGGGTGGGGCTCAATAGGGAAAACTAAGGTAGATCCTTTACATCACTACTAGTCCTGAATACCTGTTAATGGAAGGTGTGGTTCTCTTGGGCTGGAGAGAGGGGGCCCAAAAGGGGAAATATTGAAAAAGATTTGGGGGGGGGGGGGGGGGGAGACTTAAATCCTTCTTAAAGAATGACATGATTTGGTCCACATTTTGGTTGAAGCATGGATGAAAGGGGCAGCTATAAAGCAGGAAAATAATTATGATATAATTTAAGTGGAAATATCCAGGTGAGCGATGCAGGCCGTCTAGGCCTCTTGTTTACAATATCCTCTACATATTTATAGAAGAAATAATTATTCACAATAATTACTGATATTTGATGTTGGGATCAGAACAACAGAAAACCTATGTTATAATAAAAATGATTCTTATTCTGAATCCTAATTTAAAACAACGGCAAAATGTGGAAAAAAATGTAGATCCACATGGAAACCTTGAAAAACTACAAACAGAACAAGTCGACATGTTCAGGGATGTCTTCCGTTTCATCAACGTCACCTGCCACATCAGAGTTAAACATACTGTCATTTTTTTATTTCAGAGATGAGGGTGTGTCTACTACTTCTCTATATCAGCTAGCGTACAATAAAAAGACATGGTACAGTAACTATGGAGCGTTCTACGAGGTATGTGGATTCTCGATTGCTACATTATTGCACACCATGTGTAGTACGTTACCATATTTTGATAATGTCTGTATGTAGAAGGGTATTTTGTTTTTATTCAAATTTTGCAGACATTTATTGTCTTGTATTCAATGGAGAATTTTTATCCTAAAGATTGAAATATATTCATATCCTGCCAAAAATATATCGTTATTGTTAACATTTAAATTAGATACAATTATGCCAAGTGTTGTCTGTCAAAATGTTAACTGGAGATCTCCTCTCTCAATTCAGGACTTATCTATTAGACACTTGATGAATATAATAATCCTCATTATTTGTAGGTTGAACAATGTTCTTTGTTGACCTGACTTTTTGTTAAACCTAATCTCTAATATACTTGTTTGAATTCATTACCTTGGCATAAAGCTATGGTTCTTTGGCTTTCCTTCTGTTTACTTGTCCACATTGCATACATTTTGATACAGAAATCGTCTTGGCAACAGATTCCGGAATCATGAAGCAAACTCAAGTCTAAAAAACTGTCCTTGGCAAGTCACAGGAAATTTTTCAGTGGAAAAAAGATTTTGTTGTAATTTTTTTATATTTATTTGATTTTTTTTATATGAAGTGAGGAAGTAAATGATTGGGTTAACAAAACCTTGAGATCTAAAATTGTTTCATGATCCCAGAGCCAGATGGCCATAAGTTGTTCCAACCCAGACACCCTTGTTTAATATACTGCCTGTATTTGGGGATCACATGTGTTAACTTGCCACAGGAATTGACATCGGTAAGTCTGCGGTTCGAACTGGATTTGACATCAACACCGCTGACTCTCAACAACAAGTCCACGCTTTCCAGTCGAATAGTATCCTGTTACACCCTAGAGGATCCCAACTACAGCACACCAGCTCGCCTCGGTGAAGACGAGTCCTTCGAGGAGAGTATGTTATCAATATGATGAAACATTTGTTATTACTCACGGCTTGTCTAGGTCTTGAAAGTATTACCCAGTTTGGCATTTTACTTTATTTATACCTGGTTATACTTTGTAGGGAGCTTGAAAGTTCTTTGGTTTTCTTCAATATTATAAAGTTAATCCCAGTAACTGTGGTTTTCTCCAATAATTATAAAGTTAATCCCAGTAACTGTGGTTTTCTCCAATAATTATAAAGTTAATCCCAGTAACTGTGGTTTTCTCCAATAATTATAAAGTTAATCCCAGTAACTGTGGTTTTCTCCAATAATTATAAAGTTAATCCCAGTAACTGTGGTTTTCTTCAATATTATAAAGTTAATCCCAGTAACTGTGGTTTTCTCCAATAATTATAAAGTTAATCCCAGTAACTGTGGTTTTCTCCAATAATTATAAAGTTAATCCCAGTAACTGCCCTTTAAACTCTTCCTGTGGACAATGAAAGTACTTCACTGACGTGATAGGTGTTGATTTTATCTTAAAAGTGGTTGTGATTAGCTGTACTTGGTAATCAGAGGAATAAAAAAAATAAAGATTTATTTGGCACATGATTTGATGTTCACACCTGTCCTGTAGAACGTTCTGTAGCTGTCCTGGGAACACAATACCTCGATTGATATTTGATTCATTAATAGAGTGATTAAACACATTATTTTCCAGGTGTACATGGTCCTGACCTTAGTCTGTGTGTGACAGTGTGGGAGAGTAGCGACGGCCAGTCTACACGAGATACCTGTCATCTTGCCGTGTTTGACATGAACCGTTGGTACCACGCCCAGATGCCTGCTACAGTCAGGTAGGTATATCTCTGATCTAGACAAACAAATTGGTCATGATAAAAACAAATTATTTTTCAAAATTTTATTTCATTATGCTTTGCTGCATTGGAGAAGTGAAATTGTACTGGGCTATCCTTCAACTTGTTGAGGCCCCTAATGGGCTTCACATGCTGTGTTGACATTGGAGAAGTGAAATTGTACTGCGCTATCCTTCAACTTGTTGAGGCCCCTAATGGGCTTCACATGCTGTGGTGACACTGGAGAAGTGAAATTGTACTGGGCTATCCTTCAACTTGTTGAGGCCCCTAATGGGCTTCACATGCTGTGGTGTCATCCTACAAATGTCGGTCAAGTTGAATATTATCAACATCGTCAACTAAATTCCGTCATCTGATGATATAGTACTGATGTGTACAACAAAGGTTTTTAAGCTGTTTTATAAGATGTATAATCGACAGGTCATCATTGGTGACCTCTCGTGGCTTCCTATTTTCTCTGCTTCTAAAAATGGCCTCTGACAGTGATGGAGTCTCTCACTGCCTTACAGCTGTGTAAGATTTTGTGAGGTGATGCAGTCTCTCACTGCCTTACAGCGGTGTAAGATTTTGTGAGGTGATGCAGTCTCTCACTGCCTTACAGCTGTGTAAGATTTTGTGAGGTGATGCAGTCTCTCACTGCCTTACAGCTGTGTAAGATTTTGTGAGTCGATGGAGTCTCTCACTGCCTTACAGCTGTGTAAGATTTTGTGAGGTGATGCAGTCTCTCACTGCCTTACAGCTGTGTAAGATTTTGTGAGTCGATGGAGTCTCTCACTGCCTTACAGCTGTGTAAGATTTTGTGAGGTGATGTAGTGTCTCACTGCCTTACAGCTGTGTAAGATTTTGTGAGGTGATGCAGTCTCTCACTGCCTTACAGCGGTGTAAGATTTTGTGAGGTGATGCAGTCTCTCACTGCCTTACAGCTGTGTAAGATTTTGTGAGTCGATGGAGTCTCTCACTGCCTTACAGCTGTGTAAGATTTTGTGAGGTGATGTAGTGTCTCACTGCCTTACAGCTGTGTAAGATTTTGTGAGGTGATGTAGTGTCTCGCTGCCTTACAGCTGTGTAAGATTTTGTGAGGTGATGCAGTCTCTCACTGCCTTACAGCTGTGTAAGATTTTGTGAGGTGATGCAGTCTCTCACTGCCTTACAGCTGTGTAAGATTTTGTGAGGTGATGTAGTGTCTCACTGCCTTACAGCGGTGTAAGATTTTGTGAGGTGATGCAGTCTCTCACTGCCTTACAGCTGTGTAAGATTTTGTGAGTCGATGGAGTCTCTCACTGCTTTACAGCTGTGTAAGATTTTGTGAGGTGATGTAGTGTCTCACTGCCTTACAGCTGTGTAAGATTTTGTGAGGTGATGCAGTCTCTCACTGCCTTACAGCTGTGTAAGATTTTGTGAGGTGATGCAGTCTCTCACTGCCTTACAGCTGTGTAATATTTTGTGAGGTGATGGAGTCTCTCACTGCCTTAAGCTGTGTAAGATTTTGTGAGGTGATGCAGTCTCTCACTGCCTTACAGCTGTGTAAGATTTTGTGAGGTGATGCAGTCTCTCACTGCCTTACAGCTGTGTAAGATTTTGTGAGGTGATGCAGTCTCTCACTGCCTTACAGCTGTGTAAGATTTTGTGAGGTGATGCAGTCTCTCACTGCCTTACAGCTGTGTAAGATTTTGTGAGGTGATGCAGTCTCTCACTGCCTTACAGCTGTGTAAGATTTTGTGAGGTGATGGAGTGTCTCACTGCCTTACAGCTGTGTAAGATTTTGTGAGGTGATGCAGTCTCTCACTGCCTAAGAGCTGTGTAAGATTTTGTGAGGTGATGTAGTGTCTCACTGCCTTACAGCTGTGTAAGATTTTGTGAGGTGATGCAGTCTCTCACTGCCTTACAGCTGTGTAAGATTTTGTGAGTCGATGGAGTCTCTCACTGCCTTATAGCTGTGTAAGATTTTGTGAAGTGATGCTGTAAGTAGCTGCTTTTGAAAACCCCAACGCATCACTATCTGAATCTTTACTTGAATCACTAACTTTGTTCCATAAGATTGAACAATTGGTTTTGGCAGTTGGAACATAAAGTTTGTTTAATGCAAAAGCTCTAGTTGTTCTTCTGTTAACATTTTTCACATAAGAAAACATATTTGCTAAGATACCTGGTGATTCAGGGTAAAATTTTATAACAACCATTTCTTTTAAAAAATAAACGCCTGCTAGTGGCATTTTCAACGAGGGACCTGGAGGGAACAAGACTATTTCTGACATTTAACACTATCCTGGTGATTTTAAAATTCTATCTATAGATAATTTGTTGCTTGGTTTACAGTACATAAAATGAGGAAAGGCTATACTATTGTATACCTTCCTAACAACATCGCTTGACGTAAACGACGTCAGCCTCTTAACAAACCGATTTATTGGATATTTATATTTTCTTTGTGGTGCATTCATTGTGCTCTTTCCACTAACCTGTTGGGTTGCAATGTTTGATGACTGAAGTGTGCTGACCTTTGACCTCTGTTGCTACAGAAATATTGGTACTACGATAGACACCTGCCCGTATCTAGCCTGTCTCAGTCTGGAGGATGCTGCTGATGTTGCCGCACCAGACAATATTATTGTAAGTTCCTCCTGTTAACTCACCAGTTTACTGCTCCCCTGGTGTCTGATTCTTTACCCAAAACTTCAAATTTATATACAGTCAAACTTCGATGTTTCGAAGTTCAAGGGACTTGCAGAAAAACTTTGATACAGCGGGACTTCGAATTATTCATGGTTGACAATAGATCGACTTTTTTATGATAATGACCATAAATCTTATATAGCTGTTACATGTCCTCGATGTCGTAGTGTCGATCGTCACCTGTCAGACTCACATTGAAACGTTAAGTTGATTTACTTCAAACACAACAAAATAAAAGATACTTTTCATCCATAAATCATTTTATTAATTAAATAAGTATCATTTTTACAAAACAATCAGATATATCACATTTTAGCAAAACAGAGAAGTACAAGGCACACTTACGTTAACGTTTTCCCCCTGATGAAGACACATGTGTTTACGTTATACGAGTATATAAAATGCGGAATACCGACCGCGACCATATACACTCGGCTTTGGTACTGAGTCCTTCACTAATCGAATCTAAATCAGTGAGAATGCATGATTGAATGACAAATAATCGATTTACCCGGATATTTATGTGTAAGTTAAAAACGTGCCACTTTGAGTATGAGTGAAAACATTGCTAATTTTTAGGTCACCTGAGACGAAGTCTCGGTTGACCTATTGCAATCGCCTTTTGTCCGGCGTCGTGCGTCGTAAACAATTTACATTTTCAACTTCTTCCTAAAAACTGCTGAACTAAATTCAATGAAATTTTACAGGAAGCTTCCATGGCTGAGGGTGAACCAAAATTGTGAATTATATGGTCCCCACCCCCCAGGGGCCTGAGGGGCGGGGGCCAAAAAGGGTCAAATTGACTAAAATTTCAAAAATCTTCTTCTCTACTCTCAGATATATTAGAATCAAATACTCTTCATAGATGGAAGGCTCTTAAGGTGCTTTACCAAAATTGTGAATTTCATGACCCTGGGGTCTCACGTTTGCCCCTGGGTAGGGGGTTAACTTTACTATAGTTTATATAGGGAAATCACATTTTTGACTATTATTTGTTGGATTTCTATTGGAATTTATTCTAACTTTGTTCAAATTATCAGCATAGGATGACAGTTTGATGGTATGTACATGTTGGCCCTGGTTGACCCCCAGGGGCTGGTGGGCGGGGCCAAAAAGGGTCAAATTGACTAAAATTTCAAAAACCTTCTTCTCTACTCTCAGATATGTTAGAATCAAATACTCTTCATAGATGAAGGGGTCTTATGATGCTTTACCAAAATTGTGAATTTCATGACCCTGGGGTCTCACGTTTGCCCCTGGGTAGGGGGTAAACTTTACTATAGTTTATATAGGGAAATCACATTTTTGACTATTATTTGTTGGATTTCTATTGGAATTCATTCTAACTTGGTTAACGTTATCAACTTGGGATGACAGTTTGATGTACATGTTGGCCCTGACTGACCCCCAGGGGCTGATGGGCGGGGCCAAAAAGGGTCAAATTAACTTAAATTTCAAAAATCTTCTTCTTACAACCCAAATAAGGTAGAATTAAATACTCTTCACAGATCGAAGGGTCTTAAGGTGCTTTACCATAATTGTGAATTTCCTAGCCCTGGGGTCTTGCGTTTGCCCCATGGGAGGGGATAAACTTTACTATAGTTATAGGGAAATCACATTTTTGACTATCATTTGTTTTATTTGTTTTGAAATTCATTCTTTCATTCAAATTTACTGAAATATTTAAAAAATCAGGTGACCGTTAAGGCCCATGGGCCTCTTGTTTGTGTTTAAAATCGATCCGCTTGTTTCACTGTTCCGTAAAATCTACTCACCGACCGCTGATTTCAATGGCGGACGCGATCATCAAAGACGACTACTGGTATGCTATACCAGAGAGATTAAATGTCATGGCTTATAAGTACACAATTAATCTATAAATTTGGTCTGATTATTAATTAATCCTATGGTCAGGAGTAGACAACACACGCTATCGTTATCCCTATTGTCAGTCGGGGCTTTTGTGGGAGAGGTGTGAAATCTTGCCGCGGGGGTCACGACAAACACCTGTCCAGTGGTCAGTACAGGTAAATTTTTTGTTCGAATCATGAGATGTCAATTACCTATAATTACATGGCTAACGGGCCATGAAAAAAGTTCGATACATCGAAAACTTCGATTTATAAAAATTTGAATCATACATAGGTTCTTTAGTAGTGTTATATAGTGAGAAAATTCGGGACCAAGCAAAAAGTTTGATACAGCGAGAACTTCGAATCAACGAAATTTCGAATCATCGAGGTTTGACTGTATATGACCACAGGGATAACTCTGGCTCTTATAACCTATGGGAGATTTTATGAGATTAGCAAAATTCCTATGAAATCTGTCTGTATAAAGAGATACAATTTTGAATTTTTAATGAGATTTTTTTTGAAAAACATGGGTAAAAATCCCCAAATCTCTGCCCAAAGTGATCCCTGTGACCACAAATTATGACATTTGGAAAGTTTTGATAGGCTTCTGAGTCTAGCAGTATGCATTCAACACAACCCTCTATTTCATGCATACAATCCTTAATGGAAAAGTGATCAATGACAAATGTTAAAAATAATGCGAAACTTAATTATTTCAGATTACTTTTTGATTTGGTTCTGCTGGTAGTAGCATTTCATCTCAGCAATGTGTAACATCCCTTCAATTGATTTTACAAATTTATAAATTTATTTTACTCTTGATTAATGATATTTTGTCTTAATCCATTAGCTAGTGGTTAGATGAGATCAATTAACCTAACAAAAACAAAATGTCATTTTATTGATTCTGTTTATTCTGGAGAATTTCAAAAGTGTTTGTCACTGATAAATTGCTGTTATGTTACACAAGTTTGATTGCTTATTGTAGGCGGTACACATTGGTACTGAACGACTGCGTAAGTTTACCAACAACTCGCCTATGCCTCCAGAACAACACTTCTATCCGTCTTCTCTGGCGTTTGGTAAGTACACAGCTAGTCACATTAGAAATGAAAAACTCGATGCAAAAACAAGTGCTAGAAAATCTTCATACAAAGTAATTCTTATCACAAAGTCTTCATAAAGTCTTCATAAACTTGCTCAGATTGAAAATACCCAATGTTGTTCCCAGCTAAAACCTCAAAGTTCATTTCTGTACAGCTTTTCAATAGGCTTGTGCATATATATATATAACCAAACGGCACACTTGCACCACTGGTCAAATTATCCTGATACTTTACACACCCAAACCTATCATCTCTTGTGGGACCGTCTACTTGGGGTCAAAAATGAGGTCAATGTAAATAGATTTTTGAAGTCCATACTTATAAGACTTCATAATTGCCTGATCATGCAAAAACTGCATTCTCTTCAAATACTCATTGCTACTATAGATAAATTACTTAATGCACTCACAACAATCATTTCTTGTAAAAGTTTTTATTTCAACCAGCCGGGGTTAAAAATGAGGTCACATGACTATAAATAGATTTTCAGCATCTTGCGCTACAGATTTCATTAATGGTCCGATTGTCCTGAAACTTCATATACTTACTGAAAACTTCCATCTCTTATATCAAGTTTGAATTTCAACCACCTGAGAGTCAGAATTGAAGTCCTTGGTCATCAGACTTCCTTAATTTTCTGATTTTCCTGAAACTTAATACACTTCCTCACAACTATCACCTCTTGAGGTTAACATTTAGGCCACTGTTACTAAAAATAGATCTCTGCGTGTCCTTAATCTACGGACTTCATTAATTTTCTCTTAGTTCTGGAACTCCATACAGTTCCTCACAATCATCATCTTTATGGCAAATTGGGTTTCAATCTCATTGGGACAGATTAAGGTCACTTACTATAAATGGATTCTGAACATCCTTAATTAATATCTGATTGTCCTTAAACTTATTCACAACTATGATCTCCTGAAGGAATTTGCATTTCAATTTCCAGCTTGAGGTCACTCTAATGATCAATAGATATGCGTTGTCGCTTTTATCAACTTTATAATAACTGTTTATAATAATTTTGTTACTTCAAAATTTACATCATTTCTTGTTATGGTATTTAGCAGTATTTTCTTCAGCGACATTCTGAATCGACAATTTTCACCTTTTTTTTTCATATTGGTCAATGTTGAATAGCTAAGGGATTCATATCCCTGGAGATGCCTTTCTAATCCTTTGTTGTTTGCTTATCAAATTTCCCCATTCTGTTTTGACAGAGGCTTTAATGGTGACAGAATCTGGATTTGTGAAGGCATGCTACCTGGGCACGCAGCGGCAGGTAAGACCGATAAATCTCTGGTGACGGTTGGACAGTATCATGTGATGGATATTTAGCTGTGACATTATAAAACAAATCATTTCTCTGGTGACATTTTGACAGTATCATGTGATAGATATTTCGCTGTGACGTTATAAAACAATAATTTCTCTGGTGACATTTTGACAGTATTATGTGGTGGATATTTTGCTTTCTTTGTAAAGTTGATGTATAGATTTCCGTCCCTTTGGGTTACAGGTGCTGGCCAGTATGAACAAGATGGGCCCATCCATCCTTCTCAATCCCAAGGAGCTGTACAGCTTGAGTGTATACATGGGCTTGCTGCCTCGTCCCCTGGACGCCACCATACACACTCCATCCGCGGTCAGTCTTTATTCCCAAGGACGAAGTCAAAAGGGGTTTTGTAATAAAATATATGGACTTCAAAGGTTTTCTGAACTCCCAACATCACCCTGGCATTTAGCTATCCTAGTTACATCTGTATAGGCCATGTTAAATTAATTAGTTGGTTCTCAGGCCAATTCTTAAAGAAAAAAATAGATATGGAAGAGCAGTATTAATTTTTTACCATTTGATTGGATACCAAACAGATGCTGGCGATTTTTTTTTTTTTTTTTTTCATTTACATCATAATGAAATGGAATATTTCAATAAATCCTTTGAAGCACAATCAAAATTTTCACGAAAATGTAACATGACAACATTCTTTCAGTTTGTCGGAAAGCGTCCCCATCCTTTATCAAAGAATATTGTTCTGCTATTGTACAAACTTCCAAAAATCCCTCAAATATATTGAATGGCAGTATTGTTGATCCTTTCCGATTCTATATACCACATGTGCATGGATATCAAAGCCATCGTCGGCGTGGAGATAGTCATTTGCATCAACTACCTAAGTCTCTCAGCCATTTGCATCATCTAGCCAGGTCTCTTTAGCACTTGTAACTGCTTTTCATTCAAATGTTTGTAATATTGGCGAGACTGAAGTGCGAACAGGAATGCAGAAAATTATTTTCGGAGTTTATGGGCGCATTACAGCAATTTTATTTCCTTGTTTTGTGATAAAATCAATAGTGCCGCTACAATTTTTGGGATGTGGCCAATTGATAAAAATTGTATGGCCATAATTGTCAATTTTCACTAAATATTAAAAAAAAAATCAAATAAATTGATTTAGGTGTTGATACATTTGTATTGTCTTCAAAATAACGGCACATTGCAGGGAAGGTTTCTTCTCCCTTCTTTTTTATTTTTTTTTTTTTATTATTTTTTGCGTAACACTAAATAAAGTTTGATCAAATTTCAAACAGTGATAAAGACCCTAACTTCTTGCACAATTTAGGGTTTTTGTGTAAATGTACTATTTTATTGAAACTATGTTTAGCGGGGGCCAGTAGGGAGTTCATTTTCATGTTCCTCCAGACACTAAAAATATGTGATAACATCTCATGGAGGAATTTGATACCTGACAGTAACTCTGATTTTACATCATTAGATTAACTTGTTGTTTTCTGATCACAGTCCGAGATGACAGAAATGATGATGGTAGATTAACTTGTTGTGTTCTGATCACAGTCTGAGATGAGAGAAATGATGATGGTAGATTAACTTGTGTTCTGATCACAGTCCGAGATGAGAGAAATGATGATGGTAGATTAACTTGTTGTGTTCTGATCACAGTCTGAGATGAGAGAAATGATGATGGTAGATTAACTTGTGTTCTGATCACAGTCCGAGATGAGAGAAATGATGATGGTAGATTAACTTGTTGTGTTCTGATCACAGTCTGAGATGAGAGAAATGATGATGGTAGATTAACTTGTGTTCTGATCACAGTCCGAGATGAGAGAAATGATGATGGTAGATTAACTTGTTGTGTTCTGATCACAGCCCGAGATGAGAGAAATGATGATGGTAGATTAACTTGTGTTCTGATCACAGTCTGAGATGAGAGAAATGATGATGGTAGATTAACTTGTATTCTGATCACAGTCTGAGATGAGAGAAATGATGATAGTAGATTAACTTGTTGTGTTCTGATCACAGTCTGAGATGAGAGAAATGATGATGGTAGATTAACTTGTTGTATTCTGATCACAGTCTGAGATGAGAGAAATGATGATGGTAGATTAACTTGTTGTATTCTAATCACAGTCTGAGATGAGAGAAATGATGATGGTAGATTAACTTGTGTTATGATCACAGTCTGAGATGAGAGAAATGATGATGGTAGATTAACTTGTTGTGTTCTGATCACAGCCCGAGATGAGAGAAATGATGATGGTAGATTAACTTGTTGTGTTCTGATCACAGTCTGAGATGAGAGAAATGATGATGGTAGATTAACTTGTTGTGTTCTGATCACGGTCCGAGATGAGAGAAATGATGAAGGTAGATTAACTTGTTGTGTTCTGATCACAGTCCGAGATGAGAGAAATGGTGATGGTAGATTAACTTGTTTTATTCTGATCACAGTCCGAGATGAGAGAAATGCTGCTGTCCCTTGCTCTAGATTACAACATGATCAGTTTCCTCATCAAGTGTGTTCAGCAGTGGGCCGCAGGAGGTAAGTGAACCGTGACCAACGTTCTGGTGATGGCCAAGTTTGGAAAGGTCACCATTATCTCATTAATGGAAATAAGGTTCTGATATTTTGTAAGAACAAGTCATTTTTAAAAAGAACACAGATTAAATCCAACATGTTTTTGTCTTTATCAAATTGTACTTGTCTCCATTTACATCAAAGTTAGGACAGGGGACATCAAAGTTAGGACAGGGACATCAAAGTTAGGATAGTTACATCAAAGTTAGGACAGGGACATCAAAGTTAGGACGGGGACATCAAAGTTAGGACGGGGACATCAAAGTTAGGACAGGGACATCAAAGTTAGGACAGGGGACATCAAAGTTAGGACAGGGACATGCATGTTTGTCTATTATACTCCAGTTTTGTGTGATTTGGATTCATTTTATAAAGTCATTAGTAGGGACTGACATTTCTGTAAACCTAATGTATTATTGTATAGCCATTTTGTTTTTTATTATAATACAGAGTATGTACATGTAGGCTGTACCCTCAAGTTCATGCTGGACTGGGCGTGGGACAAGGTTGGAACAGTGAAAAACATCATAGACACCACATGTAAGTTAACAGGTTTTTTTACGTCATAAAATTTCTTGGCATTTGGGTTTTCTTTCAAATTGTTACTTGGGAAATTCACTTCCTGGAAAATATTTACTTTAAATATGATTGTGGAAAAAAATTGATAGAAAGCATGATTTTGTGTTGTTTCAATATATCTTAAAGATAGACACCTTTGTTTTTCTGGTCAGTTGTAACTCTGGACCCAAGATATGTGTACTTATACATTTAATACAGAGAAGCAGGTTTTGTTGATGTTTTAATTTATTTGAACAGGTACTCCCCTGTATGACTGGTCGGGAATCACTCTTGACCATAGGTCAGTTCAGACGCTGTACCAGTGCCAGCAGAAGTTGGAGTACTTGACCACTATCTTCAAAGTCCTGCTGAACCAAGCAGCACCCACCACAGAGCAGGGTAGGTTTTTAGGTCATCTGACCCAAAGGGTCAGGATGACCTATAGTCATCATGCTTCGTCCGTCGTCGTGCGCCGTGCGCCGTCCGCCGTGCGTAAACTTTTCACATTTCAATCTTCTTCTTAAGTTCCACCAGTGGGATTAAGCTGAAACTTGCCTGAAATGATCCTGAGATGGTCCTGACCAAGTGTTGTTATTTTTCGGGTCAGTCCGAAATCCAAGATGGCCGCCATAGCCGCCATTTTGAAAACACATTTTAAACTTCTTCTCAAGTTCCACCAGAGCTGTTGGGCTGAAACTTGCCAGAAATGATCCTGAGATGATCCCGACTAAGTGTTGTTATTTTTCGGGTCGGTCCGAAATCCAAGATGGCCGCCATAGCCGCCATCTTGAAAAACACATTTTAAACTTCTTCTCCAGTTCCACCAATGCTATTGAGCTGAAACTTGCCTGTAATGATTCTGATATGATCCCGACCAAGTGTTGTTATTTTTCGGGTCGGTCCGAAATCCAAGATGGCCGCCATAGCCGCCATCTTGAAAAACACATTTTAAGCTTCTTCTCAAGTTCCACCAGTGCTGTTGGGCTGAAACTTGCCTGAAATGTTCCTGAGATGATCCCGACCAAGTGTTGTTATTTTTTGGGTCGGTCCGAAATCCAAGATGGCCGCCATAGCCGCCATCTTGAAAAACACATTTTAGACTTCTTCTCCAGTTCCACCAATGCTATTGAGCTGAAACTTGCCTGTAATGATTCTGATATGATCCCGACCAAGTGTTGTTATTTTTCGGGTCGGTCCGAAATCCAAGATGGCCGCCATAGCCGCCATCTTGAAAAACACATTTTAAGCTTCTTCTCAAGTTCCACCAGTGCTGTTGGGCTGAAACTTGCCTGAAATGTTCCTGAGATGATCCCGACCAAGTGTTGTTATTTTTTGGGTCGGTCCGAAATCCAAGATGGCCGCCATAGCCGCCATCTTGAAAAACACATTTTAGACTTCTTCTCCAGTTCCACCAATGCTATTTAGCTGAAACTTGCCTGTAATGATTCTGATATGATCCCGACCAAGTGTTGTTATTTTTCGGGTCGGTCCGAAATCCAAGATGGCCGCCATAGCCGCCATCTTGAAAAACACATTTTAAGCTTCTTCTCAAGTTCCACCAGTGCTGTTGGGCTGAAACTTGCCTGAAATGTTCCTGAGATGATCCCGACCAAGTGTTGTTATCTTTTAGATTGGTCTGAAATCCAAGATGGCCGCCATATCCGCCATCTTAAAAAACACATTTTAAATGGTCCAGACCAAGTGTTATTATTTATCGGGTCGGTCAGAAATCCAAGATGGCCACCATGGCCAACAGTGCCACTATATACTTGCTACAGAGAATGCATACTACAATAATATAAGGGTTTTAATTTAGAGTCAGATGACCGTTAAGGCCCCTGGGCCTCTTGTTATAGTTGTATAGTTATAGGACGGGTAAAACTCTGTGTCTGACTTAATGACTAATGAAACATCTCCCCCAGGGACGTGTAGTTGTAGGACGGGTAAAACTCTGTGTCTGACTTAATGACTGATGAAACATCTCCCCCAGGGACGTGTAGTTATAGGACGGGTAAAACTCTGGTCTGTGACCTAATGACTGATGAAACATCTCCCCCAGGGATGTGTAGTTATAGGACGGGTAAAACTCTGGTCTGTGACTTAATGACTGATGAAACGTCTCCCCCAGGGACGTGTAAAACTCTGTGTCTGACTTAATGACTGATGAAACGTCTCCCCCAGGGACGGGTAAAACTCTGTGTCTGACTTAATGACTGATGAAACGTCTCCCCCAGGGACGGGTAAAACTCTGTGTCTGACTTAATGACTGATGAAACGTCTCCCCCAGGGACGGGTAAAACTCTGTGTCTGACTTAATGACTGATGAAACATCTCCCCCAGGGACGGGTAAAACTCTGTGTCTGACTTAATGACTAATGAAACATCTCCCCCAGGGACAGGTAAAACTCTGTGTCTGACTTAATGACTAATGAAACATCTCCCCCAGGGACGGGTAAAACTCTGTGTCTGACTTAATGACTAATGAAACATCTCCCCCAGGGACAGGTAAAACTCTGTGTCTGACTTAATGACTAATGAAACATCTCCCCCAGGGACGGGTAAAACTCTGTGTCTGACTTAATGACTAATGAAACATCTCCCCCAGGGACAGGTAAAACTCTGTGTCTGACTTAATGACTAATGAAACATCTCCCCCAGGGACGGGTAAAACTCTGTGTCTGACTTAATGACTAATGAAACATCTCCCCCAGGGACGTGTAGTTGTAGGACCGGTAAAACTCTGTGTCTGACTTAATGACTGATGAAACATCTCCCCCAGGGATGTGTAGTTGTAGGACAGGTAACACTCTGGTCTGTGTCTGACTTAATGACTGATGAAACATCTCCCCCAGGGATGTGTAGTTATAGGACAGGTAAAACTCTGGTCTGTGACTTAATGACTGATGAAACATCTCCCCCAGGGACGTGTAAAACTCTGTGTCTGACTTAATGACTAATGAAACATCTCCCCCAGGGACGGGTAAAACTCTGTGTCTGACTTAATGACTGATGAAACATCTCCCCCAGGGATGTGTAGTTGTAGGACGGGTAAAACTCTGGTCTGTGACTTAATGACTAATGAAACGTCTCCCCCAGGGATGTGTAGTTATAGGATGGATAACACTCTGGTCTGTGACTTAATGACTGATGAAACATCTCCCCCAGGGACGTGTAGTTGTAGGACGGGTAAAACTCTGTGTCTGACTTAATGACTAATGAAACATCTCCCCCAGGGACGTGTAGTTGTAGGACAGGTAAAACTCTTATCTGTGTTTGTGACTCGTTGCTTTTGTATTTACACAAGATAAATGTTTTCTGCAGAAAGTTTTGACATTGATCAGATAATTGAAATCCACAATATGCTATTGCTACTGATGTGGAATCCTTTTCTTCACTTCATCCCTAATTACATTCAGGGTAATAGGAGAAGGTACTACTTCATTTGATGATAAGTTTACTGTGTTCTATGATAAGTCTCGCATGAATTGTAAAATGTTATAAACATTTTATTTACATTACCACACTTTTACAGGGTTCCTAGATCTACAAAACAAACTGTGTGCCCTCACCTACGTCACACAACATCTACAGATGGTGCTCTGGTTTGTCAGGGTTGGACTGCTACCAGAACGTGATGGTACGTGAAGTTACATCTTGATTTATCTATGGTCGCGGAAGTTCAGTCTGCTTAATATCATCAAGTAAATAAATCATAGCGCCTAAAATTGATAACTAAACGTATCTCGTGTGCCTGGTCTTCACTTCCAGGGTAGCATTGTGTATGTTGAGATTTTGTGGATGGCAATCTCTACCCCAAGATAGGCTTGTATAAGACAGTGAAAAATTGTGGAGATTAGTTATCTCTATAGATGTATCACCAATTTACCTACTTTACCTGTAGATTTATCACCAATTTACCTACTTTACTTGTAGATCTCTCACCAATTTACCTATTTTACCTGTAGATCTCTCACCGATTTACCTATTTTACCTGTATATGTATCACCAATTTACCTACTTTACCTGTATATGTATCACCAATTTACCTACTTTACCTGTAGATTTATCACCAATTTACCAACTTTACCTGTAGATCTCTCACCAATTTACCTATTTTACCTGTAGATCTCTCACCGATTTACCTATTCTATCTGTAGATGCTGATGAGAGAACAGATCAACAGTACAGTTACCCAGCTTCCAACTTAATCCACGCCTACAGGAGTAAACGGCAGGAATTACACAAACTACACAGGTAGGAGTACAACACTTGTCAGGAATTACACAAACTACACAGGTAGGGGTACGACACTTGACAGGAATTACACAAACTACACAGGTAGGGGTACAACACTTGACAGGAATTACACAAACTACACAGGTAGGGGTAAGACACTTGACAGGAATTACACAAACTACACAGGTAGGGGTACGACACTTGACAGGAATTACACAAACTACACAGGTAGGGGTACGACACTTGACAGGAATTACACAAACTACACAGGTAGGGGTACGACACTTGTCAGGAATTACACAAACTACACAGGTAGGAGTACAACACTTGACAGGAATTACACAAACTACACAGGTAGGGGTACGACACTTGACAGGAATTACACAAACTACACAGGTAGGGGTACGACACTTGACAGGAATTACACAAACTACACAGGTAGGGGTACGACACTTGACAGGAATTACACAAACTACACAGGTAGGGGTAAAACACTTGTCAGGAATTACACAAACTACACAGGTAGGGGTACGACACTTGACAGGAATTACACAAACTACACAGGTAGGGGTACGACACTTGTCTGTCAAAATTCTAAAGATGTCTTTTGGTATAGCATTTGCCTGTCAGTTTAAGTTTTGGTTAAGTTTCTTCAGTGATCTACAGTTCAGTCAGATCATGTGTTATTGTCCTTGTTATTTTTAGCCATCATGATGTTGGGCTATTCAAATCGTCCTTGGTCCATCATCCATCCATCCATCCCTCCATTAACAATTCTTGTTATCACTATTTCTCAGAAAGTACTGAAGCAATCTTCCTCAAATTTAATATGTAGGTTCCCCTTCGTCCTTAGTTGTGCATTTTGCATCTTAGAATCAATCAGAAAATAACATGGCCAACATGTGGCCATCTTGGATTTTGACAATGGAAGTTTGTAACCGCTAGTTCTCAAATTTCATATGTAGGTCCCCCTTGATCCCTAGTTACTTATATTCCTGTATAGGACCCACCTGACAACAACATGGCCGACAAGCAGCCATCTTGAATTTTGTCAATTAAAACCGCATTGTTATAACGGTTTCTTCAATTACTAAATGGCCATTATTGGTCTTTCTCAAAGTTGAATGTAGAAGTTCCTCTTGGTCTCCAGTTACGCATGCATGTCTGATTGAAAGAACTAAATGGATGACCAAGAGTGTGGCCATCTTGGATTTTGACAATTGCAAGTTGCTCCTGTTATGTAGTGTTATATTAAATGTTTTGAAAGAAGAGAAAAGATGAGTCTTTCATTTGACTGATATGGATCATTCAATGGTGGGCTCCAAGATCCCTCTGGTTTGGATGTTCATGTGGTGTCTTAGCAAGATCTGTTTTTTTTTTTTTTTTTTTTTTTACGTATTTAGGATAATTGAGTTAGGAAATAAATAGATGATATCTAACAGTGTCTTAAGTAATACCAAATATATTTAAAGAGTGTTGCTAATATTTTGATATTTTTCACAATTGCGTAGCACGAGTGAAAAATACCAAAATATTAGCCATACGAGTGAAATATGTTTGGTATTACTAAAGACACTGATAGAGAGCTATATGCAAATGTTAATTTTTCCTGCTTGTGTTTTTAAGCAGTGTTCTGATTGGTCAAATCAGAAAAAGTGATAATATCAGAAAAAGATAAATTTTCACTGTTAGAAATGTAATGTAATTCAAACTCAAATTATTCTGAACTTGTGAAGACTTCATCAGATTAGGATAGATTTAACACTGAGAGCTGGTATGTACTGTCTCTAGAGTGACCTCAGTATTACTTGTTTTAGTGACCTTGTGGACTCTGACCTCCTGATGATTGACGGCCTGCTGTCACACATGGGTCCGGCTGTGAGGAACCTTTGGAGTCGAGAGGGAGGAGACGGTCTCTATCCTCCACCCAGTTTACATGTAAGTGACCTCACAGAGGGAGGAGACAGTCTCTATCCCCCACCCAGTTTACATGTAAGTGACCTCACAGAGGGAGGAGACGGTCTCTATCCCCCACCCAGTTTACATGTAAGTGATCACACAGAGGGAGGAGACGGTCTCTATCCTCCACCCAGTTTACGTGTAAGTGATCACACAGAGGGAGGAGACGGTCTCTATCCCCCACCCAGTTTACATGTAAGTGACCTCACAGAGGAAGGAGACGGTCTCTATCCCCCACCCAGTTTACATGTAAGTGATCTCACAGAGGGAGGGGACGGTCTCTATCCCCCACCCAGTTTACATGTAAGTGACCTCACAGAGGGAGGAGACGGTCTCTATCCCCCACCCAGTTTACATGTAAATGACCTCTTTATGTTTTCAGTATTGCATTTGAGGAAATGAAAGCAACCTGTATAAGAAAAACAATTTTGGTATTGTTTGTGTCTATTCTCTTCTGTTCGTTATTTGATATTCACGTCTATCACTGTTCCAGGCACTACTGAGTATATACCTGTTGGATGACGTAGATCTCGTGGCCAAACACAGTGTGGTTCTCTACCTTCTACTTGACCTTGTTTCTCTGTACCACCCGGAACATCATCAACAGGTAACTCCTATTGTTATACACCTGTAGACACCTATTGTTATACACCTGTAATCACCTATTGTTATTTACCTGTAATCACCTATTGTTACACACCTGTAATCACCTATTGTTACACACCTGTAGACACCTATTGTTACACACCTGTAGACACCTATTGTTATATACACCTGTAGACACCTATTGTTGTATACACCTGTAGACACCTATTGTTACACACCTGTAGACACCTATTGTTATATACACCTGTAGACACCTATTGTTATATACACCTGTAGACACCTATTGTTGTATACACCTGTAGACACCTATTGTTACACACCTGTAGACACCTATTGTTATACACCTGTAGACACCTATTGTTACACACCTGTAGACACCTATTGTTATACACCTGTAATCACCTATTGTTATACACCTGTAGACACCTATTGTTATACACCTGTAATCACCTATTGTTACACACCTGTAGACACCTATTGTTATACACCTGTAGACACCTATTGTTATACACCTGTAGACACCTATTGTTATACACCTGTAATCACCTATTGTTATACACCTGTAATCACCTATTGTTATACACCTGTAGACACCTATTGTTGTATACACCTGTAGACAGCTATTGTTATATACCTGTAGACACCTATTGTTATACACCTGTAATCACCTATTGTTACACACCTGTAGACACCTATTGTTACACACCTGTAGACACCTATTGTTGTATACACCTGTAGACACCTATTGTTACACACCTGTAGACAGCTATTGTTATATACACCTGTAGACACCTATTGTTGTACACCTGTAGACACCTATTGTTACACAATAGCAAAGAAACTCTTTCCCCTCACAAATCTAAATGGAAAAAATGTTTCTTCAGTTTGTAGACAAGATCAGCAAGTTTTCAAAAACATTTGCTGTGCCAGAGAGTGTGGTGAAACAGATCCAAGGATGCTGGCTACTGGACCACAGCGACTTTGAGGTAACAGAGACAAAACAAATTAACTGACAATTAAATACAAAACTGGACCAAAGTGAATTGGATGTAATTAAGACAAAATAATTACATTAATACAAAATTGGACCAAAGTGAGTTGGATACAAACAAATAAATTTACAGTGAATTTTAAAACTGGATCAAAACGAGCCGTAGCTGAAATATCAAAATGACTTTGGAGTTATAACATTAAACATATACTAAAAGTACATTTACATCGACGTAGACATTAAGTGCATTTACATCGACGTAGACATTAAACTGATACTAAAAGTACATTTACATCGACGTAGACATTAAACTTATACTAAAAGTACATTTACATCGACGTAGACATTAAACTGATACTAAAAGTACATTTACATCGACGTAGACATTAAACTGATACTAAAAGTACATTTACATCGACGTAGGCATTAAACTGATACTAAAAGTACATTTACATAGACGTAGACATTAAACTGATACTAAAAGTACATTTACATTGACGTAGGCATTAAACTGATACTAAAAGTACATTTACATTGACGTAGGCATTAAACTGATACTAAAAGTACATTTACATCGACGTAGACATTTACATCGACTTAGACATTAAACTGATACTAAAAGTACATTTACATCGACGTAGACATTAAACTGATACTAAAAGTACATTTACATCGACGTAGACATTAAACTGATACTAAAAGTACATTTACATCGACGTAGGCATTAAACTGATACTAAAAGTACATTTACATAGACGTAGACATTAAACTGATACTAAAAGTACATTTACATTGACGTAGGCATTAAACTGATACTAAAAGTACATTTACATTGACGTAGGCATTAAACTGATACTAAAAGTACATTTACATCGACGTAGACATTAAACTGATACTAAAAGTACATTTACATCGACGTAGACATTAAACTGATACTAAAAGTACATTTACATCGACGTAGACATTAAACTGATACTAAATGTACATTTACATCGACGTAGACATTAAACTTATACTAAAAGTACATTTACATCGACGTAGACATTTACATCGACGTAGACATTAAACTGATACTAAAAGTACATTTACGTCGACGTAGACATTAAACTGATACTAAAAGTACATTTACATTGACGTAGACATTAAACTGATACTAAAAGTACATTTACGTCGACGTAGACATTAAACTGATACTAAAAGTACATTTACATCGACTTAGACATTAAACTGATACTAAAAGTACATTTACATCGACGTAGGCATTGAATTTGTACAAAACAAAAAGAAACTGTGACATTTGTAACAGGAGTCGCTGTCGGTGATGTTGGATCCCATGGTTCAGGAGGAGATGGGGAGCTGGCAGCACAGTAGGATTATCAGAGCCTTACTCTATCAAGGCGTCAGTAAGATGGCCCTGCGCTACCTGAGCACAGTACAACCGTCTCTCAAGTCACCGGAGGATGTCAAATTGAAACTGACTGTTTTACTGGCCAGTGGGTACGTCTAGTGACGGTAGAAATAAGTTTATGGCGAGTTTCAGTATAGTTATGGTCCATTTTTTCTGACAATACTGCATCCATTGATTGAGGCTTATTATGATGTGCCCTGCACTTTTATAGAACATTTTGGGCTCATTAACTTTGGACAATACTGGTTAAAGAAATGTCCACCAAACACCATACAAGGAAAGCATACTAAAATGTAGTCTGTAGACATTTGTATAGCTGTAGGTTGGAGAAGATGAATTAGCCTTGTAGTTTTACTGTCAATATTCAGATTTTCATTTTATACCCCCATCAAAATTTTACTGTCAATATTCATACTTTTATACGCCTGTCAAAATTTGTCTGTCTAAATTTAGTTTTCTTCTATACACGAGACAAGTTTTATTGTTTCAATTCAGCTTTCTTCTATACACCCAACGACAAGTTTTATGGTCTCAATTCAGCTTTCTTCTATATCTTCTATAAGCCCGACAAAAACATTTACTGTTTGGATTCATGTTTATTTGTATATGCCTGTCACAATTTGTTGGCAGTATTTTGGTATGGCATTCTTCAGATTCCTTTTAACAGATTCTAGCTGTGTCATTATCCATCTTAAGCTATCGGACATTGATTGCGAAATTATCTTGATAACACTTTATTACAGATTGACGGCCGAGGCGCTGGAGTATCAGAGGACGTACAGGGACCAGGCTAACATGCATGATTTACTTTACCATCTGTTTCTCGGCTGTCAACAGAGTAAGTCTAACTTCTGTCTCTACTGATGTAATTGTCATTAAAAATCCTCGCGCCATCTTCTGACATATATGTGAGGGGGGGGGGGGGGGGGGGACAGCCTTTAGACAGGGGCTGTGGACCACGGTGGTCAAGTGGTTAAGGTGTCCCGACACTTTTTCACTAGCCTCCACCGCTGGATTGGAGTTCAAAACCCATTGTGGGCAGTTGCCTGGTATTCCGACTTTCCTCCACCTCGATAACCTGATTCGGCACTAAGTGTTTATGGGGAGGAGGTTAATAGAAGATGAATACGTTAATTACATTTTGTGTCCGTCTGTTTGTAGACAAAAGTTTCTCAAGAATAAAAACTCTGTACTCTGAATGAACACCATACTCTGTATATATTATGGAACTGATTTAAGCGATCAGTACTTAATGATATCCAAATCTCCGTGTTAATGTATATATAAGTAGAGGCTCTTTTGTACAGTGAAAACCATGGACCAGCTACTCCAGTTACCGCTGACAGATGCAGAAGAACATCATCTGGTCAAGTATTTGACTGAAAGTTCGGAGCCTCATTCCCAGGAGGTCCTTGTGCTTCACTACCTCCAGAGAGCGCGCTATGTCGAAGCCATTCAACTTAACGAGAAGCTTAAACAGACTGTGTTTGTAAGTACTGAATAAAGGGGTTCCTTAAAACGAGGCCAGTTTTTTTCTCTTTTTTTTTTTTTTTTTTTTCTCTGATTTTTGAGGATATAATAATATTGCTTAAATCAGATACCTTGGAAACCAAAATTCCAAGAAAAATAAATATGGTTGGTTTCTTAATTTTAGAGAATAATGTATCATTTTTGCTAACATAATTTGGTTTTGATTGTAAATTATTTAAGCTATTCCAGTAAAATATATTCTATACATGGTGGATGCTGGAGAAAATGCTGCCTATTGTACTATTTCATCTTCCATTGGGAGGCCCCTGTTTGACAAACTTAAGGAGTCCTTCTCACGAATAGATACTTAACTAGAACAACCCTTAGTGTTGACGAAAGATACGGTCTATCTCTGATCGAATCTGGAGTTTGGCCTTGTCAAGTAGACAAATGATTTTTATAAGTAAATTCATTTTCATTTCACTCATGTCAGCACTAGTAAACAAATATTTATGATTTCAAAAATTTAGGAGGGACTTATTTATGGGTATAGTAGTTTATTATTTAGACTTATCGCTGATTGTTACGTTTCTCTGTTATCAGACGGAGACCAGCTCTAAAGCGCGTGAGAGAGTGGCAGCCAGAAATGCAATAGTGGATGGTTTCATGTCCGTTCTGTCGGGTGCCCAGAGGAAACTCATCTTTGAAAATCACAACATTCCGAAGAAAAATCTGGCACAGAAGAGGGAAGGTAGGAGATTTAAGTGCCGTGTTGCGGCCCTTCTTCATGTACTGTTTTTACGATTGTTTGTTTTGGAGGGGGGGGGGTCTTTTTTGACACTTTCACAATAGCTTCAGTTGTATGGAGAAAATTTCTGACATTGTCTATTGTTACAGACTAGAAATTTTCAAGTATTATAGAACTATAGACAGAAATATATGGGTCATAGTGTACAAATAATTGTACCGGTTACACTGCACAGGGCTGATATTTCACGGTTGTCCCTGTCGGACCTGGTTCTCAAGTGTTTTCAATTTTGCACAATCACGCCTTGTAGATATTCTGTAGTAAACACTTCTGTACATTTGTTTGTATGAATAATCTCTGGATAATTATCTCCACACTATATATATCAAAAGACCTTTAAATTAAAAATCAAGCCAAATTAGATCTGATGCCAATATTGACAAGTATAGCTAACAGTAGTCATTGTTTACGAACATCTATAAATATAAAGCTTTTCTTTACCAAAAGTGAAGAAACCAAAGCCGTTATCAACAACCGTGACCCGCTGCAGTCAAACTCGTGTGGTGTCCCAAGCTTCTCTGTTCCTCGAGGTCGCTGACAAGGTACAGGAGGTGAAAGTCGAGGAGGGCACCCCAGAAAAGTAAGTCATTTAAAGGAAATTTTAATCTCAAACTCTTAAGATAGTCATCATCATCATCATCATTTTGGCATATCCTCATGAAGGTCCTATGACGGCTCGGTTGGTTGAGCATCAGTTTAAGTAACCTCAGGTGAAGATCTGAGTGCGTCGTTCAAAGTTATGCGAAAGCTCGGTTGGTTGAGCGTCAGTCTACATAACCTTCAGTGAAGTTTCCTACCTGTGGTGGTTTGTTTTTTGGAAAGCTGAGAGAAACATGCCTGTCATGGGTTTCCTCCCAACATCCAACACAACATTTGCTCTCTTAGTGACATCATAATGATAAAAACTATGCAGAGTTTATGATGTTTGTTGGAAGTAATTAGCAACATACATAAAGGTTAAACAGAGATAATTAGTAAACCTCAATGTATATGTAAACTTCAATGTATTATGATTACAGTAGTTTTATCTAAGTGTCCTCATATCATGCTGCTGACTACTGGCTTGTGTCCTTGGTAATTTCCATGAAATAACAAGAAAATTTGACGTCATCAAAAATGTTTGTGATAATGATTTTAACTTTTGTTCCCCCAGAATTGGTGGAGAAGCTGTCGGTCCATTTGTTTGTACTCCGATCACACCAAAGCCACAGTCAAGGCTCAGGTGGGTGTTTGAATCCCTGAATGAAGATGGCAGGGGTGAGGGGGAATTGTCCTTGATGACAGAGTCTCACATTGTAATATCAAAGTTTATTTCTCTATCTGAAACATTTTCAAATTTCTAAAGGTTTGAAAGGGAAAATTGGCAAGAATTAACCAGACTCATATCCTGGAATCAAATACTTTCCAAAATAAAAATGTTCTTGTGTTTGATTCAAGTGGTAATTAGCTTCTCATATGCTTGGTTGAAGTATGAGAAAGTAACATCCTGATTGAACCTGAGAGGCTGGATGCAGAGGGGAAAAAACGTAAAATATTTTCAATCATTTCTTCACCAGAGCCAGATATTTTGGAATCTCTCTCGATTTCATTCATGGAATTTATGTTAAGGTCCTTTTGAGAGGGGTTAAAGTTGAGTATATGTTTATAATAAGTTGTGTACTTGATAATTGTTTTTCCTGTATTTAAATTGCTGTAGAGTCAGATGTATGATAAAGGCCCATTGGGCCTCTCGTTCCTGTATCAAACTGCTAGTCGATAAAGCTGATTAGGTTTTGTCTACCTGCAGTCTGTCACAGCCTGTGACTTACCCAAAGGCCAGCGACGACTCTGGACTGAGGAACACACCGTGGAGACCAGCTGCTTTGTCATCTTTAACTCCATTCTCAAGTTCCAAGAGCCCATCCACACTGGTGTCTAGGAGGTATGTCATTGTTTTGGTAATTCTTTCTTCTGGAATTTTAATATTATTCGTAGAGATTCATAAAATTCTCCTTCTTAACTTCTTCCCTGAGAATGACTAGAGTCGTGGTTTGATACTAAGGTCACTGTTCAAGCAGAGCCCAACTTCAGAAATGGTATTTAACTGTTGTGAAACTCTGGACAATCCTTGGGAAATCCTTGAATATTGACCAATCGGAAAGGGTCTAATATAGCTTGAGAAAACGTTCAAGAGAAGTATTCATTTTTTTCATTGGATGGCAGGTATCGGTGAAAATATTTAGATTGAGTACAGTTGATTAACAAGATTTTCTGTAAACCAGTATAAGCACAGTAACCTGGACAAACTTGATAAGACATTTAAAGAAGGCTTCTAACACTGAGTAAGATGACGATGATGTTCCCCTCCTGACTTTGTCAGATGTTAATGGAATAAACACCAAACATGGTAAATATCTCCAAAAACACCCACCAGGATAAAATTCTGCTGAAATTGACACCGAAAAAAATGACTTGAAATTGTATCAAAAGCATCGTGCTAAAGGTGTATATCATGCTTTGTGAAGGAAAGGTTCATATTTAAATATCCTCAGAAGCCTGGATGGACGACTGGTTCGCCCGTTGTCAGTATAATGTGACCGGGTGGGGTGTGCTGCTGGGTGTCTTCGGCAGTATGCTTCAGTGAGGTAGCACTTTAAATCGGCAAAAGTTCCGGCCTATCACAAGGAGACTTAACACGAACATACCGCAGCCTCCCAAAACACGCATACGCACTCAACACAAACATGCATATCGCACGCACGGGAGGCCTTAGCTGTTAATAGGACGTTAAACAAAATAAACCAAACCAAACCAAATTATGTTTTAATCACCATAATGGATGTCTGTTTACTAGTTCCCCATCAGGGCTATAATCTTGTGTCCACCTTATACCTTATACCTTGTCAAGGTTGTGGCTCTTATCTCCTACACTTGTCTACGCCTACATCATACTTGGCGCATCAGTTCACCTAGGTGAAGCAGCTTGTCATGTACCTAGTGCTGCAACGGTAATCCATGGGACAATATAACACGGTTTAAATGTCATGGTTCGGTTCACGGTTTAAATGTCATGGTTCGGTTCACGGTTTAAATGTCATGGTTCGGTTCACGGTTTAAATGTCATGGTTCGGTTCACGATTTAAATGTCATGGTTCGGTTCACAGTATTTTTACTGGCATCATGGTACGCCCACGGTTTTCCGGATCAGGGCGTTTCCTGCGCTGTTATTATTATCGCCCAAAACCAGCAAGGCGGCAGAAGTAGTTTTGCTGAGTGACTGTTTGGAATTGAAAGAACCGCCTGCTTCATTTTAATTAAATATGTCGAAAAATTTTGGATCTTGTAACAGAAAAATGTTAGTGTTTTATATATTTCATTGATTATTTGTGAAATAAATGTACCGTGATACGTGTCGTATCCTGAGGGAAGCATATCGATGCAGTTCTACGTGTACATAAAGTAGGTCAAATTGACTTGAACTTTAAAATTTGACTACATCCAAGTAAATTTGTCCATCCTTGGAATATAATTTCACTTTCGGTAGGGGACTGTAATTTCTTGAATTGTCTTGTTTATACAGGAGATCAAAGATATTTGGAGCAGAAGTGTTGAACATGCTGGAAACTCCCAAAGTACAGAGGCGGACACCAGTCAAGAAACACCCATCACTTTCTGCTCACGCCACACCACAGTCAATCCTCAAGGTGAAAAAGTTCTTAGTGAGGTCTCCGTCAAGTCAGCTATCACCGTCACAAACTGGCCTAGAGGGTAAGTTAATATTTACTAGAGCATGTCTGATCTCAACAGCTGGCCTAGAGGGTAAGTTAATATTTACTAGAGTACCGTATATCTCAACAGCTGGCCTAGAGGGTAAGTTAATATTTACTAGAGTATGTCTGATCTCAACAGCTGGCCTAGAGGGTAAGTTAATATTTACTAGAGTACTGTATATCTCAACAGCTGGCCAAGAGGTAAGTTAATATTTACTAGGGTACCGTATATCTCAACAGCTAGCCTAGCGCCAGTTCTATAGTTAGTCTAGAACATATTTAATATTTACTGGAAAAGCTATTAAAGCTAGTCTTAAAAACAAGTAAGATATTTACTAGATCTACTCAACAACTAGCCTAGAAGATAAGCGCTATAGCTAGTCTGAGGAATGCCTTGAGAGTTAAGTCAACTTGAGTACAAAATTTTGGCAAGAAGGTAAGATAATATAATTCAGCAATTAAATGTTACTAATATCACATGCATATTTAAGCTGACACTCTGTCTGGTATATTCCCACTGAATTCAGCTTCACTCTCATGTCAAATATCTGCTGTTTAGGATTTTAGCCTGTGTTCATTTTACTTGATCAGAACAGTTATTTCATTCTTGGTCTTTGATTTTCAAAGAAAATTTTTTTTTAAAATCAAGCAATCCTAACTTTCAACACTACAGCTTGATAGCGTTTATACAAGTTTCACATATGTGTAGTTTTACTGATCAAGGTTTCACTATAGTTTGCCAACTAGATCAGAAAACCTTGTAAATATTAAATCATGAAAGTGGCTGACAAATATTTAATGTTACTTTTCCGTCTGTAGACTCGAACCAGTCGTCGGTCTCCAAACCATTTAATGTTACTTTTCCGTCTGTAGACTCGAACCAGTCGTCGGTCTCCAAGCCATCTAATGTTACTTTTCTATCTGTAGACTCGAACCAGTCGTCGGTCTCCAAGCCATTTAATGTTACTTTTCCGTCTGTAGACACGAACCAGTCGTCGGTCTCCAAGCCATCTAATGCAACTTTTCTATCTGTAGACTCGAACCAGTCGTCAGTCTCCAAGCCATTTAATGTTACTTTTCCGTCTGTAGACACGAACCAGTCGTCGGTCTCCAAGCCATTTAATGTAACTTTTCCATCTGTAGACTCGAACCAGTCGTCGGTCTCCAAGCCATCTAATGTAACTTTTCTATCTGTTGACTCGAACCAGTCGTCCGTCTCCAAGCCATTTAATGCAACTTTTCCATCTGTAGACTCGAACCAGTCGTCGGTCTCCAAGCCATTTAATGTAACTTTTCCATCTGTAGACTCGAACCAGTCGTCGGTCACCAAGCCATTTGCCAAAAAGTTGGGATTCCAAGACTCGTCTTTACCAGCCTCTCCTAGAACTGTCTCCTTTATTGACACGCCCAAAGACACACCTTCAGCTCCCAAGCCTAAACATCTCCAATTCTCTGGGGCCAAGGTTCAAAGGACACCCAAAGGTCGAAGATCACCTGTGTCTCCGCCGAGTCCTAGATCTCTAAAAGACCGCAGTCCAACACCAGAGAGGTACGAAGTAGTCTATATTGCCATGTTCATTTTTTCTAAAAAACAAATTACGAGAATTTACCCAACATCATTTAGAAAGGTTGTTGCCCTTTTACTCTTAAAACAAACAAAAGATGTTGTAACTGGATTGAATTTGAAACAAAATCAGTCTTGAGTCATTATTATGAAACATTAGTAATTTGATGTAGTTTGTAAAAATTTAAATAGTATACTCTTGGTGTTTGAAGCATTTCTCGATCACCCAAGAACTATGGGAAGATGGACGACCTACGCCGGCCCCCTCTACATGATGAGAGGACGTCCTCACACCCTATGGATATGGATGATGATGATATCACCTTCAAATTTAATACTGGAGATGCTGGTAAGTACGGGTCAGCGAAAATCACACAAAGATGGCCGAGACATGGTTGGTCTTCCTCCTATGTACAATTTTTAGCTCACCTGCCCGAAGGGCAAGTGAGCTTATGCCGTGGTGCGGCGTCCGTCGTCCGTCCGGCCGTCCGTCCGGCCGTCCGGCGTCAACTTTTTCATTCAAACAACTTCTTCTCAATAACCAAGAGGCCCAGGGACTTGATATTGGGCCTGTAGCATGCTGGGGTGAAGGGCTACAAAGTTTGTTCAAATAAATGGCCTTGACCTTCATTCAAGGTCACATGGGTCAAATAGGCTATAATCTTCAAACGACTTCTTCTCAATAACCAAGAGGCCCATGGACTTGATATTGGGCTTGTAGCATGCTGGGGTGAAGGGCTACAAAGTTTGTTCAAATAAATGACCTTGACCTTCATTCAAGGTCAAATGGGTCAAATAGGCTATAATCTTCAAACGACTTCTTCTCAATAACCAAGAGGCCCATGGACTTGATATTTGGCCTGTAGCATGCTGGGGTGAAGGGCTACAAAGTTTGTTCAAATAAATGACCTTGACCTTCATTCAAGGTCATATGGGTCAAATAGGCTATAATCTTCAAACGACTTCTTCTCAATAACCAAGAGGCCCAGGGACTTGATATTGGGCCTGTAGCATGCTGGGGTGAAGGGCTACAAAGTTTGTTCAAATAAATGACCTTGACCTTCATTCAAGGTCACATGGGTCAAATAGGCTATAATCTTCAAACGACTTCTTCTCAATAACCAAGAGGCCCAGGGACTTGATATTGGGCCTGTAGCATGCTGGGGTGAAGGGCTACAAAGTTTGTTCAAATAATTGACCTTGACCTTCATTCAAGGTCACATGGGTCAAATAGGCTGTAATCTTCAAACGACTTCTTCTCAATAACCAAGAGGCCCAGCGACTTGATATTGGGCCTGTAGCATGCTGGGGTGAAGGGCTACAAAGTTTGTTCAAATAAATGACCTTGACCTTCATTCAAGGTCACATGGGTCAAATAGGCTGTAATCTTCAAACGACTTCTTCTCAATAACCAAGAGGCCCAGGGACTTGATATTGGGCCTGTAGCATGCTGGGGTGAAGGGCTACAAAGTTTGTTCAAATAAATGACCTTGACCTTCATTCAAGGTCACATGGGTCAAATAGGCTATAATCTTCATACGACTTCTTCTCAATAACCAAGAGGCCCAGGGACTTGATATTAGGCCTGTAGCATGCTGGGGTGAAGCACTACCAATTTTGTTCAAATAAATGACCTTGACCTACATTCAAGGTCACAGGGGTGAAATCGGCTCAAATCTGTAAACAATAATTTTGCGATAGCCAAGAGCCTCCAAGACCTGATATTAGGCCAATAGAATGCTGGAATGAAGGACTAGAAAATTTTTAATATGAATAAACTAGCTTACAATGATATTTGAATAAAGAGGTAATCAACATAGTATCTTTAGAAATGACTTCAATCAACTTCAAAGTTGCTGTAGAGCCAGGTGAGCGATACAGGCCCATTGGGCCTCTTGTTGTTATCGCTTTTTCTCAGGAAGTACTGCAGGGATATTTTTTGAATATTATATGCAGGTTTCTCTGGGTCCTTTGTCATGAGCATTAGATTCTTAGATCGATCAGAAACACAACTTGTATTGTACAGCATTGATCTTACATAGGTATGTTCTCTTGGTCAACACTTTCATATTGTTCAATTTAAGCCTGACTGGAAAAACTAAATGGCATAAAGGTAGCCATCTTTGATTCTGACAGCTGAAGTTTATTATTGCTATATCAAGAGGGGAACAAATCTTTCTTCTATCAAAACACAATTTGACGTGTCATCTTTTTGTTAACAGAAATGACACAGGAAATTGATGAGAGCACAGAAACATTTAACACACAAGCTCCGCTCACAGGAGATGTTACACCCTCCTCACCAGAGCCAGCCGTGCAGTCGTCTCCCCTGGGTGGTGTAATAGAGGGGGTGGACAGACTGCCCACATCCCCAGAGGTACCAACACCCTATACCTCACTAAGGGACACCCACGACAGCCCCCTCAGACTGCGACACAGTCCCCTTATTAAAAGTCTGCCCCGTTCGCCAACTGTGAAGCTGTCTAAATCCCCGGTACGGGGCCGATACACCCCTAAATACCAGCAGTATGGCGATGGGCCAAGCAGGCAGACTGAGGAGGAGGAACCAGTCAAAGAGCCGAGCGTAATGTCAGCTGATAAAGAAGAGCCGATAGAGATTGACTTGACAGAGGAGGAGGACATGATTTCAGACGATGTTAAAAATGAATCGATCGATGACCGTGTGCACAGCGCCAGTCAGGTCATCAGTAGCAGTGTATCGCCATCTTTAAAAACGGACAGATTAGAATCTAGTGATTTGGAATCTGTACCTCATCTCTCGGAGAGGGTACATTCCGAGCAGTCGCGTCAACACTCCTTATTTGCCGAGGCTGATAGCAGTAACATGGAAGCGGGTGATTCTGGTGCTCAGGTGGGACAGATCCGACACGTGTCGTTCAGCACAGAGCTAGTCCCTTCAGAGGAAATTGAAGGTCCTGATGAGACTCATTGTTCATCGTCCAGTATAGACAGTAACGAAAACGCAAATTCTCCGACAGAGGACGCTGTACCAGAGATAATTCCGTCAGGACTGGTGCAGAGAGAAAGTAAACTCCTGGAAATAGCTATCCCAGCGGAGATGGATTCTGTATCTACTCCTTCTCCACGCAAGTCTCCGCGTCTGTCAGGAGGTAGTGAGGAGGGAGATACTGGTCTACAGTTAACTGTTACATCTAGGACACCTCCAACCTCGCCAAAGCGATTGTCCAAAAATTCCTCTCTTTCTCCCAAGCGCTCCCCCAAGCCTCAAAAAGAAGCTTTCAAAGATGTGAGTGAGCAACTTGTGGTTGAAGTAAGCCACCCAGAGATGGCTGACAGTCCTTCTTCTCCACGACGCTCTCCTCGTTTCACACCACAGGTAAGACTTCCTCTCCCCGACGCTCTCCTCGTTTTACGCCACAGGTAAGACTTCCTCTCCCCGACGCTCTCCTCGTTTAACACCACAGTTATGACTTCCTCTCCCTGACGCTCCTCGTTTTACACCACAGGTAAGACTTCCTCTCCCCGACGCTCTCCTCGTTTTACACCACAGGTAAGACTTCCTCTCCCCGACGCTCTCCTCATTTTACACCACAGGTAAGACTTCCTCTCCCCGACGCTCTCCTCGTTTTACACCACAGGTAAGACTTCCTCTCCCCGACGCTCTCCTCGTTTTACACCACAGGTAAGACTTCCTCTCCCCGACGCTCTCCTCGTTTTACACCACAGGTAAGACTTCCTCTCCCCGACGCTCTCCTCGTTTTACACCACAGGTAAGACTTCCTCTCCCCGACGCTCTCCTCGTTATACACCACATGTAAGACTTCCTCTCCCCGACGCTCTCCTCGTTTTACACCACAGGTAAGACTTCCTCTCCCCGACGCTCTCCTCGTTTTACACCACAGGTAAGACTTCCTCTCCCCGACGCTCTCCTCGTTTTACACCACAGGTAAGACTTCCTCTCCCCGACGCTCTCCTCGTTTTACACCACAGGTAAGACTTCCTCTCCCCGACGCTCTCCTCGTTTTACACCACAGGTAAGACTTCCTCTCCCCGACACTCCTCGTTTTACACCACAGGTAAGACTTCCTCTCCCCGACGCTCTCCTCATTTTACACCACAGGTAAGACTTCCTCTCCCCGACGCTCTCCTCGTTATACACCACAGGTAAGACTTCCTAAGAAGAGTAAGAGTATCCTGGAATCACCCTGACTGAATGTCTGTCGTCTGCAAATGTTGACAACTTCTCCTGAACTTGAGAACTGACATCAATAAAAAAAACTTCACACAAATAGAAAAGACCATAGACCATATGTACCTGTGCATTCTGATTGGTAAAATTTAGGATATTGGCCAACTTCGACCAAATCTGTTATACACAGGTATTAGGGCATGCTGAATATCACCATATAGGCTTTGTTGTCATGACAGAGGCAAATATTCGCCTCTCATTGGTTGAAACTTAGATACTGCTCTTTTTCAACTCAATTTTATATTTAGGTGAATTAAGAATACCAAACAAATATTACCCCCTGTTCGTTAAAGGAGATTAGTCATGACAAGAGAATGGTACCTATCGAGGGAAATTCAAGGTTATACAAAAGATATTGGCTTTACTATAGTATATACGTAATAGTGGTCCTCAGGATGACAGTTAGTCTCATACGGTACAGGTTCAACAATCGATGTAATTTTATATTTTCTTTTAAAAAGGAGGAAGATAGTGTAAGTCCAAGCCCTGCCTTGTCTCCACGGATACCTCCGACCCCTCCGGAGTCTGGTCAGGACTCGCCACACAAACCACAGGACAGGGTCAGTACTTACACAAGTATTATCACATCATTGTCCTGTCATACAAAAACAGATAACTCTATTGTACCCTAAATATAGGATGTCACATGATCTTAATGGTCTTAGTACCATCGAATCTAGCATGTCTGAAAAGAAAACAGGTTTCATATTTAGATAGAACTTGACACTAAGGTCAGTGTTATATAGAATTCCTTTAAAAATCAGCTGGTTTATTATAATACCCCCGATTGTAAAGAGGGTGACTTTTGTAATGTGTACAGGATATCTCGTGACACACAGACTTGTTTTATTGATAAGAGGTGGAGGTCCATGGGACCCCCGGGAAACATAAATTTTATTGATGACACAGGTGGAAGTATTATATGACTTTAGTTTCATTTGATGTCAAATTATTGAACACGTTTTAAAAAATCCACATTCATCAATACTCGTGTAAGTAACTTTAACATGTTTTAAAAAATCCACATTCATCAATACTCGTGTAAGTAACTTTAACATGTTTTAAAAAATCCACATTCATCAATACTCGTGTAAGTAACTTTAACATGTTTTTAAAAAATCCACATTCATCAATACTCGTGTAAGTAACTTTAACATGTTTTAAAAAAATCCACATTCATAAATACTCGTGTAAGATCCTCAATATAAAGGTGAATGCTGCTTTCTGTCGTCATTAGCTCACCCGGACCAAAGGGCTTATACCATACTGTGGTGTCCCCTGTCTGTCATCCGTCGGTCTGTCCCTTCAAATTTAGTTCCTGGATGTTCAGTTCACAAAAATACATACTGAGGTCAAAGTTGAAGGTCATGAGGCAAGCATTCGCCCCTGTGAAGAAAGCTTTGGGTTCTGTCCCCTGGCTGAGACATACCAGAGTCTCTAAAAATGGTAGTTGCTACTCCTGCTTAGCGCTCAGCCTTATGGAAGCAGGACGACTGGCTCAACAGTTGTCATTATAATATGACAGGGTGGGGTGTCCTGCTGGGTGTCTTGCAGTATGCTTCAGTGAGGTAGCACTACAACGTCGGCATCAGTTTTACGCTATCACAAAGTTACAAACACCAACATATCACATCCTCCTAAAGTACACATACATACACCAACATATCACATCCTCCTAAAGTACACATACACACACCAACATATCACATCCTCCTAAAGTACACATACAAACACCAACATATCACATCCTCCTAAAGTACACATACAAACACCAACATATCACATCCTCCTAAAGTACACATACAAACACCTTACTCATGTATATCTTACAATTGTGATGTGATCTCCAAAATTTTTATTTCTATGCATTTGATAAAAAAAAAAACAGAGTTTTTTCTCGCTGGTTTGGGAAGGGTCCTTTTTGTCTCATTTTGGGAGGAAAATTAGTGAATTGGGAAAGATTTTTAGAGGAGTAAACTGCAAATTTTGGGAATTGGGCCCATTAACGGCCCCAGAAAGCCCTCAGAAAAAGCTCGGAAAAAGAACTAACTTCAAAATTTTTGATATCTAGAGATTACTGTTTCTCAGTCTGATATTTTCAATATAATTCTTGGTAAATTCTTCAATTACAGACAAGGAAGACGAAGTCTATTAGTCCTACCCGTATATCAACAGTACTAACTCCAACTCGGAAATCTGCACGACATCAAAAACAGGATATGTCAATCTCTAAGACGCGGCCCGATACGAATATAGACCCTGTGACACCAACAAGGCATTCACTGCGTAAACATAGAGAGTCTGTGGTGAAAACGGAAGTTTCTGAAGAGATTGGTCCTCAATATACAACGGTTCCCAATGTTGAGGTGGGAGAATTGGACCCTCAGGATACGACTGCTCCGAATGTTGATTCAATGGAGCCAACAACACCAACAAGACGTGGCCATTCCAAGAAAAAGTCTGATCTTCAAATTGGTTCTACTTCTCAGGAGCCTGTGACTCCCACAAGACAGGGCCGTTCTAGGACTCGGCCAACCCCAATTGTTGATTCTTCCTCTCAGGAGCCTGTTACACCCACAAGACAGGGCCGTTCTAGAACTCAGCCAACCCCAGTCGTTGATTCTTCCTCCCATGAACCAACCACACCAACAAGGAGAAGTCGAAGAGGTACTTCACATACAGACGATAATATATCACTAACTGAACAGGAGCCAGTGACACTGACAAGACGTGGCCAGTCAAAAGCTCAACCTACACCAGATGTCGGCTCTCAAGTTTCAACGATCCCAAAAAAGGCTGTTACTCCCACTAGAAGGACGCGTCAGGCCAAACTCTCCATAAGCGTCCACGAAACAGACCCCTCCCCTCAGGAACCAACCACGCCCACACGCCGGAGTCTTCCCGGTACTTCTGATGATAGTGTCACAGAGCTCCCGACCCCTCAGGAACCAACCACACCCACACGCCGGAGTCGTCGTGGTACTTCTAATGATACTGTCGCAGAGCTCTCGACCCCTCAGGAACCAACGACGCCCACAAGGCGGAGTCGTCGTGGTACTTCTAGTAATACTGTCACAGATATCTTGACCCCTCAGGAACCAACCACGACCACACGGCGGAGTCAATCGAGGATGGCAGTCAACACCTCTACCCATGAAGAGTCTGAACAGAAAATTTCAACTCCCCAATCATCTTCCATCACCAAGGCCGAGGGTGAGTATTTAATGACTGGAAAACATAAATTCTCCCCAGACCTTTGTTACTAAATTCTACCCAGACCTCTGTTACTAAATTCTCCCCAGGCCTGTGTTACTAAATTCTCCCCAGACCTGTATTACTAAATTCCTCCCAGACCTGTGTTATTAAATTCTCCCCATACCTGTGTTACTCAATTCTCCCCGGACCTGTGTTACTCAATTCTCCCCGGACCTGTGTTACTCAATTCTCCCCGGACCTGTGTTACTCAATTCTCCCCGGAACTGTGTTACTCAATTCTCCCCGGACCTGTGTTACTGCATTCTCCCCATACCTGTGTTACTAAATTCTCCTCATACCTGTTACTCAATTCTCCCCATACCTCTGTTACTAAAATTCTCCCCATACCTCTGTTACTAAAAATGTGGACTTGTCCTTACACACCCAGAATTTAAGTTGGGAAAGTTTGATAGGAAAAGTAATTGTTAAATATCTTCTGTAATAATTTGATAATCATTTAAAACTATGTTTTGTCATAATACAGTATTTGATAAATAACCTTGTACACTGTCAGATGTGAAGAGCTCTTATGCTGAGTTTGAAACAGAGGTGCTAACTGACAACTTTGGGTGGTGTTGTTTAGGATGACTGTATGGGGCGTAACTTTGGGTGGTGTTGTTTAGGATGACTGTATGGGGCGTAATATTTTTACACTTTTTTTATCGACAGAGTTTGTAGCAGCCAGCTCGTTCACATTCGCAGAACCTGTACTGATGGACTTCAGACAGAGTAAGTAGTTCTCACGTTTAGTTACCTGTACTGATGGAGTAAGTAGTTCTCACGTTTAGTTACCTGTACTGATGGACTTCAAACAGAGTAAGTAGTTCTCACGTTTAGTTACCTGTACTGATGGACTTCAGAGTGAGTAGTTCTCACGTTTACTTACCTGTACTGATGGAGTAAGTAGTTCTCACGTTTAGTTACCTGTACTGATGGAGTAAGTAGTTCTCACGTTTAGTTACCTGTACTGATGGAGTAAGTAGTTCTCACGTTTAGTTACCTGTACTGATGGACTTCAAACAGAGTAAGTAGTTCTCACGTTTAGTTACCTGTACTGATGGACTTCAGAGTGAGTAGTTCTCACGTTTACTTACCTGTACTGATGGAGTAAGTAGTTCTCACGTTTAGTTACCTGTACTGATGGAGTAAGTAGTTCTCACGTTTAGTTACCTGTACTGATGGACTTCAGAGTAAGTAGTTCTCACGTTTAGTTACCTGTACTGATGGACTTCAAACGGAGTAAGTAGTTCTCACGTTTACTTACCTGTACTGATGGAGTAAGTAGTTCTCACGTTGAGTTACCTGTACTGATGGACTTCAGACAGAGTAAGTAGTTCTCACGTTTAGTTACCTGTACTGATGGAGTAAGTAGTTCTCACGTTTAGTTACCTGTACTGATGGACTTCAGACAGAGTAAGTAGTTCTCACGTTTAGTTACCTGTACCGATGGAGTAAGTAGTTCTCACGTTTAGTTACCTGTACCGATGGAGTAAGTAGTTCTCACGTTTAGTTACCTGTACTGATGGACTTCAGAGTAAGTAGTTCTCACGTTTAGTTACCTGTACTGATGGACTTCAGACAGAGTAAGTAGTTCTCACGTTTAGTTACCTGTACTGATGGAGTAAGTAGTTCTCACGTTTAGTTACCTGTACTGATGGACTTCAAACAGAGTAGTTACTCAGTTATCAAAATAGAGTAGCTGATTTTGTTTACATTTTGCATTTTTTTCTGTGAAAAATAACTTTCCTCATAAGTAGAAGTTACCATCAATATTAGACAGGGTTATTTAACAGTGAAATAGGCAGTATCCTAGTTATGATTGTAAGGTCTTAGTTACCAGCTTAGAGACTACTGTATTGATTGCTAACTTTTGTAACTGAGCTTCGACAGTCCACGTGATACAGATTCTCCTACAGAAATGGATGTTCTGGTACCAAATTTGTTAAAAAGTAGAGCTCAAAAGTTTGTGATAATCAATTTAGTATTTCTACAAATGACAGGACGACTTCAGAGTCGCATCGGAAGCACTAAGGTAAGTAATACAGGCCAATTAGGCCTCTGTTATATTTTGTAACAAAGCTTTGCTATCATCCCGTCATAAATGTTTTATTCCAAATAAGGAAATAGAACTGTTTAATTTTAACTTTTCATTTATTGTTACTGGAATTAAAATATTTCATCAGTTTTCCTTTATTCAGCAGATAATGAAGTGAAGCCATCAACTCCATTGAAGTCTTTCATATTTTCACCGCCCATTACAAGATCTCGAGAGAGTTTCTACAGGTCTCAGGCTGCCAGAAAACGCAGCAGTCGAGAAATGGAGCTAAAATCAGAAACAGACACCTTGTCTCGGGCCTCGATACTTCTCCCCCCTCCACCCGAAGACACACCTCAACCACAGCCCGTGCCTGTTAAGAAGGAAAAAAAGACAACCAGGAAAACGTAATGCTAAGACATAAATAATCATTAATCCTAGAATGATTGCTAAAATTTGTTGCCATGTGATTTTGTAGTCAAATTTTCATTCCATCCATACATTGCTTAGCGATACTAAAAATATAATGGGCATGAAAATAATGCTGATAGAGTGTCAACTATCTAGTACATGATGCTTCAGATAATTAACGTTAAAAAAGAAAATGCAAAGCTGGCATTGGCTGATTTCCTTTAGTACACATAACCATTTATTGAGCTGTGAAACAAATGAATATGAATACCGTATTTGACCTAATAAGGGCGCCTGCCCTAATAAGGGCGCCCCTACCTTTTTTCAAGGAAAGAAATCTTTGACTGAGTGTCAAAATGGTGTTCAAAAGTAATAATTCATGTGAAATGTTTTGCTACTTTATGTGTTCTATTTTCTTCAGCAAATTAAGTAACTGGAACACAAGTTTTCGCCACATTTTGTCTATTTTGTCTATTACACACAGATAATATGTCAGTGCAAAGAGCACCCGAAATTAAACACACATACAAATAATAACTTACCCTCTTTATTTGAAGATAAAGTAAAAGACTTAATTAATTATTCTTGTTGATAAATAACTTTTGCTCAGAACAGAAAGCTAGTAAATGACATTGTAAATCAATTATTAGGTCAAAGAAAACGATGTCTGATATGATCTGGGAAATCACCTGTGTCTATAAATAGAACACAAGAGTTCCATTTGAACATAAATGGTGGAACACACGTTCTCTGATCTAAAGATCAGCTGGCATGGTTTACAAGTTTACAGGAATAATCAAGTGATGTTTAAGCTTAATATATGATAATGAATAGATATCTTCATCTGGAATATTATTATAGCTGAATATTTTACCGTTTGGGTATTCTGCTATAAGGTATAGTCTGTTTCATAAAACTTCAGAATAACTAATCTTAATAAGGGTGCCCCCACTGTCAATTACCCGCGCCCTGCGCCCTTATTAGGTCGAATACGATAACTTAATTCACAGGACAAATGTCTTTATTCAATATTTGTGTACCGAGATAACTGGGTCATATGGAATTCTTCATGCATTAGGGTCTTAAATTTGTTTTCTGTGCTAACCCTTAAATTTTTAAACAGTGATCCCCATTCCTAGTTTACCGTTATGGGAAACAGGGGGAATAGTTTTTTTTGGAAATTGTAGATAAGTGACAATATTGTGACACTTCAGACCGACTGAAATAAAGTCTTACTTAACACGTGTGGTAAGGTGTGATATCACAAAGTTGGTTTGTGTTACAGCAGGAAGAAAGCGATGGAAGAAGAGACAATTGTATTGGTCAGTCCAATCAAAGAGGAACAAGATCGGGCACCGCGCCGAATACTTACACGCCAACGAGCTAAGAAAGAGGACGTGGTTCCCACTAAAACACTCCGCGGATCTGAACCGGCCAAGGCATCACGGCTCCGGAGCAAAAGAAAGCCAGTCAAACTGTGATATGATCACTAAGAAACGTTATACAGAATTAGGTCTCGTAGTGATTGACAGAGTCAGGGTTCTTCAAACTAATTAGCTTGTTAATTATTGGGCAAACCGTGTAATGTGTTCAAGTCATGTCTGTGTTACTGGAAAACGTCATCAAAGTTTGATAATTAGGGGTCAGGTGTCAAAAAGCCATCAAAGGAGGGGTAGTAGCGGATATTTCTTTTTAAAAAAGAAGTTTCTTTGTAAAATGTGCAATAAATCCCAAAATATTGAATGAATTGCTCAAGGACTGACCCTCCTATAGCTGTAGATCCTTAAGACAAAGAAGTATGTAACGTTAACAATGAGGTGTTAAATTTGTATGTGTAAATCTGCATGAAAAAGACAATTTTGAATTTATACAGTGTATACATAAGGCATTTACTGTGATTTTATTTTTGTGGGAAAATATTCTTTTTGTTTAATTCTCATTCATGAATTAAAATCTTATCAAAAAAAATTGATAGCAACCATCAACATTTTTATAGCATAGCTGTGGATTAACTATTAAATTAGACCTATGGCATTATTCACAGATTAAATACGACACTGTCCATGAAGTAAATATATTGGAACTTTTGGTGAAAGGTTTCGGTAACTTTGCCTAATAACAGAGTTGCAGTACTGTAATAACAGCTCCACCGCTGGACATGCTATCTCACAAAGTTTAGTATGTTGTTAATCAGGAAGGACTGAACAGTGTGCAATATCTGAACTTGTGAACTCTTATTATGTAAAAGGGGAAATAACAACGGGAAAAAAACAATTTGATCCGGTAATGGCGGTATATTCCAGTGAAATGGCACAACCATACAACTGAATTTCAAGCTATGTTGGACGATTTCAATGAAGAAATGGTATGTACTGAGTGTGTACAGTGTCCGTCAAATTGATGGGACATATCAATGTGTGCTTAAACTCCAGCTGTTGAAAAGCCTTCGAGCTAAATCTGGATGTTCAAGTATTTAGAATTATGCTGTAGGTAAGAAAATCCGACTTCCTCAGCTCTGTGATATGTGGATTCTAGCGGGAATAATGCACTGGGTATGTACTGGAACAGATTTGAAAGTTGAACTTTCTAAAGATGGTGACTCAAAAACCTCGGTTAAATGATTGGAGGGAGCAGGAATGCCCGTCATCTGTGTGTAGTAGATACTGCTGCAAGAATCGGCACAGAATCAATTGGTGGCTTTTGGACAAGTTAATTACAAAATATTTCCAGTTGGAATAATTCTTTTGTCCAGATGGATCGTTTTGTGACACAAGTGATGAAATATATTGGTTTGCCATTCCAGAGGAAATAAGATTGTTTATTTAAACATTGTTTTGTAAGGCTTATGTTTTAAATTATCACTCCGTCTGTGAGAACAAGAAATATTGAAGGTTTGTGAACAGAAGGTTCATTATTTCATAATGCATGTCAAAGTGTATCATTTGATTGGTGTCAATAATAAAGCTTATCACAATCATACAACATGTTCTGGCTAGTGAATAACTTATCACAACCATACGACATGTTCTGACTGGTGAATTACTTATCACAATCATACGACATGTTCTGGCTGGTGAATTACTTATCACAATCATACGACATGTTCTGTCTGGTGAATTACTTATCACAATCATACGACATGTTCTGTCTGGTGAATTACTTATCACAATCATACGACATGTTCTGGCTGGTGAATTATCACAATCATACGACATGTTCTGGCTGGTGAATTACTTATCACAAACATACGACATGTTCTGGCTGGTGAATTACTTATCACAATCATACGACATGTTCTGGCTGGTGAATAACTTATCACAATCATACGACATGTTCTGGCTGGTGAATTACTTATCACAATCATACGACATGTTCTGGCTGGTGAATTACTTATCACAATCATACGACATGTGCTGGCTGGTGAATTATCACAATCATACGACATGTTCTGGCTGGTGAATTACTTATCACAAACATACGACATGTTCTGGCTGGTGAATTACTTATCACAAACATACAACATGTTCTGGCTGGTGAATTACTTATCACAATCATACGACATGTTCTGGCTGGTGAATTACTTATCACAATCATACGACATGTTCTGGCTGGTGAATTACTTATCACAATCATACGACATGTGCTGGCTGGTGAATTATCACAATCATACGACATGTTCTGGCTGGTGAATTACTTATCACAAACATACGACATGTTCTGGCTGGTGAATTACTTATCACAAACATACAACATGTTCTGGCTGGTGAATTACTTATCACAATCATACGACATGTTCTGGCTGGTGAATAACTTATCACAATCATACGACATGTTCTGGCTGGTGAATTACTATATCATTCTGACTGGTGAATTACTTATCACAATCATACGACATGTTCTGTCTGGTGAATTACTTATCACAATCATACGACATGTTCTGGCTGGTGAATTACTTATCACAATCATACGACATGTTCTGGCTGATGAATTACTTATCACAATCATACAACATGTTCTGGCTAGTGAATAACTTATCACAAACATACGACATGTTCTGTCTGGTGAATTACTTATCACAATCATACGACATGTTCTGGCTGGTGAATAACGTATCACAACCATACGACGTGTTCTGGTTGGTGAATTACTTATCACAATCATACGACATGTTCTGGCTGGTGAATTACTTATCACAATCATACGACGTGTTCTGGCTGGTGAATTATCACAATCATACGACATGTTCTGGCTGGTGAATTACTTATCACAATCATACAACATGTTCTGACTGGTGAATTTCACCTTGTCCTATTTCTATCTGTCCTATCTTCACACTCAGTACAATTACAATTGACTCATCCATAGTTGTGCTCATTCAATATTGGGTGGCATTTAAAAACCAAAATGGCTGACAGGCGACGCTCCTGGATTTTGGCAGTCAATATTTGTTATTGATATATGCCAGAAAATTCTTTGCACAAAATCTGGCATACGACCAGCTTATATTGTTCAGCCCCAGGGTACCCTGGCATACGACCAGCTTATATTGTTCAGCCCCAGGGTACCCTGGCATACGACCAGCTTATATTGTTCAGCCCCAGGGTACCCTGTCATACGACCAGCTCATATTGTTCAGCCCCATGGTACCCTTGTATACATATATGGTTAAATCACATTTTAGTTAATTTAAATCAAGTAGTAAATTAAATGATAGATTCTCGAATAAATACAATGGTACAATTTTTCCGAAATGATAGATGTCATTTTGTTGCCAATGTCACAAATGAGGGATAGCCATTGACTTACAGTTCTGATTACTTTTGGTTTAAGAACAGAATAGAATGCCAACAGGATAATTCAAACTCAAAATCAATTAAACAAAGGGAAAATATCGCGTTTCATAGAAACTCCTGGAAAAGTACAAGGATAATAAGATGAGGTGCTCAAGAACAACAGTAAAACACCCATCAAACAAAACTAGGTCAAATCGACGACACCCATCAAACAAAACTAGGTCAAATCGACGACACCCATCAAACAAAACTAGGTCAAATCGACGACACCCATCAAACAAAACTAGGTCAAATCAACGACACCCATCAAACAAAACTAGGTCAAATCGACGACACCCATCAAACAAAACTAGGTCAAATCGACGACACCCATCAAACAAAACTAGGTCAAATCGACAACACCCATCAAACAAAATTAGGTCAAATCTGAGTTTAAGTACAGTCAGGGTGGTGACAACGAAACCACTTGGCATATCAACAAGAATTAAACATGTCCGACTTCATATCACATAAGGAACATTTCCGAATAGTATGATGTCGACCAGCAAACTTGCCCATTGTCTCTGTCAACCTGAATCTCCCAAAATCTTTTAATTTCTATGTCAGTGGCAACATCTTAAACGGGAACTGTGATAGAACAAGCTTGTAAATATTGAATTAACTAGGATGTGTAAACAATGTAGTTATAGCGAATGCAAGGATGTCGATGTTTAGAAATGGACATTTGATTGAAATCCACAGGGTTTATCAGATTGTTTAGTGGAACAAGGACGTATCTCCAACATGGAGTGCCTAAAAGTAAAGGGCCGTATCTCAAATTTATCAATTTTTAGATTTTAATGAATTGCAACTACGAGTGAGATTTTCTTTACATTATATAAATTGAAATGGTCTAATTCTGTTAAAATACTATGTGATTAAAAAGAATTGGACAATTTCCATTGATTTAAAGATCATGTTCTGTAAGAAAAGCTCAGTCTTAATTGTAATCTATCAATTTTAAAGATAACACATCAATAACAACTCGCTCCAAAATTACAATAATAAACCTATATATTAATGTAGACTCTCAACAAAATTACAATAATAAACCTATATATTAATGTAGACTCCCAACAAAATTACAATAATAAACCTATATATTAATGTAGACTCTCAACAAAATTACAATAATAAACCTATATATTAATGTAGACTCAACAAAATTACAATAATAAACCTATATATTAATGTAGACTCTCAACAAAATTACAATAATAAACCTATATATTAATGTAGACTCACTCCTAAATTACAATAATAAACCTATATATTAATGTAGACTCACTCCTAAATTACAATAATAAACCTATATATTAATGTAGACTCACTCCAAAATTACAATAATAAACCTATATACTAAGGTAGACTCACTCAATAAATTACAATAATAAACCTATATATTAATGTAGACTCTCAACAAAATTACAATAATAAACCTATATACTAAGGTAGACTCGCTCAATAAATTACAATAATAAACCTATATATTAAGGTAGACTCACTCCAAAATTACAACAAGAGGCCCATGGGGCCTGTATCGCTCACCTGGTTGGATTTGACCAAATGTCAAAATAATGTTCATGTTCAATTTATTCATACACATACTCTCTAAGGGACTGAAAGACCCTATGGATTATTTTTACAACCTAATTGTGTTTGAAGAAACTAAGTCCCTTAGGGTGGGGAAAGACCCTTGGGCCTCTTAGACTCCGCCCCTCAGGCCCCTGGGTGTTCAGAGTAAAATTTATACAAACTCTGTTTCCCTCCCCCCAAGGATGTTCCTGACCAAATATGGTTCTAATTCATTGATAACTTTATGACTTGTAGCAATTTAAAGACTAATCTCTATTCCCCTATTTGGCCCCGCCCCTCAGGCCCCTGGGGATTCAGAGTAAAAATTTATACAAACTCTGTTCCCCTTCTCCCAATGATAGTTCCTGACCAAATTTGGTTCAAATTCATTCATAACTTTATGACTAGTAGCGATTTAAAGGATTAACCTTATTTCCCCTATTTGGCCCCGCCCCTCAGGCCCCTGAGGGTTCAGAGTAAAAATTTATACAAACTCTGTTCCCCCTTCTCACAAGGATGTTCCTGTTCAAATTCATTCATAACTTTATGACTAGTAGCGATTTAAATGATTAACCCTATTTCCTCTATTTGGCCCCGCCCCTCAGGCCCCTGGGGATTCAGAGTAAAAATTTATACAAACTCTGTTCCCCTTCTCCCAATGATAGTTCCTGACCAAATTTGGTTCAAATTCATTCATAACTTTATGACTAGTAGCGATTTAAAGGATTAACCCTATTTCCCCTATTTGGCCCCGCCCCTCAGGCCCCTGAGGGTTCAGAGTAAAAATTTATACAAACTCGGTTCCCCTTCCCCCAAGGATGTTCCTGACCAAATCTAATTAAAATCCATGAAAAATTTTATGACCAGTAGCGATTTAAGGCTAATCTCTATTCCCCTATTTGGCCCCGCCCCTCAGGCCCCTGGGGATTCAGAGTAAAAATGTATACAAACTCTGTTCCCCTTCTCCCAAGGATGTTCCTGACCAAAGTTTCTAATTCATTCATAACTTTATGACTAGCAGTGATTTAAAAGATTAACCCTATTTCCCCTATTTGGCCGGCTCCTCAGGCCCCTGGGAGTTCAGAGTAAAAATTAATACAAACTCTGTTCACATTCCCCCAAGGATGTTCCTGACCAAATCTAGTTAAAATCCATTAAAAACTTTATGACTAGTAGCGATTTAAAGACTAATATCTATTTCCCCTATTTGGCCCCGCCCCTCAGGCCCCTGGGGGTTCAGAGTAAAAATGTATACAAACTCTGTTCCCCTTCTCCCAAGAATGTTACTGACCAAATTTGGTTCAAATTCATTTATAACTTTATGACTAGTAGCGATTTAAAGGATTAACCCTATTTCCCCTATTGGGCCCCACCCCTAAGGCCCCTGGGGGCCAGACCAACCGTTTATACAAAATTGGTTTCCCTTCACCCAAGGATGTTTCAGACCAAATATGGATCAAATCCCTTTATTCCTACGGAAGAAGAAGGATTTCAAAGAATTTGCTATATTTCCCCTATTGGGCCCCGCCCCTAAGGCCCTGGGAGGTCGACCCACCGTTTATACAAAATTAGTTCCCCTTCACCCAAGGATGCTTCAGACCAAACATGGATCAAATCCCTTTATTCCTGCAGAAGAAGAAGGATTTTAAAGAATATGCTATATTCCCCTATTGGGCCCCACCCCCCAAGCCCCTGGGGGGCCAGACCCACCATTTATACAAAATTGGTTCCCCTTCACCCAAGGATGCTTCAGACCAAACATGGATCAAATCCCTTTATTCCTGCAGAAGAAGAAGGATTTTAAACAAGAGATCCCAGAGGGATCTTGGCGCCCACCATTGAATGATCTTTATAGGTTCTATGTCAGATTGATCTTTTCTCTACTTTTCCCTTCCTCTAAGTCTTACTAATCTGTGTAAATTCAGAAACAGCCCTCTAGTACTTTTCAAACAAGGGGAACCTATATATATAAAATTTAAGATTTAGCGATAATGGCTGTCTGTCGGCCATGTTGTTTTCGGATTGGTCCCAATATGAAAAACTAGGCACTGAGGGGAACCTACATATGAAATTTGAGAAAGATCCCTTCAGTACTTTCTCAGAAATAGCGATAACAAACTTCAATTGTCAAAATCCAAGATGGCTGCCTGTCGGCCATATTGTTTTCTGATTAGTCACAAAATGCAATATGCATAACTAGGCACCGAGGGGAACCTGCAAATGAAATTTCAGAAAGATCCCTTCAGTGCTTTCTGAGAAAACAGCGATAACAAACTTCAATTGTCAAAATCCAAGATGGCTGCCTGTCGGCCATGTTGCTTTCTGTTTAGTCTCAAAATGTAATATGCATAACTAAGCACCGAGGGGAACCTGCATATGAAATTTCAGAAAGATCCCTTCATTACTTTCTGAGAAATAGCGATAACAATCTTCAATTGTCAAAATCCAAGATGGCTGCCTGTCGGCCATGTTGTTTTCTGATCAGTCTCAAAATGCAATATGCATTACTAGGCACCGAGGGGAACCTGCATATGAAATTTGAGAAAGATCCCTTCATTGCTTTCTGAGAAATAGCGATAACAAACTTCAATTGTCAAAATCCAAGATGGCTGTCTGTCGGCCATCTTGTTTTCCGATCGGTCTCAAAATGCAATATGCATAACTAGGAACCAAGAGGAACCTACATATGAAATTTGAGAAAGATCCCTTCAGTACTTTCTGAGAAATAGCGATAACAAACTTCAATTGTCAAAATCCAAGATGGCTGCCTGTCGGCCATCTTGTTTTCCGATTGGTCTCAAAATGCAATATGCATAACTAGGCACCAAGGGGAACCTACATATGAAATTTGAGAAAGATCCCTTCAGTACTTTCTGAGGATTAGCGATAACAAGAATTGTTTACGGACGGACGGACGGACGGAGGGACGGACGGACGGACGGACGGACGGACGGACGGACGGAGGGACGGACCACGGACCACAGACGCAGGGCGATTTGAATAGCCCACCATCTGATGATGGTGGGCTAAAAATATGCTATATTCCCCTATTGGGCCCCACCCCCCAGGTCCCTGGGAGGCTAGACCCACCGTTTATACAAAATTGGTTCCCCTTCACCCAAGGATGCTTCAGACCAAACATGGATCAAATCCTTTTATTCCTGCAGAAGAAGAAGGATTTTAAAGAATATGCAATATTCCCCTATTGGGCCCCACCCCCCAGGCCCCTGGGGGGCCAGACCCACCGTTTATACAAAATTGGTTCCCCTTCACCCAAGGATGCTTCAGACCAAACATGGATCAAATCCTTTTATTCCTGCAGAAGAAGAAGGATTTTAAAGAATATGCAATATTCCCCTATTGGGCCCCACCCCCCAGGCCCCTGGGGGGCCAGACCCACCGTTTATACAAAATTGGTTCCCCTTCACCCAAGGATGTTTCAGACCAAATATGGATCAAATCCCTTCATTTCTACAGCAGAAGAAGGATTTTAAAGAATTTGCTATATTTCCCCTATTGGGTCCCACCCCTCAGGCCCCTGGGAGGCCAGACCCACCGTTTATACAAAATTGGTTCCCCTTCACCCAAGGATGCTTCAGACCAAACTTGGATCAAATCCCTTCATTTCTACAGCAGAAGAAGGATTTCAAAGAATTTGCTATATTTCCCCTATTGGGTCCCACCCCTCAGGCCCCTGGGAGGCCAGACCCACCGTTTATACAAATTGGTTCCCCTTCACCCAAGGATGCTTCAGACCAAACATGGATCAAATCCCTTTATTCCTGCAGAAGAAGAAGGATTTTAAAGAATATGCAATATTCCCCTATTGGGCCCCATCCCCCCAGGCCCCTGGGGGGCCAGACCCACCGTTTATACAAAATTGGTTCCCCTTCACCCAAGGAGGCTTCAGACCAAATATGAATCAAATCCCTTCATTTCTACAGAAGAAGAAGGATTTTAAAGAATTTGCTATATTTCCCCTATTGGGCCCCACCCCTACGGCCCCTGGGGGGCCAGACCCACCGTTTATACAAAATTGGTTCCCCTTCACCCAAGGATGTTTAGACCAAATATGGATCAAATCCCTTTATTCCTACAGAAGAAGAAGGATTTCAAAGAATTTGCTATATTTCCCCTATTGGGCCCCGCCCCTCAGGCCCCTAGGAGGCCAGACCCACCGTTTATACAAAATTGGTTCCCCTTCACCCAAGGATGCTTCAGACCAAACATGGATCAAATCCCTTTATTCCTGCAGAAGAAGAAGGATTTTAAAGAATATGCAATATTCCCCTATTGGGCCCCACCCCCCAGGCCCCTGGGGGGCCAGACCCACCGTTTATACAAAATTGGTTCCCCTTCACCCAAGGATGCTTCAAACCAAATATGAATCAAATCCCTTCATTTCTACAGAAGAAGAAGGATTTTAAAGAATTTGCTATATTTCTCCTATCGGGCCCCACCCCTAAGGCCCCTGGGGGGCCAGACCCACCGTTTATACAAAACTGGTTCCCCTTCACCCAAGGAGGCTTCAGACCAAATATGAATCAAATCCCTTCATTTCTACAGAAGAAGAAGGATTTTGAAGAATTTGCTATATTTCCCCTATTGGACCCCGCCCCTAAGGCCCCTGGGGGGCCAGACCCACCGTTTATACAAAACTGGTTCCCCTTCACCCAAGGAGGCTTCAGACCAAATATGAATCAAATCCCTTCATTTCTACAGAAGAAGAAGGATTTTGAAGAATTTGCTATATTTTCCCTATTGGGCCCCGCCCCCTAAGGCCCCTGGGGGGCCAGACCCACCGTTTATACAAATTTGGTTCCCCTTCATCCAAGGATGCTTCAGACCAAATATGAATCAAATCCCTTTATTTCTACAGAAGAAGAAGGATTTTGAAGAATTTGCTATATTTTCCCTATTGGGCCCCGCCCCTAAGGCCCCTGGGGGGACAGACCCACCGTTTATACAAAATTGGTTCCCCTTCATCCAAGGATGCTTCAGACCAAATATGAATCAAATCCCTTCATTTCTACAGAAGAAGAAGGATTTTGAAGAATTTGCTATATTTTCCCTATTGGGCCCCGCCCCTAAGGCCCCTGGGGGGACAGACCCACCGTTTATACAAAATTGGTTCCCCTTCACCCAAGGATGCTTCAGACCAAATTTGGTCAAAATCCACTGAGTAGTTTAGGACTAGTAGCGATTTAAAGGAAAAGTTGACGGACGGACGACGGACGGACGACGGACGCTGCGCCATGCCATAAGCTCACTGGCCCTTCGGGCCAGGTGAGCTAATAATAAACCTTTATATTAATGTAGACTCACTCAATAAATTACAATAATAAACCTATATATTAAGGTAGACTCACTCAATAAATTACAATAATAAACCTATATATTAATGTAGACTCACTCCAAAATTACAATAATAAACCTTTATACTAAGGTAGACTCACTCAATAAATTACAATATTAAACCTATATATTAATTTACACTCGCAACAAAATTACAATATTAAACCTATATATTAATTTACACTCGCAACAAAATTACAACACTGAATTTCCCCTGCGATGTCACGATTTTCCTTGGGGAAGAATTAACATTAGTATTTATGTTAGGAAATCCCATTTTTGACTCTTTAGAATTAGAAGCCAGTTGGATGTATGTACAGGTTGATCGTGACTGACCCCAATGTTGTCAAAAAGCGAATTGAAATCCTTTGTAGACTGAATGACTCTGTGTATACCCAGTACTCCTATTGTTTAATTCTGAATGACAATACACCAGAAGCTATCAGTGTCTGTCGCGTGTCGAGATCTAACTGACGTGGTTGTATTGTGTTAATGTCAGAGTGATATGGCCTTAGAATAAACAATAAAACGTTTATAACAAATGTACCAAGATGTGTCCTGTGACTTACTAACAATAACTATGGGATGTTTTAGGATCGTACGTCACTGGAAAGTCCACAATGTCACCTGTTTGTTTGTACTAGCACAGGGACTATTGGATGAGATGAACCTACATCTCTGTAACTTCCTCCATATCCCCTACATCTCTGGGACTCCCTCCATAGCCCCTACATCTCTGTAACTCTCTCCATAGTCCCCTACACCTCTGTAACTCCCTCCATAGCCCCTACATCTCTGTAACTCCCTCCATAGCCACCTACACCTCTGTAACTCCCTCCATAGCCACCTACACCTCTGTGACTCCCTTCATAGCCCCTACACCTCTGTAACTCCCTCCATAGTCCCTACACCTCTGTGACTCCCTTCATAGCCCCTACACCTCTATAACTCCCTCCATAGTCCCTACACCTCTGTAACTCCCTCCATCGCCCCTACATCTCTGTAACTCCCTCCATAGCCCCTACACCTCTGTAAATCCCTCCATAGTCCCTACACCTCTGTGACTCCCTTCATAGCCCCTACATCTCTGTAACTCCCTCCATAGCCCCTACACCTCTGTAACTCCCTCCATAGCCCCTACACCTCTGTAACTCCCTCCATAGCCCCTACACCTCTGTAACTCCCTCCATAGCCCCTACACCTCTGTAACTCCCTCCATATCCCCTACACCCTCTGTAACTCCCTCCATAGCCCTACACCTCTGTAACTCCCTCCATAGCCCCTACACCTCTGTAACTCCCTCCATAGCCCCTACACCTCTGTAACTCCCTCCATAGCCCCTACACCTCTGTAACTCCCTCCATAGCCCCTACACTTCTGTAACTCCCTCCATAGCCCCTACACCTCTGTAACTCCCTCCATAGCCCCTACACCTCTGTAACTCCCTTCATAGTCCCCTACACCTCTGTAACTCCCTCCATAGCCCCTACACCTCTGTGACTCCTTCCATAGCCTCCACACCTCTGTAACTCCCTCCATAGCCCCTACATCTCTGTAACTCCCTCCATAGCCCCTACACCTCTGTAACTCCCTCAATAGCCCCTACACTCTGTAACTCCCTTCATAGTCCCCTACACCTCTGTAACTCCCTTCATAGCCCCTACACCTCTGTGACTCCCTTCATAGCCCCCTACACCTCTGTAACTCCCTCCATAGCCACCTACACCTCTGTAACAGCCTCCATAGCCCCTACCACTCTGTATCGCCCTTCATAGTCCCCTACACCTCTGTAACTCCCTCTCCATAGTCCCCTACACCTCTGTAACTCCCTCCATAGCCCCCTACACCTAGGTAACCCCCTCCATAGCCCCCTACACCCCTGTAACTCCCTCCATAGTCCCCTACAACTCTGTAACTCCCTCCATAGCCCCTACAACTCTGTATCGCCCTTCATAGTCCCCTATACCTCTGTAACTCCCTCTCCATTGTCCCCTACACCTCTGTAACCCCCTCCATAGTCCCCTACACCTCTGTAACTCCCTCCATAGCCCCTACACCTCTGTAACTCCGTCTATAGCCCCTACACCTCTGTAACTCCCTCCATAGCCCCTACACCTCTGTAACTCTCCTCCATAGCCCCTACACCTCTGTAACTCCCTCCATAGCCCCTACACCTCTGTAACTCCCTCCATAGCCCCTACACCTCTGTAACTCCCTCCATAGTCCCTACACCTCTGTGACTCCCTTCATAGCCCCTACACCTCTGTAACTCCCTCCATAGTCCCCTACACCTCTGTAACTCCCTCCATAGCCCCTACATCTCTGTAACTCCCTCCATAGCCCTACACCTCTGTAACTCCCTCCATAGCCCCTACACCTCTGTAACTCCCTCTATAGCCCCTACACCTCTGTAACTCCCTCCATAGCCCCTACACCTCTGTAACTCCCTCCATAGCCCCTACACCTCTGTAACTCCCTCCATAGCCCCTACACCTCTGTAACTCCCTTCATAGACCTACACCTCTGTGACTCCCTTCATAGCCCCCTACACCTCTGTAACTCCCTCCATAGCCACCTATACCTCTGTAACAGCCCTCCATAGCCCCTACCACTCTGTATCGCCCTTCATAGTCCCCTACACCTCTGTAACTCCCTCCATAGCCCCTACACCTCTGTAACTCCCTCCATAGCCCCTACACCTCTGTAACTCCCTCCATAGCCCCTACACCTCTGTAACTCCCTCCATAGCCCCTACACCTCTGTAACTCCCTCATAGCCCCTACACCTCTGTAACTCCCTTCCATAGCCCCTACACCTCTGTAACTCCCTCCATAGCCCCTACACCCTCTGTAACTCCCCTCCATAGCCCCTACACCTCTGTAACTCCCTCCATAGCCCCTACACCTCTGTAACTCCCTCCATAGCCCCTACACCTCTGTAACTCCCTCATATCCCCTACACCTCTGTAACTCCCTCCATAGCCCCTACACCTCTGTAACTCCCTCCATAGCCCCTACACCTCTGTAACTCCCTCCATAGCCCCTACACCTCTGTAACTCCCTCATAGCCCCTACACCTCTGTAACTCCCTCCATAGCCCCTACACCTCTGTAACTCCCTCCATAGCCCCTACACCTCTGTAACTCCCTCCATAGCCCCTACACCTCTGTAACTCCCTCCATAGCCCCTACACCTCTGTAACTCCCTCCATAGCCCCTACACCTCTGCCACACTCTCCCCTCCATAGCCCCTACAACTCTGTAACGCCCTCCATAGTCCCCTACACCTCTGTAACTCCTCCATAGTCCCCTACACCTCTGTAACCCCCTCCATAGCCCCTACACCTCTGTAACTCCCTCCATAGCCCCTACATCTCTGTAACTCCCTCCATAGCCCCTACACCTCTGTAACTCCCTCCATAGCCCCTACACCTCTGTAACTCCCTCCATAGCCCCTACACCTCTGTAACTCCCTCCATAGCCCCTACACCTCTGTAACTCCCTCCATAGTCCCCCTACACCTCTGTAACTCCCTCCATAGCCCCTACACCTCTGTAACTCCCTCCATAGCCCCTACACCTCTGTAACTCCCTCCATAGCCCCTACACCTCTGTAACTCCCTCCATAGCCCCTACACCTCTGTAACTCCCTCCATAGCCCCTACACCTCTGTAACTCCCTCCATAGCCCCTACACCTCTGCCACACTCTCCCCACCATAGCCCCTACCTCTATGTCACACCTTCTCCTCCATAACCCCTATCCCTGTCTGACCTTTCCCCTCAATATTGCCCCTTCCCCCAGTCACACTCTCCCCTTCCATAGCCCCTACCTCTATGTCACACCTTCTCCTCCATAGCCCCTATCCCTGTCAGACCTTTCCCCTAAATATAGCCCCTTCTCCCCGTCACACTCTCCCCTTCCATAGCCCCTTTCTATCAAGGTTCCTTACTCATATGTGGTATGTAATCAGTGGATACCATCAGAAGACCAATTTAAAAACCTGTGGATTGAATTACTCTACGTGTATCCTCCGATCCAATTGTGTAACTCTGAATAGAATACAACTTGTATAAAGAAAGCCCTGTCTTACTTCTTATTGCCAGTCAGTCGAGCGTGTATGATTGTAGTATTGTGTTACATGTTATGGTGGTTTGGGTTCTAAAATACAGATAGATTATATATAACTTGAAAATCCTCAATGTATGTTTAATTATATAAGTGACGTGTTAGAAAGATATGTCACATGACAAATACACAAATAACTATTGGTTGTCTTAAGATCATACGTCACTGGAAAGTCCACCATATCTTCATAACACCAGTGTTTACAGCACTAACACAAGAACTTGTTGGATGATTATGAGATACCTATGTCCTCCTGTGTATAAAGAGATTCGCTACTGGACATTTGTCTTAAATAGAATTGTTGACTAATTTTGCTGTCTGTGTGTGCATAATTGACATTTTGGAGTTCTACATTAAATTGTCAGCAACTAGACTTCAACTACCTGTACTGTAAAGAAGAATCTAATCCGTGAAGTTGACTTGTTTTAGGTAGGTATTACACAGTTTATCAGTATTTTGATTGGAATTAAGAACATATTTACATATTTGTGACCAGACTATTTATAACTAAACCCCCATGTGTATCACTGATATAGTATGTATCACCACTGTATGCTCTCTCAAGGTAAATCAATTTACTTATTGATCCCCCACTTCACTCAGGTTCTGTCAACATTACTGGGAAGTGAAGTGGTCTCTCAATACAGGTTCTGTTAACATAACTGGGAGATGAAGTGGTCTCTAAACACAGGTTCTGTCAACATAACTAGGAGATTAAGTGGTCTCTAAACACAGGTTCTGTCAACATTACTTGGAGAATAAGTGATCTCTCAATACAGGTTCTGTCAACATTACTGGGAAGTGAAGTGGTCTCTCAATACAGGTTCTGTTAACATAACTGGGAGATGAAGTGGTCTCTAAACACAGGTTCTGTCAACATAACTGGGAGATTAAGTGGTCTCTAAACACAGGTTCTGTCAAAATAACTGGGAGATTAAGTGGTCTCTCAATACAGGTTCTGTCAACATTACTGGGAAGTGAAGTGGTCTCTCAATACAGGTTCTGTCAACATTACTGGTAAGTGAAGTGGTCTCTCAATACAGGTTCTGTCAACATAACTTGGAGATTAAGTGGTCTCTATATACAGGTTCTATCAACATAACTTGAAGAGTAAGTGGTTTCTAAACACAGGTTCTGTCAACATTACGTGGAGATTAAGTGGTCTCTAAACACAGGTTCTGTCAATATAACTGAGATTAAGTGGTCTCTTTATACAGGGTCTGTTAACATAACCGGGAAGTGAAGTGGTCTCTAAATACAGGTTCTGTCAACATAACTGGGAGATTAAGTGGTCTCTAAATACAGGTTCTGTCAACATAACTAAGCAGTGAAGTGGCTTCTCAATACAGGTTCTGTCAACATAACTGGGAAGTGAAGTGGCTTCTCAATACAGATTTTGTCAACCTAACTGGGAGATTAAGTGGTCTTTATATACAGGTTCGGTCAACATAACTGAGATTAAGTGGTCATCATAATACAGGTTATGTCAACATAACTGGGAGATTAAGTGGTCTTTATATACAGGTTCTGTCAACATAACTGAGATTAAGTGGTCATCATAATACAGGTTCTGTAAACATAACTGGGAGATTAAGTGGTCTCCCTATACAGGTTCTGTCAACCTAACTGGGAGATTAAGTGGTCATCATAATACAGGTTCTGTCAACATAACTGGGAGCTTAAGTGGTCTCTATATACAGGTTCTGTCAACCTAACTGGGAGATTAAGTGGTCTCTCTTTACAAAGTCTGTATCTGTATCTAAATTAAAGATATCACTATTTTAAATAGATATCTATTAGCTGTTCATCTGTAAAATAGAGATATATCTGTTTTCTATTAAATGAATAAATATATATTTTAAATATAGATATCTCTCTTTAATTACAGTAATCTTAATCAAATAGGTAAAAACCCAAACTGCTTGGCATATACATGTGTAGCGGAACTGGACCGGGTCGATCGTCGGCGACCAGGTAGCTCAATGGGTAGAACATCCGGCTAGGTCCCGGGTTCGAACCCCGGTCTGGCCGTGCATTTTTCCACTCCTACTACATTTGGTGCCTGTAACCAAACCTTGTTAGCTCACCTGGTCCGAAGGACCAAGGTGAGCTTATGCCATACCGTGGCGTCCGTCGTCCGTCCGTCTGTCGTCTCGTCCGTCTGTCGTCCGTCCGTCCGTCAACAATTGACTTATTTGACTTCTTCATAACCGCTGATCGCTCAAATTTGCCTGGTAGCATCACTATGGGGTGGGGATTCAAAATTGTACAAATGATGGGGCTGACCCCCCAGGGGCCTGAGGGGCGGGGCCGAATGTGGTCAATCCGGCTATATTCATATAAACGACTTCTTCTCTGAAACCAAGCAATGGCTATCACTCATATTTGCCTGGTAGCATCACTATGGGGTGGGGATTCAAAATTGTACAAATGATGGGGCTGACCCCCAGGGGCCTGAGGGGCAGGGCCGAATGTGGTCAATCCGGCTATATTCATATAAACAACTTCTTCTCTGAAACCAAGCAATGGCTGTCGCTAATATTTGCCTGGTAGCATCACTATGGGGTGGGGATTCAAAATTGTACAAATGATGGGGTTGACCCCCCAGGGGCCTGAGGGGCGGGACCGAATGTGGTCAATCTGGCTATATTCATATAAACCACATCTTCTCTGAAACCAAGCAGTGGCTATCGCTTATATTTGCCTGGTAGCATTACTATGGGGTGGGGATTCAAAATTGTACAAAGATGGGGCTGACCCCCCAGGGGCCTGAGGGGTGGGGCAGAATGTAGTCAATCCATCTATATTGATATAAACGACTTCTTCTCTGAAACCGAACAATGGCTGTCGCTCATATTTGCCTGGTAGCATCACCTTGGGGTAAGAATTTGAAATTGTACAAATGACGGGCCCCTGGGGCCTGAGGGGCGGGGCCAAACGGGGTCAGTTTGCAAAATTGATATACGGTAAAAGACTTCTCTGAAACTAAGCAATAGATATCACTCATATTTTACTGGTAGCATCCCTATGGGGTGGGGATTCAAAATTTTACCAAATGGTGGGACTGACCCCCCAGGGATCTTAGGGGCGGGGGCCAAAATTGGTCAATTTGTTTAAACAACTTCTTCTCTGAAACTAAGCAATGGATATTACTCACATTTGTATGGTAGCATGGTTATGAGGTGGGGATTCAAAATTGTAAAAATGTTGGGGTTGACCCTGGCCGCCAGGGGGCTGGAGGTGTGGCCAAAAGGGGTCAATTTGGCTAAATTGATTTAAACAACTTATTCTCTGAAACTTAGCAATGATTTCACTGGTAGCATCATATTGGGGTAGGGATTCAAAATTGCATAAAGGAAGGAGCTGACCTCCCAGGGGGCAGAGGGCAGGGTCAAAAGGGGTCAATTGGTCTAAACAAGTTCTTCTCTGAAACTAAGCAATGGATATCACTCACATTTGTGTGGTAGCATCCCTATAGGGTCGCGCCAAAAGTCAATTTCATTTCATGGATTAATGAACTTTTTGGCATTTTTAGTATTAAAATAAAACCGATGTACATGTACCCATATAAAATGCTTATGATATATATTGACATAGCAATACCAGCAACAAATATACTTAAACATCATTCTTGTTTCATATCTTATGAAACCAGGTGAGCGATACAGGCCCTCTGGGCCTCTTGTTTCAAGTGAGTTGAATACTTGACAAGGGGATACCCGAACCTGGGTTGTGGGTTGTGAAGTCTTCGGGGTCGAAGACTTTAAAAAAGGGAGGGAAGAGTGTAGCGGAACTGGACCGGGTCGATCATCGGCGACCAGGAACCTCAATCGGTAGAGCATCCGGCTAGTGTTCGGAGGTCCCAGGTTCGAACCCCGGTCTGGCCGTGCATTTTTCCACTACTATTACACATATAGATTTAATATTATAATTGTGTCAGTCAACATAGCAATAACTGAGATTAGTTTAATTTTACGTCATAGACTGGAAAAAAATATTGGGAAAATAGTAGATAAAGAAATACTTCATTGTTCTGGAAAAAAAAAATAATCTTATTTTAATATTCTGTCTAGAGTCGAAACACGGTCTTGTCTTCCTTAGTTTGGTCACCCTAGTTCTGTAGCTCACCGCATGTTAATATCATCCGGGCTCTTCGTTCTTATCATTCATCATTCCAATCATTCAGGTGACAGCGAGGCTTGGTGTGGTTGTCGGTTTGGCGCATGAAGAGTTAGACATAAGTTGAATTCATCACCAGGTAAAAACCAGATAATGTATTTTTTTCATTGAAATATTTGATGGAATGAAGCATGATTAGTTTAGTAAGTGATTGTCTCGGTGCCAATTAATGTTAAGTCACAAAGTGAGTTCGGTTTATCCGAAACGAAAGTTGCTGACATATTCATGATCAGTAGCCTAAAATCAGAAAATTGGATACTTTTTAATGGAAATCGTTTAATTTCTACCAGGTTGATGTAGTATCAATTCCTTTTCTGTAAAGAACATTATATCCATTTCAACTTTCATTTGTGTACTTTCCTTTCGTATTAGGAAATACGTGTTTCTATTTATAGACTTGCAGTAACAGTCAGGGAATTCCCCTTGACTTCAAAAAAGAGTGTTTACCTCCCAGGACGTAGTCCGAGAGAGGTATAGTCATGGGCCGCATTTTTTTGGCAAAGTTTGTCTTTCGCCAACGATTTGAGATTTCTAAGTACCTACAGAGAACAATTGATTAAATACAATTAAAGATATAATGCTAATCTTGAGTTGAGAAGTTTGTGGTGACATCATGATTGTTGCGAGTAATCAGAGAAAAAAATTATTTGTGTTACTATAAATGAGCATCACATATAGGGGTGTCACGGTTAACCGAAAGGCGGTTCATAAGCTCACGGTTCGGTTCGGTTTGCTGTTTGTGAATTTCTTTTATAATTTTTTTTATTTTCAAAGACATTTCATTTTGGATTACAAGGCAATAAACATCACATTCACACACTTCACATTCACACACATATATACTGAAGAAAACCAAACTGTCAATTAATGGGTTTTTTTCATTACTGTATTATGTAATACATTGTAGATCTATAATATTGAGTATAGTTAATTGATTAAACGACATAATAGTCACTATATTGCTAAAGAACTTTTAAGTACATATAAGTTGTCCAAAATATTAATGCTATATATAAAGTTATATGTATATCCAAATTACTATATAATATCAACAGTAACATGTAACATAAACACTGTACGTGATATTACATAATCAAGAAACATACATATCTCTTTCATGTATACAGTTTTCCTTTTTTAAATTATAACTTTTTTATGTGTGCATACATATCTCACAAACATATACACCTTTACATCCATTCACCATGCATACCAGGATAATACAGTAGACAAACATTGAAGAGATAAAAATTAACTGTATTAAATTGAAATAGTAACACTAAATATTGTAGGAGACAGAGACACACACAACATAGAAAGAGAGAAATAAAGAGAGAAAGAGAGAAAGAGAGAGAGAAAGGGTGTAGGTAGGAAAGAAAAGGAAGTTAGAGGTCCCATAGCTAAAATATCCGAAATATATTCAAAATTCCTTGTATAATTTGAGTATTAAAACATTACATTTTCGAACAATAGGCAAAAGTCAGAGCATGCGATAGCATTAACAATAAAAAACATGTAAGATGGGCATACAGTATTAATAATATTATTTGTACTACTGTTACATTTCAACAATGGCTTTCCATTTCCTCCAATTAATTTCAAATTTCCTTTTCATGTATTCATTTTTGCTGCTGATGATATATTTCTGAACAATGAAGTGGTCTTTAATGACATTGATAAGAGCATTCAGACTCAAAGATTTATGTAGACATCTACTTTTATAGATGTAGTGTTTTATAATTACTAAAATTTCGTTATCAACCATATTTGCTTGAGATGATAGTATACCAAAAAGAAAAGATTCTTTATTTATCAAAATAGGAATGAGGAAAATGTCACATAAAGTTTCAAATCGCTGTAGTAGTTCCTGCACTTCTGTGCATTCCCATAGACAATGGACAATAGTTTCTCTTTCCATGCTACAGAGTGTACATAAAGGAAGAGGGTATATGTTTATTTTAAAAAGAAAAGTGTTAGTTACTAGAATATGATGTAAAATTCTAACTTGAAACCATTGCAATTTAGAACTTTTCGTGATAGTAACTGGAAGTTTAAGTATTTTAACCCATTTTTCATGATTAAACTCAAAGTCAAATTCTTCATTCCATTTTCTTACCCCATTTGGTGTTGAAGGTGCTGTAATGATGCAGTTATAAAAGTCTTTAGATCCCTTTTTACTCTTATAAAATATTTCTATGTTTGATGGTAAAAATGGTAAGTCTGGTCTTTCTATCATAAACTCAAATCTTCTAAGAAAATGCTTTACAGCTGTGACTAGACCATGATATTGTAGAAAATTTGTATTTATTCTATATATAGTTTTGACGGAATTCATTAAGGGAATAAAAAGTCATATCACAAATATTTTTGACAAGGTCATTTATAGTATAAACAGTGGCTTTAAACCAGTGTGGATAGAAAACAAATTTATTCCCTACTTGGATGTCATTGTTATACCAAAGTGGTGTTTGTGAATTTCGGTTCGGTTCTGAATAAGTCGGTCGTTATCGTCCGCATTGTAGCAAAGGCGTGTGTTTTTTTGTGTTATATGATTGATATCTTTAACGATACACGCCTTTGACGATTAACTATGTAGTCGCGCATTCGCAATGAAAAACACAACTGTACTGGTTAGGATTGTTTACCTGACACAGATGTCAGCCAAACTTAAATCAGCTGTGTGGGAATATTTCAATTTTATTAACAAGGATAGCATGTCAATAAGACAATAACTACATGAGTGCAATATTTGAAAAACGCAATTCAAATATGCAACAGGATCGACGTCTTCAATGACGGAACACGTATCCCGTAAACACGGCATAACGTTAAAACACAGGGAGCCTAATTACCGCAAGGACTACGAGGTCAGGCTCATTCAAAGTTCGCCACGGTGTTGTTGCTCACAGTATTAATGTTTTACAGTTTGTTTAACAATTTATTTATATTTTCTAATCTAGTCAACAAATGACGCAGTAGCAGTCTTGCAGAAAGTCAGAGATTTTGTCTTTTTTTCTTTAAAATTCAATAATGAATACATGTACCTTGAGATGAAGTTTTGTGATGTTTTTTTTTACTGTTTTATTGCCCATATATGTTCTTTTAAGTTCTTGTTTAGGATATGAAAAACAAAGATTACAAGGTTGCCTGAACAGAACCGAAATAACCAAAAACCGACAAAAAAATGAAAACCGAACCGAACCGAAAAAAGTCTGAACCGTGACACCCCTAATTACATATAATCTATGTATGTAGAGAACGTATCACTGCTAGGGGCCCACAGGCGGGGTATGCTATTGAGGAACAGGTCCCTTGTATTATAAACCTCTCTAGGGGCCCACAGGCGGGGTATGCTATTGAGGAACAGGTCTCCTGTATTACAAACCTCTCTAGGGGCCCACAGGCGGGGTATGCTATTGAGGAACAGGTCCCCTGTATTATAAACCTCTCTAGGGGTCCACAGGCGGGGTATGCTATTGAGGAACAGGTCCCCTGTATTATAAACTTCTCTAGGGGCCAACAGGCGGGGTATATGCTATTGAGGAACAGGTCCCCTGTATTATAAACCTCTCTAGGGGCCCACAGACGGGGTATGCTATTGAGGAACAGGTCCCCTGTATTATAAACCTCTCTAGGGGCCCACAGGCAGGGTATGCTATTGAGGAACAGGTCCCCTGTATTATAAAACTCTCTAGGGGCCCACGGGCGGGGTATGCTATTGAGGAAAAGGTCCCCTGTATTATAAACCTCTCTAGGGGCCCACAGGCCGGGTATGCTATTGAGGAACAGGTCCCCTGTATTATAAACCTCCGTGGTCACCCACCCTCGACAGTGTGGAGTCATGATTTGTCCCTCATTAATTGTGTCAGTTTCCATGTGTGAACAACCATTCATAAAGCCTAACAGGGATAACATGTTGATCCCTAAAGCATGAGCGCTTTCATTATATATCATAATACGATTATAATATTATTTTTATATTATCGGACACTAAACTTTTGATATAAAGTCTATATGTATTATGTACATCCATCACTAGGACATTATTTACTTTAATCATGTATACAGTTGTATATATAATTTGTCGAGTAGTTATAAGAACAGTACATGTGCAGACAAGTAAACTGTCAAATGTTTGAGGCAATTTGCCCTGTTATCAACGAAGATACAAGTAAATTATAAACATTCACAAATTTAGTAGATAATATATTGCCACGAACAATATTGTATTGTTTATGAAGATGATCCCCTCGGTAGATAAATAATTCACCAAAGGCATGATCGTGAATAATTTAAAAAACATCTTATATATAAATAAATGTATAAACATTTCTGTCTGTAACACATTGTTTAATGCTCATTGTCAGGGATATATTGATACATATATATAAAACAATTACAATGTACTTACAAACATGAGTGACGAAGTCATATATATGTATATATATATATATTTCTAATAAGAGAAACACATTGTGTGTATGTATATATATCCCGAGGGACTTTCCCCACCTCCAGGGACTATAAGTTTCTTTGTTATATTTTTGAAGCCTTTGAGATCCCCACCCCATAACCATATCTATAGCATTGTTGGGCATAAAAAGATAAACACAATCATGATGTAATAATAGGCCCTGGGGTCTTTCCTCACCCCAAAGAACTTATATAGTTTCATTAAACATAATAATATTATTAAAACAATCCCTGGCGTCTTTCCATCCTAGGGAGTCAGGACTTTGTTTTCTGGGCTTTATTATTCAAATTGCCCTGCATCCCTAGTCTGTCCATCCGTCCCTCCACCCCTCCATCCGTAAACTATTCTTGTTAACGCTATTTCTCAGAAAGTATTGAAGGGATCTTTCTCAAATATAACATATAACATATGGCCGACAGGTGAAAACAACAGACAGTCATTATTGCTAAAGTTCAAATTTCATATATAGATTCCCCTTGTTTGAAAAGTACTGGAGAGATGTTTCTCAGAGTAACACAGATTTAAATAGTAAGAGGAAGGGAAAGATAGAGAGAAGATCAATCTGACATGAAACCTATAAAGATCATTCAATGGTGGGCGCTAAGGTCCCTCTGGGATCTCTTGTCTTTGAAGCAATTGAGATCAGTTCTCCATAACCATAGCATTGTTTGACATCCAACAATTTGGTCAATTCCAACCGGATAATTAAGCGATACAGGCTCTCTGGTCCTCTTATTACCAAAACCAGTATGCTATAAAAAAATCCTCAAATAACTAACATTTCCAAGGTCAAATCCTGGACATCTTTGAATGTCCCTGGTCAAATAGAGAAAGTTCTTCGGGGAACTTCTCGAGTTCTAGAAGAACAAGCATAATCATGAGTGTTATAGCCTATAACACTCATGATTATGCATAAGCGTATTCCTAAAGTCCCTCATACCAATAGCATTTTACATTTTCAAGGTCAGAGGGGTCAAATACGGTAAAACTTAGAATCTCTTTATCTGAAGTACTGTAAAAGTGGATATTTTCCGCGCGTTGAAATTTTCACTTAATCAGCCTCCAAACTGTTCGCGGTGTTGATATTTTCGCGCTGTCAGTCATGATGAAAATATGTTTTCACGCTGCGATGTCATTACATAAAGTAAGTTTTTTTTCCGACAAACTCCATTGAAAGCTCGCGACGATCGGTCCAGTAAATACCAAACTTGGATCAACAGACACATTTAGGTTAATTGGGTGTAAGTGTGATCATTGCATTACTTCTGTGTGACGGAAAAAAAATCATTAATATATATCAGATATTTTAGCGTTGATTCAGTCTTTTACATTGAGACGAGAAACTTGATTGCAACTTTAGGCCCCAAAAATGTATAAATAACATGCGTTCTCAGCACTCGTACTGTATGGTAAATTAGGAAATCATACGTGTATTGTTGCAGTGTTAACTAAGTATGTTGATTATTTAATTGCGACTGAAAATCTCTTAATTATTTCCATGCTATTACTCTTAACCTGCTCCCTCAAGCTAGATAGACAGGCCACGAGAGGCTTCACTCGCGGTCAAGTTGAAAGGATCGGCCGGTTATGCCGAGTGACGTGATAAGCATTCATGTCTAGTCAAAACAACCACAGGTGTCCCAATTAGCGATAGTTGATTTTGCAGGTGTCAAATAAGTTTGGTAGTAAATACGACTTGGCAATTTAAAAGCAGACATATTGATGTTCTGAACTAATTTTACCAACATACAATATGTATATATAGACCTATTTCTACAGGAGCCCTTTCGTATTTTCAATATTTTAAACAGACCATTCATTACAGTTAACTATCGATAGTTTCTGATTCAAATAAAACATATAACCACGCGGAGACTCAACATTAACATTTCTAATACCAATAAATTTATCTATTTTGTCACAAATGAAACGTGTGCTGTTTTGGGGCCTATAGCTACACAATGGCCGACCAGCTTTGCAACTGATATGTAGTGATCGTAATTATCATGAAATGAAGTATGTTTAATGATCAATCAACATTAAATTAGATGAAATACTATAATTTCACTAATTACTCAAATTAGTATAGCCATGTCTCAGACAAATGACTGACCATGACGGCATTACACATCACGGACGACATGGTTTACTACCAGGAACTTGTGGCTTGCAGGTATATTAGTGTATTTAGTTTATTTGGTGGAAATATTTGCGTGCCAATATTTTCACGTGTTATTATATTCGCGTGGGGATATTTTCGCGGAGATTTAATGATCGCGAAATAAGCGAAAATTTCCACGCCGCGAACATTTCCACTTTTACAGTAAGTCAACTGCCAATTCACATAATACAAACATTCAATATGGAAGAACCAGCAAAATTTAAGGTAAGATGATTTAACGTGTTACGTCGTTGACAACTGAGCAAAGTCAGGTGTACCCTGCTCACGCTTTTAAATGCCTGTCATATTTTACTATCACTAGTATATAAATATGTAGTCTGTATCCAACCGTTCGTCAAAATTTGCTTGTCAGAAAAGTCATAACTTAGTCGTGTAAAGATCCTGTCCAGGGAGGTACGTGGCCATTGGCCTCTTGTTTCAGCTGGCTGGTGAAGCACAACAGCTTATAGGCCCAGGGTTCTTTCCCAAACAAATTTTAGTTTCTTTAAATACAACCATGTTGAATTTTGACTTTGTTTCTGGGTTACATTTTTGAAGCAGTTGAGATTCCCACAAAACATAATTATACATCAACAAATAAAGCTATTAGCAAATGGAACATAATCATTATTTTGATATATGTTTGCTCAAATTAACCAGGTGAGCAATACAGGCCCTCTGGGCCTCTTGTTCTGAATTTTGCTGTATCTTCATCTGACATGAGAACATATTACACATTAATATTTCTTGCCTCTGGCTAAAAGCCTAAAAATATATTAACTATTCAGGTTTCGGTTGAAAAACCTGTGTAATATTGGACAATCACATTTTAGGGTCACCTGCGACAAAGTCTCAAGTGACCTCTTCTAATTATCCCCTCGCGACGAAAGTCGGGGAGGGGATATAGCGTTCTGTACGTAAGTACGTACGTATGTTCACTTTTTGTCAGCGCTCTTGCGACTTCATTTTTGAACGGATTCTGACCAAACTTCATATATGGGTCCAGCATGGGAATACCTCGAACGAGTTCGTGTTTCAGGGTGCCAAGGTTAAGGTCAAGGTCACCGTTACTATTTATAGAAAATCTTTGTCAGTGCTTTTGCGACTTCATTTTTAAACGGATCCTGACCAAACTTCATATATGGGTCCAGCATGGGAATACCTCGAACGAGTTTGTGTTTTAGGGCACCAAGGTCAAGGCCAATGTCACCGTTACTATTTATAGAAAATCTTTGTCAGCACTCTTGCGACTTCATTTTTAAACGGATCCTGACCAAACTTCATATATGGGTCCAGCATGGGAATACCTTGAACGAGTTCGTGTTTTAGGGCGCCAAGGTCAAGGCCAATGTCACCGTTACTATTTATAGAAAATCTGTGTTACCTCGTACAAGTTCGTGTTTCAGTGTGCCAAGGTCAAGGTCGCCATTACTATTTATAGAAAATCTTGGTCAGCTCTCTTGCAACTTCATTTTGCGTCAGAGTTCATGTGTTAGCACAGGAGGGGATTTGTATCGTTTGCGATGCCTTGTTGCTTTTTGTTCGTTGTCGTGCATCGTCCGTCAGTAACCAATTTACATTTTTGACTTCTTCTCAAAAACCACTAAACCAAATTCAATGAAATTTAGCAGGAAGCTTCTATGGCCAAAGGTCAAATCTTCTTCTCTACTCTCAGATAAGGTGGAGTCAAACACTCTTCATAGATGGAAGGGTCTTAAGGTGCTTTACCAAAATTGTGAATTTCATGACCCAGGAGTCTCGACATGTTTGCCCCTGGGGAGGTGATAAACTTTATTATAGTTTATATAGGGAAATCACATTTTTGATTTTCATTTGTTTGATTTGTTATGGAATTCATTCTAATTTAGTCAATATTATCAGCATGAGATGACAGTTTGATGGCATGCACATGTTGGCCCTGATTGACCCCCAGGAGCTGATGGATGGGGCTAAAAAGGGTCAAATTGACTGAAATTTCTAAATCTTCTTCTCTACTCGAGCTCTCAGTTATGATGGAATCAAATACTCTTCATAGATGGGAGGGTCTTAAGGCACTTTACCAAAATTGTGAATTTCATGACCCTGGGGTCTCACGTTTGCCCCTGGGGAGGGGGTAAACTTTACCATAGTTTATATAGGGAAATCACAGTTTGACTATAATTTGTTTGATTTCTTTTGAAGTTCTATTGAAATTCATTTTAACTTGGTTAACATTATCAGCTTGTAATGGTAATTAAATTGAATTAATTAAAATAACGGAAATATTTAAAATCTCAGGTGACCACTAAGGCCGGCCCATGGGCCTCTTGTTATTTCGTACGTGAAGTGTCAAACACTGTCCAAAATAAATAATCTTTATGTATTTACCTGGTAATAACAAATTTAGGGGCAGAATAGGAATGGTTGATTGGGAATGGGGAGGGGTGTGGGGATTGGGGGTAGAGATGAGGCAATCATCCTGCAGACAGTTCTAGTTTACCAGATATTTAGAATCTAATTCGCTTTGGCTTCTATTTTCCAGTACCACTGTCACTACATCGCTGTAAACCAACTTAAGAATATGGCTGCCAAGTACCAGTCGACCAAGGAAACTGTTAACTTTGCCCGAATTTGTAGACTGATGATTGATGTCGTCCCAGATGTCTTCAGAGAATTACTCCACTCTCGTCTGCCAACCTCAGGACTTGGCCCTGTTCTTGGGAACCAGAAGGGACAGATCTTCTCTTTGTTGAATAACCAGCAGAAGAAGATCCTGTTCCCCAAAGGTGGAGTGTTTGCAGGGTCATTGCAAGATTTAGATACATCTCTTATCTATATCCTGCTTAGGAACCTTGGAAACATTCCACCTCACAAGAACGGTTGGGGGAGAGTTCCAGATGTGGCAGACAGATCGCTTTCGGCCAACATTGACCGTCTGCGAGTTCAGCGTAATGAAGCTTACGCACATGCAAACACTGCCTCCATTTCTGATGGAGATTTCAAAATCAGATGGGCCGACATCAGGAAAAGTGTTGAAGACATAGAGAATACTGTATTGACAAGTATGGCATTTGTAGCAAAGGTGGACAGCATACTGTCCATGAGGATTGACCCACAGACAGAGCAAAATTTTATTGTTCTTGTGCAGAAACTTGAAGGTAAGCTGTGCATAGGGTTTACGGTAACTGGGATAAGTATTGTGATTCAGAATCAACATATATTTAATAGGTATTAACTACAGAAGCCATTTGCTTATAATTAAACCCATTTTACAGAAGAACAAGCAGTGTAAAATCAGGGTTGAACGTCCTGATATGAAGAGTCAGGGTATTTGACCAATAAAGGTAATCCAAAGAGGAATACTGAAGTTATTATGACTTGGACACTTATACAGAATAATAAAGGTCAAAATATCCAGAGGCCTTCTACGTGAAGATGTGCAATTTTAAACTGTTGAAATGTTTATTTAAAGTTTAATACTGGATGACATCAGTGGTATTTTACCTGGTACATGTATGTACTTTATTACTCAGTCTGTGCAATCATTGTCGTTCCAGGGGAAATCGGTGACATCAAAGTCCAACAGGACACGATGAAGACAGATGTGGAGGATGTAAAAGGTAAGATACAAAAAGAGATCCATTATGTACAAATATACACAGTCGGAGATTTTTAGCCCACCATCATCAGATGGTGGGCTATTCAAATCGCCCTGCATCCGTGGTCCGTCGTCCGTCCCTCCGGCCGTCCGTCCGTAAACAATTCTTGTTATCGCTATTTCTCAGAAAGTGCTGAAGGGATCTTTCTCAAATTTCATATGTAGGTTCCCCTTGGTGCCTAGTTATGCATATCGCATTTTGAGACCTATCGGAAAACAACATGGCCGACAGGCAGCCATCTTGGATTTTGACAATTGAAGCTTGTTATCGCTATTTCTCAGAATGCACTGACGAGATCTTTCTCAAATTTCATATGTAGGTTCCCCTTGGTGCCTAGTTATGCATAAAGCATTTTGAGACCTATCGGAAAACAACATGGCCGACAGGCAGCCATCTTGGATTTTGACAATTGAAGTTTGTTATCGCTATTTCTCAGAAAGTGCAGAAGGGATCTTTCTCAAATTTCATATGTAGGTTCCCCTTGGTGCCTTGTTATGCATATTGCATTTTGAGACCAATCGGAAAACAACATGGCCGACAGGCAGCCATCTTGGATTTTGACAATTGAAGTTTGTTATCGCTATTTCTCAGAAAGTGCTGAAGGGATCTTTCTCAAATTTTATATGTAGGTTCCCCTTGGTGACTAGTTATGCCTATCACATTTTGAGACCTATCGGAAAACAACATGGTCGACAGGCAGCCATCTTGGATTTTGACAATTGGAAGTTTGTTATCGCTATTTCTCAGAAAGTGTTGAAGGGATCTTTCTTAAATTACATATGTAGGTTCCCCTTGGTGCCTAGTTATGCATATTGCATTTTGATACCAATCGGAAAACAACATGGCCGACAGGCAGCCATCTTGGATTTTGACAACTGAAGTTTGTTATCGCTATTTCTCAAAAAGTAATGAAGGGATCTTTCTCAAATTTCATATGTAGGTTTCCCTCGGTGCCTAGTTATGCATATTGCATTTTGAGACCAGTCAGAAAACAACCTGGCCGACAGGCAGCCATCTTGTATTTTGACAATTGAAGTTTGTTATCGCTATTTTACAGAAGGTACTGAAGGGATCTTTCTCAAATTTCATATGTAGGTTCCCCTTGGTCCCTGGTGTTGCATTTTGGGACCAATCCGAAAACAACATGGCCGACAGGCAGCCATTATTGCTAAATCTTAAATTTTATATATAGGTTCCCCTTGTTTGAAAAGTACTAGAGGGCTGTTTCTGAATTTACACAGATTAGTAAGACTTAGAGGAAGGGAAAAGTAGAGAAAAGTTCCATCTGACATGGAACCTATAAAGATCATTCAATGGTGGGCGCCAAGATCCCTCTGGGATCTCTTGTTTATGTTTACATTGGAATCAGCAAAGCAAAATGGCCAACAGGTGGCCATCTTGGATTTTGAAATTGAAATTTGTTATCGTTATTTCTTGAAAAGTACTGGAGGAATATTTCTCGAACTTCATATGCAGGTTCCACTTCATGTTATCAGATTAGTAAGAGGTAAAAAAGAAAGAAAGTAGAGAGAAGATCAGTCTGATATAGATCCAATAAAGACCTTTCAATGGTGAGCATGAAGATCCCTCTGTGATCTCTTATATTTAAAAATGTGTTGTGTAAACTACAGGAGGGCTGTGCTTAATAAAACCAGAAGAACGAGAAATGTAAAGTCAGGGTTGAAAGTCCTGATATAAAGAGTCATACTATTTGACCAGGAAAGGTAATCCAAGGAGGAATACTGAAGTTATTATGACTTGGACACTATCCACAGATCTTCTATCAAATATGTGAAGATGAATAATTTTATACAGTTTTTTAGACATGTGGCTATTAGGGCCCCGCATCGAAGATGCGGTGCCCTATAGTAATCAGGTTGTCCGTCCGCCCGTCCGTCCGTCCGTCTGTCTGTCTGTCTGTCTGTCCGTCTGTCTGTCCGTTTTTTCTTTTGCGCCAAATTATTGACAAGAGTTGGAGGATTTCGGTGAAAATTGGTACATAGTGGTATTTAGGGAAGCCAAACACAATGGTACCACTTACAAAACCGTCTGTTGCCATGGGGGTTTCTATGCTAACCAATTTTACAGTGCACAGTGTATTCCTAAAAATGAAACTGGGAATTTTTTTCATTGATTGTGAAAAGTCGTCATACAAATGTTACTTGGAATTTGGAAAAATCGGCCTAAAACGTATTGAGAATGGGGTCGTTTGGCGCACCCAGTTATATAGGCAGGACAAAAAAACTGACAATAATTATTACATTTACCCTGAAGGGTCAGACACATAGCGGGGCCCTTTCTGACGTGTCAGTGTTCTAGTTTAAAGTTTAATACTGGATGACATCAGTGGTATTTTACCTGGTACATGTATGTACTTTATTACTCAGTCTATGCAATCATTGTCTTTCCAGGGGAAATCGGTGACATCAAAGTCCAACAGGACACGATGAAGACAGATGTGGAGGGTGTAAAGGGTAAGATATAAAAGGAGATCCATTACGCACAAATATACACAGTCGGAGATTTTTTATATTTTCAGTGGAATCAATAATTTCCAAGTTTTTACCTGAGAAGGTCCTTAGCTTACTCCCCTTAGGATAGGTAAGTTTATATCGTTGTGCTACATCTATCCATCTTATTATTCAGTGTCAACATTTCATTTATAGGGTGTTGAGACTTTTGATCAGAAAAACAAAATGGCTGACAGACGGCCATCTTGGATTTTGAGAATTGAAGATTGTTGTAGCTATTTCTCGAAAAGTACTTGAAGGGATATTCCTCAAGCTTCATGTGTAGGTTCCCCGTGGTCCCTTTTTGTGCCATTTGAACTTAGATTTTTGATGCGACAAAATGGCCAGTTCTTTGACTCACCTGTCTAAATGTGTTACCATACAGTTTTTTGACTCACCTGTCCCAATGTGTTACCACTCAGTTCTTTGACTCACCTGTCCCAATGTATTACCACTCAGTTCTTTGACTCACCTGTCCCAATGTGTTACCATTCAGTTCTTTGATTCACCTGTCCCAATGTGTTACCATACGGTTCTTTGACTCACCTGTCACTATGTGTTTCTACTCAATTCTTTGACTCACCTGTCCCAATGTTTTACCATACAGAACTTTGACTCGCCTTTCGCAATGTGCTACCGTTTAATTCTTTGACTCACCTGTCCCAATGTGTTGGCCAAAATATTGATAAGACAGCATTAAATAACAGAGAGGCCTGTGATCTTATTACTGGTCTCTGATACACTTGTTTTAGTTGACATTAATGTATAAAAAGGATCACTGGACAGCAGGTGAGGGATTCGGACCCATTGGACCCTTGTTTGACTCACCTGCCCCAATGTGTTCCCACTCAGATCTTTTCCAACTGACTTGTCTGTCAATACAACAGCAATTTAGGGCAGAGGAGAGAAAATATCAAATTTGGAACTGATAAATATTGTCTTATTGAAGGCACCCAGGATGTTGTGTATAGATATGAGTGTATATATAATAGATATATGATGCTTCACATCATCAGGTTCCATATTATCCACAATGACATACACGCATATTGTTTGTCTATTCAGGGGCAGTCAGTGATGTCACAGCCCTACATAACACGACGACAAGAGATGTGGGTGAAATAAAAGGTATGATGTAATTAAAAATATAAAGGATCATGATATTTCCTTCCTAGCCCATCTGTAAATATGTCTATTTATAGCTCTTTCTTGAGAAGTATTCAAAGTGTCAAACAGACTGTAATCTTTAATTGACTTCTCAATAACCAAGAAGCCCATGGAATTGATATTGGGTCAGTGGCATGCTGGGTTGAAAGGCTCCCATGTTTGTTCAAAGGAATGACCTTGACTTCAAGGTCACATGGGTCAAATAGGCTAAAATCTTTAAACAACTTCTTAATAATGAAGATGCCATGGGTCGGATATCGGTCTGTAGCATGTTTGGGTGAAGGACTAGAAAATTTGTTCAAATAAATGACCTAGACCATGGTTTAATTTTGAAAAAGGTAAATTGGCCAAAATATTTATAAGACACCTTTTCAAATAACCGAGAGGCCCTGAGATCTTATTACTGGTCTTTGATACACTTTGTTTTAGTTTACATTAATGTATAAAGGGGATCACTGGACAGCAGGTGAGGGATTCGGGCCCATTGGGCCCTTGTTTGACTCACCTGCCTCAATGTGTTCCCACTCAGATCTTTTCCAACTGACTTGTCTGTCAATACAACAGCATATTTAAGGCAGAGGACAGCGATGTCAAATTTTGAACTGTTGAAGATTGTATGATTGAAGGACCCAGGATGTTGTGTATAGATATGAGTGTATTTATAATAGATATATGATGCTTCACATCATCAACTTCCATATTATCCACAATGATATACAAGCATATTGTTTGTCTTTTCAGGGGCAGTCAGTGATGTCACAGCCCGACTTGACATGACGGTGGTTGAAATAAAAGGTATGATATGATTAAAGAAATAATCATGCTACATATTTCCTTCCTCGCCCATCTGTAAATATGTCTATTTTTAGCTCTTTCTTGAGAAGTATTCAAACAATATTTGGCATGCTGTATGATAATGTTCCCCTCATTAGCTTAAGTTAATTTAATTTTGAGTCTGACCCAGGGAGCAAAATGGATAACATTCAGTCATTTTGGATTCTGACCATTGAAGTTTGTAGATTATCTTTATCTTTTGGGGTACCCGGGGGAAGACCCACATGTTGTTATTTTTCAGCCTCGTAAAAACTTTGACATGGCTGCCACAGAGGCCATTTTGTAACAAGATTGCGCTATCATGGTTTTCCTGAAAAACAACTATTTTAAACTTCTTCTCAAATTCCTTTAGGATTCAGCTCTAACTTACCAGAACTGATCCTGAGATGGTCTTGATCAAGTGTTATTTTTCAGGTTGATCCAAATTTTAAGATGCCCACCATGGCCAACAGTGCCACTTAACCTGCTACAGAGAATGCATACTACAATAGTATAAGGGTCTTTAATTTAGAGTCAGATGACCGTTAAGGCCCTTGGGCCTCTTGTAATAGATATATGATGCTTCACATTATCAACTTCCATATTATCCACAATGATATACACGCATATTGTTTGTCTTTTCAGGGGCAGTCAGTGATGTCACAGCCCGACATGACACGACTGCTAGAGATGTGGATGAAATAAAAGGTATGACATAATTAGTCATCATATTTCCTTCCTTATCCATCTGTAAATAACTCTATTGATAGCTCGTTCTTGAGAAGTATTTGAAAGTTATTTTTATGCTTCATAATAACGTTCCCCTAAATAACTTATATAACTTCGAGTCTGACCCAGGGTGCAAAATGGCTGACATGCAGTCATTTTAGATTTTGACCTTTGAAGTGTGTAGATTGTTATCACTTTCTCTTGGAGTACCCAGAGAAAAACCCATTTGGTCAAGCAGAAGTTATTCCAAGTATGGAATGGATATTTTTCAAACTTTATATACAGGTTGTGATTGGTCACTTGTTGCATCCATTAAATTAAGTGTTTAAAACGGAAATGAAAATGCTGACAGGCGGTCATCTTGGGTTCTGAAGTTGAAAATTGTTATCACCATTTCGTGAGAAGTACTTGAAGGATAGTTCAAAATTTGATGTGTAAGTTCCTGCCTATCCCAAGTTGTGCCTATTTAATTTCATGGGTGACCCGAAAATGAAATAGCTGATACAGGTGGCCACCATGGACTTTGATTTGAGTTGTAAATTTGTTATTGCTATTTCAAGAAGTTTTTAGGTCACCTGAAACAAAGTCTCAAGTGACCTATTGTGATCCCTTTTGTCCGTCGTGCGTCGTAAACAATATACATTTTTGACTTTTTCTCAAATAACCAAGAGACCCAGAATTGTGATAAAATGGGCCTGTAGTATGCTCAAATAAAGGGCTACCAAGATTGTTCAAATGAATGAGTTTGATTTTCAATGAAGGTCACAGGGGTCAAACAGACTGTAATCTTTAATTTACTTCTCAATAACCAAGAATCCCATGGAGTTGATATTGGATCAGTAGCATGCTGTGTTGAAAGGCTTCCAAGATTGCTCAGAGGAATGACCTTGACCTATATTAAAGGTCATAGGAGTCAAATAGGCTGAAATCTTGAAATGACTGCTTCTCAATAACCAAGACGCCCATGGAATTGATATTAGTTCAAAGGAATGACCTTGACTTCAAGGTCACATGGGTCAAATAGGCTTAAAATCTTTAAACAACTTCTTAATAATGAAGAAGCCATGGGTCGGATATCGGTCTGTAGCATGTTTGGGTGAAGGACTAGAAAATTTGTTCAAATAAATGACCTAGACCATGGTTTAATTTTGAAAAAGGTAAATTGGCCAAAATATTTATAAGACACATTTTCAAATAACCGAGAGGCCTGTGATCTTATTACTGGTCTCTGATACACTTGTTTTAGTTGACATTAATGTACAAAGAGGATCACTGGACAGCAGGTGAGGGATTCGGGCCCATTGGACCCTTGTTTGACTCACCTGCCCCAATGTGTTCCCACTCAGATCTTTTCCAACTGACTTGTCTGTCAATACAACAGCAATTTAGGGCAGAGGAAAGAAAATATCAAATTAGGAACTGTTGAAGATTGTATGATTGAAGGACCCAGGATGTTGTGTATAGATATGAGTGTATTTATAATAGCTATATGATGCTTCACATCATCAACTTCCTTATTATCCACAATGATATACACGCATATTGTTTGTCTTTTCAGGGGCAGTCAGTGATGTCACAGCCCGACATGACACGACTGCTAAGAGATGTGGATGACATAAAAGGTATGATATAATTAAAAAGATAAAGGATCATGATATTTCCTTCCTCGCCCATCTGTAAATATGTCTATTTATAGCTCTTTCTTTACAAATATTTGAAGGTTATTTTTATGCTTTATAGGAAGGTTCCCCTAAATAGCATGGGTCAAAAGTCTTAAAATCTTTAAACAACATTTTCTCTGTAATCAAGAGACAGAGAGCCATGATATTGGGCCAGTAGCATGCTAGGATGAATGGCCACTATATGTGTTCAATTGAATGACATTGATGTACTTTCGAGGTCACAGAGGTCAATTGTGTTAAAGTATTTTCAACAACTTCTCAATAACCATGAGGCCAAGGGGTCATCATGATACTTGGACAGTGGCATGCTTTGATAACGGACTGTAAAGTTCATTCATTTAAAAGACCTTGACTAACCTTCAAGGTCACACTGGTTAAATATTTTAAATTCTCAAGTCAGTCTGTACAATGACATATGTTTGTATTTATAGCAGAAGTCAGTCTGTACAATGACATATGTTTGTATTTATAGCAGAAGTCAGTCTGTACAATGACATGTTTGTATTTATAGCGGAAGTCAGTCTGTACAATGACATATATATGTTTGTATTTATAGCGGAAGTCAGTCTACAATGACATATGTTTGTATTTATAGCAGAAGTTAGTCTGTACATATGTTTGTATTTATAGCGGAAGTCAGTCTGTACAATGACATATGTTTGTATTTATAGCAGAAGTCAGTCTGTACAATGACAAATGTTTGTATTTATAGCGGGAGTCAGTCTGTACAATGACATATGTTTGTATTTATAGCGGAAGTCAGTCTGTACAATGACATATGTTTGTATTTATAGCAGGAAGTCAGTCTGTACAATGACATATGTTTGTATTTATAGCGGAAGTCAGTCTGTACAGTGACATATGTTTGTATTTATAGCAGAAGTCAGTCTGTACAATGACATATGTTTGTACTTATAGCAGAAGTCAGTCCGTACAATGACATGTGTTTGTATTATAGCAGAAGTCAGTCTGTACAATGACATATGTTTGTATTTATAGCGGAAGTCAGTCTGTACAATGACATATGTTTGTATTTATAGCGGAAGTCAGTCTGTACAATGACATATGTTTGTATTTATAGCGGAAGTCAGTCTGTACAATGAAATGTGTTTGTATTTATAGCAGAAGTCAGTCTGTACAATGACATATGTTTGTATTTATAGCGGAAGTCAGTCTGTACAGTGACATATGTTTGTATTTATAGCAGAAGTCAGTCTGTACAATGACATATGTTTGTATTTATAGCAGAAGTCAGTCTGTACAATGACACATGTTTGTATTTATAGCAGAAGTCAGTCTGTACAATGACACATGTTTGTATTTATAGCAGAAGTCAGTCTGTACAATGACACATGTTTGTATTTATAGCAGAAGTCAGTCTGTACAATGACACATGTTTGTACTTATAGCAGAAGTCAGTCCGTACAATGACATGTGTTTGTATTATAGCAGAAGTCAGTCTGTACAATGACATATGTTTGTATTTATAGCGGAAGTCAGTCTGTACAATGAAATGTGTTTGTATTTATAGCGGAAGTCAGTCTGTACAATGACATATGTTTGTATTTATAGCCGAAGTCAGTCTGTACAATGACATATGTTTGTATTTATAGCGGAAGTCAGTCTGTACAATACACATGTTTGTATTTATAGCAGAAGTCAGTCTGTACAATGACACATGTTTGTATTTATAGCAGAAGTCAGTCTGTACAATGACACATGTTTGTATTTATAGCAGAAGTCAGTCTGTACAATGACACATGTTTGTATTTATAGCAGAAGTCAGTCTGTACAATGACATATGTTTGTATTTATAGCGGAAGTCAGTCTGTACAATGACATATGTTTGTATTTTTAGCGGAAGTCAGTCTGTACAATGACATATGTTTGTATTTATAGCGGAAGTCAGCCTGTACAATGACATATGTTTGTATTGATAGCAGAAGTCAGTCTGTACAATGACATATGTTTGTATTTATAGCAGAAGTCAGTCTGTACAATGACATATGTTTGTATTTATAGCGGAAGTCAGTCTGTACAATGACATATGTTTGTATTTATAGCGGAAGTCAATCTACAATGACATATGTTTGTATTTATAGCGGGAGTCAGTCTGTACAATGACATACATTGCATGTTTGTATTTATAGCAGAAGTCAGTCTGTACAATGACACATGTTTGTATTTATAGCAGAAGTCAGTCTGTACAATGACACATGTTTGTATTTATAGCAGAAGTCAGTCTGTACAATGACATATGTTTGTATTTATAGCAGAAGTCAGTCTGTACAATGACATATGTTTGTATTTATAGCGGAAGTCAGTCTGTACAATGACATATGGTTGTATTTATAGCGGGAGTCAGTCTGTACAATGACATATGTTTGTATTTATAGTTGAAGTCAGTGACGTGAAGGACAGACAAGACACCATAACAAAAGATGTGGATACCTTAAAGGGTAAGATATGTTTGATGTAGATACAAAAATTATATAAAATGGAGGGTCCGGCAAGTCCTGTAATTTGGAAAAGATATATTTGCTTGATGGTCATGAAAAGATGAATGCCAAAGATTATGTTTACACCCAAAAGGACTTATTCATTGAATCATCACATAGGAAATGGTAGAAATATGCTATATATAGATATAGTAAATAAATACACCGATACTTAAAATAATAAGGCACCCACGAACACTAACCCTGTAAAAATAAAGTCCAATAACTTTTTAGGCAGCCATCATGTGATAGTGGGCTATTAAAATTGTCCTATATCTGTGGTCCATGGTCCATCGTCTATAAACAATCATCGTTATCACTATTTTTAGGTCCTCTGACCCAATGGCGTGGTCAGGATGACCTATAGTCATTGTAATATGTACATCATCCGTCGTATGTAATCTTTTCACATTTCAAACTTCTTCTCAAGTTTCACCATTGGGTCTGATCTCTAACTTGCTTGAAATGATACTGAGATGGTCTTTACCAAGTGTTGTTATTTTCTTAGGTCAGTCTGAAATCCAAAATGGCCACACTGGCAGCCATCTTGAAAAACATATTTTAAACTTCTGCTTCATTTACACTGGAACCATTGAGCTGAAAATTGGTAGGAATGTTAAAGAAGTAGAGCCGATAAAGTGCTATTATTTTTCGACCTCGTAAAATCTTTGACATGGCAGTCATTACGGCCATTTTGTTACATGATTGCGCAATCATCAATTTCTGAACAACACCTAGCTATTTCAAACTTCTTAAGTTCCACCAGTGGGATTCAACTCAAACTTGGCTACAATGATCCTGAGATGGTCCTGTACAAGTATTTGTTATTTTTCGGGTTTGTCTGAATTTCAAGATGGCTGCTATGGCCAACAGTGCCACTTTACTGGCTACCGAGTATGTATGCTACAACAGGGTAAGGGACTTTTAGAGTCCTATGACCCATGGGCCTCTGGTTTGAGAAGCATAAAGGAGGGATAAGATAAAGGTTATATTAAACACAATATGATATTAATGAGTGTGATGTTTCGATGACTTAACTGTCACCTTTATCAGACTAATGACCAATGTCCGAGACACTACATATGTCATTACCCACCTGGAGAAAATGTTCCAGAGTACAGGAAAGATATTTTTCAAACTTCACAAAACAAAATAGCCTACAGGTGGCCATCTTGGATTTTGGCAATTGAAGTTTGTTATCGCTACTTCTTAAAAGTACTGGATGGATATTTATCAAACTTTACAGGAAGTTCCCCTTGGTCCTTAGCTGTGCCCATTTTGATTTTGAGTCTGATTTTGATGGTCTAAGTTTATTATTTCCGTATTTGTGAGAAAGTTCTTCATAGACCTTTCTTAGATTTCATAGTAAAGTATTCGTTAACATCAGATGATTAAAAGGAAAACATGAAAAGAGGAAAAAGTTGAGAAAAGGTCTATCATACAACAAATACATATCATTCAATGGTGGGTACCAAGATTCTTCTGGGATCTTTTGTTATATCAAAGAAAGTTTTAATGGACTAAATGTATTTGTTTCATCAACATTTCATTGCTCAATTCTAATTCATCGGCATTATTTGTGATATATTTAATCAGAGAGATCGTTTTATTTTACAGAAAGGAATTCTAAGCTGACGGCCATGATTGGTGAGTTTATTGCATTTTTTTGGTCAAATGAAATAAAGTATTTCAAACTGCTGTATGTTTTTAGTAGCGATAACTTTTTAGCCCACTATCCTCAGATGGTGGTGGGCTATTCAAATCATCCTACGCCTGTGGTCCATCGTCTGTAATCAATCGTTGTCATCACTATTTCTTGAAAATGCTTGGTTGGATATTTCTCAAACTTCACATGTAGGTTTCACTCAGTCGCTTGTTGTACCAATTCAATTTTGAAACTGATCAGGGAAAAAATGGCTAACAGGCCGCCATCTTGGATTTGATGGCCAAAGTGTTAAATTTATGTGTGATTCTGAAAAAGCTCTTAGATCTATGTTTCAGATTTCATGTTAAGGTTATTGATGTCATTAGATCATAAAGAAAAGAGAAAAGATTGGAAAAGTAGAGAAAAGATCTGTTTTACATAGAACCAATAGAGATCATTCAATTGTTGGTGTCAAGATCCTTCTAGGATCTCCTGTTTTATTAAGCAAAATTTTTCACAGACAATGTTTTTGTGTTTCAAAAACATTTTCTCGCTCAGCTCTAATTCATATTCATTATTTGTGATATATTTAATAAAAGATATCCTCTTGTGTTACAGAAAGGGATCCTAAGTTGGCAGCCATGATTGGTGAGTTTGCTGAACGAGGTTGAATGTGAAGATATATTCTTGTTGCAAGAGAGATCCAGCGTGCCAGTCATATTGACCAACTTATTCAGGGACAGTAACATGTGAAAAAAAGTCAAAACATTGACATTTACAAGACCACACAACATACAGGTTTTGTATATAAAATTGATCATTAATGTAGTCATCCACCAAAGGTCAAGGTCAGGTGTTGCTTGATCTTTAATATGGTTGATTATACAGTAACTAAATTAATATCAAGTATTCATGACAGAGAAACCTGTATTTCCTGTCAAATCAGAGAGATAAATAAGGTATATAGATCGTCTCCATCTCTCAGTCCTTAACTCTTATCTCAGTGCTTCGGATAGATTTCCTGTCACAAGGTTGAAGGTCAAAAACACTGTTACTACATGTAGAAAATCAGTTTGACCAGAACATCTTGAGTACTGTAATTTCATTTACAATGTTACACCCAGGTTAAGTTCGGGTTTAGAGGAACACATGTATAGTAGTGGGTATGAAAATGTCTACGAATGACAAAGTCGCTGGGTTTGATCTTTAACATATTTTTAGGTCACCTGAGACAAAGTCTCAAGTGACCTATTCTTATCGCCTTTTGTCCGTCGTCGTCCGTCGTCCGTCCGTAAACAATTTACATTTTCAACTTCTTCTCCAAAACCACTGAACTAAATTCAATGAAATTTGGCAGGGAGCTTCTATGGCTAAAGGTCAACCAAAATTGTGAATTATATGGTCCCCATCCCCCAGGGGCCTGAGGGGCGGGGCCAAAAAGGGTCAAATTGACTAAAACTTCAAAAATCTTCTTCTCTACTCTCAGGTAAGGTGGAATCAAACACTCTTCATAGATGAAAGGGTCTTAAGGTGCTTTAACAATAGTGTGAATTTCATGACCCTGGGGTCTCATGTTTGCCCCTGGGGAGTGGGTAAACTTTACTATAGTTTATATAGGGAAATCACATTTTTGACTATTATTTGTTGGATTTGTGTTGGAATTCATTCTAACTTGGTTCAAATTATCAGCATAGAATGACAGTTTGATGGTATGTACATGTTGGCCCTGGTTGACCCCCAGGGGCTGGTGGGCGGGGCCAAAAAGGGTCAAATTGACTGAAAGTTCAAAAATCTTCTTCTCTACTCTCAGATATGGTAGAATCAAATACTCTTCATAGATGGAAGGGTCTTAAGGTGCTTTACCAAAATTGTGAATTTCATGACCCTGGGGTCTCATGTTTGCCCCATGGGATGGGATAAACTTTACTATAGTTTATATAGGGAAATCACATTTTTGACTATTATTTGTTGGATTTGTGTTGGAATTCATTCTAACTTGGTTCAAATTATCAGCATAGAATGACAGTTTGATGGTATGTACATGTTGGCCCTGGTTGACCCCCAGGGGCTGGTGGACGGGGCCAAAAAGGGTCAAATTGACTGAAAGTTCAAAAATCTTCTTCTCTACTCTCAGATATGGTAGAATCAAATACTCTTCATAGATAGAAGGGTCTTAAGGTGCTTTAACAAAAGTGTGAATTTCATGACCCTGGGGTCTCATGTTTGCCCCTGGGGAGTGGGTAAACTTTACTATAGTTTATATAGGGAAATCACATTTTTGACTATTATTTGTTGGATTTGTGTTGGAATTCATTCTAACTTGGTTCAAATTATCAGCATAGAATGACAGTTTGATGGTATGTACATGTTGGCCCTGGTTGACCCCCAGGGGCTGGTGGACGGGGCCAAAAAGGGTCAAATTGACTGAAAGTTCAAAAATCTTCTTCTCTACTCTCAGATATGGTAGAATCAAATACTCTTCATAGATAGAAGGGTCTTAAGGTGCTTTACCAAAATTGTGAATTTCATGACCCTGGGGTCTCATGTTTGCCCCATGGGAGGGGTTAAACTTTACTATAGGTGTAGGGAAATCACATTTTTGACTATCATTTGTTTTATTTGTTTTGAAATTCATTCTAAATTTGTAAACATTATCAGTATGGGATGACTGCTTAATGGTATGCACATATTGGCCCTGACTGATTCCTTAGACTGATGGGTCAGGCCAAAAAGTGTCAATCAAATTTACTGAAATATTTCAAAAATCAGGTGACCGTTAAGGCCCATGGGCCTCTTGTTGGATCGAAGAGATTAAAACATTCTGAACACATACAATCAAAAATTTCTTAATAAAGTCAAAATCAACATGTAAATCTCACTCAACATGCTCTCGCTATAGACCCACCCTCATTTAGACAAATGGATCAAACTGATCAAATCAAAATACCAAATGTGTGCGTTAATGCAGGTATACTGTTACATCACCTTGAATAGAACAGAATATCAAAATTTATAACATATTCAACAAATTATTAAAACACAATAACCATAATTTGATCTTTAAATCATACTTACAACCACACTGGGAAATTTTATTTTTGTAAATATATGAATTAAATTAAAAATCAGTCTAATTAAGAGGGTGGACAAACGACAAGTTTTCTACAAAGGTCAATTAAAAATGGTCTGCCACACAAAGAAACATCTTCTAAATACATACGAAAAAACTTTAACATCAAAGTCTGTTGTAAGAACTGTCACATTGGTGACCACTACTTATACACACATACATGTACATCACACAGACAAAGGAACATGCATGCTGATGAATTAATTGTTCGCACAGGTAAAAAGTAGTACAATAGTTTTACTCTATTATAATACCACGGACAGGTAAAATGTAGTTCAATAGTTTTACTATATTATAATACCACGGACAGGTAAAACATAGTACAATAGTTTTACTCTATTATACTGTAATACCACGGACAGGTAAAACGTAGTACGATTGTTTTACTCTATTATAATATCACGGACAGGTAAAACGTAGTACAATAGTTTTATTATAATACCACGGACAGGTAAAATGTAGTACAATTGTTTTACTCTATTTTAATACCATGGACAGGTAAAATGTAGTACAATAGTTTTACTCTATTTTAATACCATGGACAGGTAAAACGTAGTACTGTAACAATAGTTTTATTATATTATACTGTAATACCACGGACAGGTAAAACGTAGTACAATAGTTTTACTCTATTATAATACCACGGACAGGTAAAATGTAGTACAATAGTTTTACTCTATTATAATACCACGGACATGTAAAATGTAGTACAATAGTTTTACTTTATTATAATACCACGGACAGGTAAAACGTAGTACAATAGTTTTACTCTATTATAATACCACGGACAGGTAAAACGTAGTACAATAGTTTTACTCTATTATAATACCACGGACATGTAAAATGTAGTACGATTGTTTTATTATAATACCACGGACAGGTAAAATGTAGTACGATTGTTTTACTCTATTATAATACCACGGACACAACACAAACCATACAATGATTATTGAAACTATTTACTACATACAAATGTACATATTCATTACATATAATTCATAACACACACATTGTGAGAGCCTTGCTGACATGTCAGTTCTGCCACCTAATCTTGTTTTTACAAAATTTACTGTTCCCTACAGGGTACTTGTAATTGTTGGCTATTTGATAGAAATGTTTAATCTTAGTGTTCATTAATTTTTCCTTGTAGAAACAACAAGAGCTAAGATAGAGAGAGATAGACAAAGCTACCATTTCATTGCCACCAAAAGTTTCCATGAAGCTCAGAAAAAACTGAAGAACAGGATGGTTATAATCAAGGGAAACACAGGAGATGGGAAGTCGTCTATTGCCATGGAACTTCTCCGTTTCCTGTGCTGTGATGAGGAGGGCCAACAGAAACAGCCACTGAAACTACACGACATCAAGGACGTGGATTTGGTGGCACCAAAGTCTGGATTAGTTATCTATTTCGATGATATTTTTGGCAAGAATGTTGTGTGTAAAGGAGATGTAGATGAATGGGAGAAAAGAGAAGAATGTATTCTTTCAAAACTGTGTGAAAGTGAGAACTCTGAGGGCAATATCCTTGTCATGACCATCCGTAGTGAAATTTTAAATTCTTTAGGTAGTTCTTTTTCGAAAAATATATTCACTGAAGAGAACATTGTTGATCTCAGTGAATACAAAGATGAAGAAGAAAAACGGAAATTATTAAGGTTATATGAACCAAAAGTTAAATTTGATAAATGGACAGATATTGAAGAGAAAGAGATCTTCAAGTCATGTCCTGACATTGGGTTTCCCCAATGTTGTAGATTATTCAGGGACACACCTACTTTGCAAGCAGAAAGGGTCAACTTCTTTAGAAGACCTTTTCATTTTGTGAAATCTTGTTTAGATAAATTAAAGGATGGAAAATTTTATGGGCTGCTGTATCTGTTCCTCAATGGAGGCGAAGTGATAGAAAATTATTTAGACCCTTCTAACGAAAATGTTGATAGAAAATTGTTAGAAGCAGCATTTGCTGTTGATGTAGTCAAAGTTGATCCAACAGATGAACTTGTTTACAACAAGGGGAGGAAAGCTGAATTTGTGAAGGAGTCGTTAGAAAGTCTGTTGGGTTCTCTGGTGAAAAAAGAGTCCACCCAAAAACAAGGCAGATTTTATCCTTGTTACAAATTCAGCCACGACTCCATTGAGGAAACTGTGGCACTTCTGTATGGAGAGAAAACTCCTATTGGCTACATACAGAATTGTCCCTGCAAGTTACTCAGTTATATAACTACAACAAAAAACACCCCAAACAGGATAGTTATATCATCTGAGGATCAAACCAATGCCATGTATAAACATATCGTCAAAGAGATGAAAGAGTGTAAATCTGTTGATCCTAAAAGGTACAGGTATTCTAGTGAGTGGAACTATTTAGTTAAATTAGATGTATGGACAGATTGCCAGTTTCTACAGGGATTTGTCAGATACCTAAGTGGTCAGACAGGATTTGTCCGATGGCTAAGTGGTCAGAATGTTGACTACAGTTTATACCACGAGATAAAACATGACTTGTTTAATCAGGCATGCTCTACTGGTTCAGATGAATGTGCTTTGTTTCTCCTGTCTGAAGGTGTTAAACCTGACAAGGAGACACCATTTTGTGTGGTGAAGGGTGGGAGTGTACAACTACTAAATAAACTACTTAAGTGTAAAGTCATCATTCCTACAGCGAGGGCATACAGGTCACGATCATCATATTATAGTAGAAATATCAATGTCCTACACGAGGCGTGTTTGTTTGAGAGAGAAGAGATGGTGACAATGTTGTGTGACACTTATCCACACTTGGTACATGAGACTGATGACGATAGACAAAGCACGCTCCATCTTGTGGCACTGACAGGAAACTGTGGTCTATTTCAGACAGTGGAGAGAACGGTACTTGAATCATTGTATAGGTATAAAGTTCAACATAAATGTGAGATAGAAGATGGTCGTGTGGTACATAGGAGTTGTGTGTGTGGAAGGTACATGTCACAGTTAGTGGACAAGTATGGGTATACAATATTACATCGTAGTTGTAGAGAGGGACACAGGGAGCTTAGTTTATACCTGTGTCAGTCCTACCCAGCACTAGGCCTAACACTATTACATTGGAGTTGTAGTCATGGACGCAGGGAGCTTAGTTTAGAGCTGTGTAAGCTATACCCAGCACTAACTACAGCTGTAGATAAACGTGGGTATAATTGTCTACATCACATAGCCAGGGGGACATCGGATGTAGACATGTTCACTAAGTGTGAACGTCACGTAAAACAGTACGTAGAGAAAACAGGAGGTAAGTATGACATCACGACCATGCTTACTAATGACGGGAAATCTGTTTTAGACCTGGCAAAGAAATGGACAGAGTGGAAGAAGTGGATGAGAGAGTGGGGGGAGTTAGATAACAACCCTTTGTATGACCATCTTGTTCAATTGTTTGCTAAATGAAATTAAATATTTCCATTAATTTATGTTTACTAAATTGTTTAACATGATGTAGAACTAAACAAAGGGAAAGTTTAGGAAAAGTTTTTATCCTCATCGCTGTTTGAATGAAGGTCAAGGTCATTTATTTGAACAAACTTTGTAGCACTTCACCCCAGCATGCTACAGCCCAATATCAAGTCCCTGGGCCTCTTGGTTATTGAGAAGAAGTTGTAGCACTTCACCCCAGCATGCTACAGCCCAATATCAAGTCCCTGGGCCTCTTGGTTATTGAGAAGAAGTTGTTTGAAGATTATAGCCTATTTGACACATTTAACCTTGAATGAAGGTCAAGGTCATTTATTTGAACAAACTTGGTAGCCCTTCATCCCAGCATGCTACAGGCCCAATATCAAGTCCCTGGGCCTCTTGGTTATTGAGAAGAAGTCGTTTGAAGATTATAGCCTATTTGACCCATGTGACCTTGAATGAAGGTCAAGGTCAATTATTTGAACAAACTTGGTAGCCCTTCACCCCAGTATGCTACAGGCCCAATATGAAGTTCCTGGGCCTCTTGGTTATTGAGAAGAAGTTGTTTAAATGAAAAAGTTGACACCGGACGGCCGGACGCCCGGACAGACGGCCGGCCGGCCGGACGACGGACGCCGCACTATGGCATAAGCTCACTTGCCCTTCGGGCAGGTGAGCTAATAAGCTATCTCTTTTGATTTTCATTTAAAATGCTGCACAATGGCTGATACCTGTATGACACGCCGTTTGGGTTTTTACCTATTTAATTCAGATATATGTCTTTGATTAGAGATCTCTTTTTTAATAGAAATACATTGTATCTTTATTTAAATACAGATATCATTTTTGTTTTAGATATCTTCATTTATTTAATAATAAAGATATTGGTATTTAAAATAGAGATGTCTGATTAAATTCAGATATCTCCAACTCAAATACAAAAATGTCTTTGATTTAAATACAGATATCTATCTTTAATGGAGAATGGAGATAAATCTATTTAAAATACAGAAATCTCTCTCTATATATATAGGATATATACCGTACATGTGCTGTAATTAGGATATATAACATCAATACTGTGACCGGTACATGTACTGTAATTAGGATATATAACATCAATACTGTGACCGGTACATGTACTGTAATTAGGATATATAACATCAATACTGTGACCGGTACATGTACTGTAATTAGGATTTATAACATCAATACTGTGACCGGTACATGTACTGTAGTTAGGATATATAACATCAATACTGTGACCGGTACATGTACTGTAGTTAGGATATATAACATCAATACTGTGACCGGTACATGTACTGTAATTAGGATTTATAACATCAATACTGTGACCGGTACATGTACTGTAATTAGGATTTATAACATCAATACTGTGACCGGTACATGTACTGTAGTTAGGATATATAACATCAATACTGTGACCGGTACATGTACTGTAATTAGGATATATAACATCAATACTGTGACAGGTACATGTACTGTAATTAGGATATATAACATCAATACTGTGACCGGTACATGTACTGTAATTAGGATATATAACATCAATACTGTGACCGGTACTTGTACTGTAATTAGGATATATAACATCAATACTGTGACCGGTACATGTACTGTAATTAGGATATATATCATCAATACTGTGACCGGTACATGTACTGTAATTAGGATATATAACATCAATACTGTGACCGGTACATGTACTGTAATTAGGATATATAACATCAATACTGTGACCGGTACATGTACTGTAATTAGGATATATAACATCAATACTGTGACCGGTACATGTACTGTAATTAGGATATATAACATCAATACTGTGACCGGTACATGTACTGTAGTTAGGATATATAACATCAATACTGTGACCGGTACATGTACTGTAGTTAGGATATATAACATCAATACTGTGACCGGTACATGTACTGTAATTAGGATATATAACATCAATATTGTGACCGGTACATGTACTGTAATTAGGATATATAACATAATTACTGTGACCGGTACATGTACTGTAATTAGGATATATAACATCAATACTGTGACCGGTACATGTACTGTAATTAGGATATATAACATCAATACTGTGACCGGTACATGTACTGTAATTAGGATATATAACATCAATATTGTGACCGGTACATGTACTGTAATTAGGATATATAACATAATTACTGTGACCGGTACATGTACTGTAATTAGGATATATAACATCAATATTGTGACCGGTACATGTACTGTAATTAGGATATATAACATAATTACTGTGACCGGTACATGTACTGTAATTAGGATATATAACATCAATACTGTGACCGGTACATGTACTGTAATTAGGATATATCACATCAGTACTGTGACCGGTACATGTACTGTAATTAGGATATATAACATCAATACTGTGACCGGTACATGTACTGTAATTAGGATATATAACATAATTACTGTGACCGGTACATGTACTGTAATTAGGATATATAACATCAATACTGTGACCGGTACATGTACTGTAATTAGGATATATAACATCAATACTGTGACCGGTACATGTGCTGTAATTAGGATATATAACATAATTACTGTGACCGGTACATGTACTGTAATTAGGATATATAACATAATTACTGTGACCGGTACATGTACTGTAATTAGGATATATAACATCAATACTGTGACCGGTACATGTACTGTAATTAGGCTATATAACATCAATACTGTGACCGGTACATGTACTGTAATTAGGATATATAACATCAATACTGTGACCGGTACATGTACTGTAATTAGGATATATAACATCAATACTGTGACCGGTACATGTACTGTAATTAGGATATAACATCATTACTGTGACCGGTACATGTACTGTAATTAGGATTTATAACATCAATACTGTGACCGGTACATGTACTGTAATTAGGATATATAACATCAATACTGTGACCGGTACATGTACTGTAATTAGGATATATAACATCAATACTGTGACCGGTACATGTACTGTAGTTAGGATATATAACATCAGTACTGTGACCGGTACATGTACTGTAATTAGGATATAACATCAATACTGTGACCGGTACATGTACTGTAATTAGGATATATAACATCAATACTGTGACCGGTACATGTGCTGTAATTAGGATATATAACATCAATACTGTGACCGGTACATGTACTGTAATTAGGATATATAACATCAATACTGTGACCGGTACATGTACTGTAATTAGGATATATAACATCAATACTGTGACCGGTACATGTACTGTAATTAGGATATATAACATCAATACTGTGACCGGTACATGTACTGTAATTAGGATATATAACATCAATACTGTGACCGGTACATGTACTGTAATTAGGATATATAACATCAATACTGTGACCGGTACATGTACTGTAATTAGGATATATAACATCAATACTGTGACCGGTACATGTACTGTAATTAGGATATATAACATCAATACTGTGACCTGTACATGTACTGTAATTAGGATATATAACATCAATACTGTGACCGGTACATGTACTGTAATTAGGATATATAACATCAATACTGTGACCGGTACATGTACTGTAATTAGGATATATAACATCAATACTGTGACCGGTACATGTACTGTAGTTAGGATATATAACATCAATACTGTGACCGGTACATGTACTGTAGTTAGGATATATAACATCAATACTGTGACCGGTACATGTACTGTAATTAGGATATATAACATAATTACTGTGACCGGTACATGTACTGTAATTAGGATATATAACATCAATACTGTGACCGGTACATGTACTGTAATTAGGATATATAACATCAATACTGTGACCGGTACATGTGCTGTAATTAGGATATATAACATAATTACTGTGACCGGTACATGTACTGTAATTAGGATATATAACATAATTACTGTGACCGGTACATGTACTGTAATTAGGATATATAACATCAATACTGTGACCGGTACATGTACTGTAATTAGGATATATAACATCAATACTGTGACCGGTACATGTACTGTAATTAGGATATAACATCATTACTGTGACCGGTACATGTACTGTAATTAGGATTTATAACATCAATACTGTGACCGGTACATGTACTGTAATTAGGATATATAACATCAATACTGTGACCGGTACATGTACTGTAATTAGGATATATAACATCAATACTGTGACCGGTACATGTACTGTAATTAGGATATATAACATCAGTACTGTGACCGGTACATGTACTGTAATTAGGATATAACATCAATACTGTGACCGGTACATGTACTGTAATTAGGATATATAACATCAATACTGTGACCGGTATATGTGCTGTAATTAGGATATATAACATCAATACTGTGACCGGTACATGTACTGTAATTAGGATATATAACATCAATACTGTGACCGGTACATGTACTGTAATTAGGATATATAACATCAATACTGTGACCGGTACATGTACTGTAATTAGGATATATAACATCAATACTGTGACCGGTACATGTACTGTAATTAGGATATATAACATCAATACTGTGACCGGTACATGTACTGTAATTAGGATATATAACATCAATACTGTGACCGGTACATGTACTGTAATTAGGATATATAACATCAATACTGTGACCGGTACATGTACTGTAATTAGGATATATAACATCAATACTGTGACCGGTACATGTACTGTAATTAGGATTTATAACATCAATACTGTGACCGGTACATGTACTGTAATTAGGATATATAACATCAATACTGTGACCGGTACATGTACTGTAATTAGGATTTATAACATCAATACTGTGACCGGTACATGTACTGTAATTAGGATATATAACATCAATACTGTGACCGGTACATGTACTGTAATTAGGATATCACATCAATACTGCGACCGGTACATGTACTGTAATTAGGATATATAACATCAATACTGTGAACAGTGGAAGAGACAGAGCTTTTTCCGGAGTGCGATGTTTTACAGAAAACATATATTTATTGATATGTAAATTTTGTTTGTTGTATTTGTGTAACTATTGTTTGTTGACTTTTGTTTGTATAAATAGTATATAGACTAGATAAACAATACAATTGTTGAAGAGTTGACAGTGACTATATAGTATGGAGCTTTAACATTATAGATATTACAAATAGATTCCTAAGATTTACAAATATCACTGATATGTTGTAGGGCTAAAAATAAGGTATTGTGTTACCGATACAACATGTAAACAACTGTTTATGCTGTATGAGTACCAAAGTACACAACTTTGTATAAAACCATTATAATGAATGTGTTCATAATGTGATGTACAGGGTCGTATATAGCTGTGGTAAAAATGAATATTTACACCATGTTATGGTCCATTGTATCAATATGTCATTATATAATTCATTGATATAAATCATGTATGTGGTTTAACTAGTATGTAGAAGTCTGTGGTATAAGACATTTATATACATGTATATGTACATGGTATTACCATGTTAAAGTCTGTGGTATAAGACATTTATATACTTGTAAATGTACGTGGTATTACCATGTTAAAGTCTGTGGTATAAGACATTTATCTACATGTATATGTACGTGGTATTACCATGTTAAAGTCTGTGGTATAAGACATTTATATACATGTACATGTACATAAGAAGAGAATATAATACTCCACAGTGTTAACATACGGAGTTGATATTTCATACTCCACAGTGTTAACATAAGGAGTTGATATTTAATACTCAACAGTGTTAACATAAGGAGTTGATATTTAATACTCCACAGTGTTAACATAAGGAGTTGATATTTAATACTCAACAGTGTTAACATAAGGAGTTGATATTTAACACTCCACAGTGTTAACATAAGGAGTTGATATTTAATACTCCACAGTGTTAACATAAGGAGTTGATATTAAATGCCCCACAGTGTTAACATAAGGAGTTGATATTTAATCCTCCACAGTGTTAACATAAGGAGTTGATATTTAATATTCCACAGTGTTAACATAAGGAGTTGATATTTCATACTCCACAGTGTTTACATAAGGAGTTGATATTTAATACTCAACAGTGTTAACATAAGGAGTTGATATTTAATACTCCACAGTGTTAACATAAGGAGTTGATATTTAATACTCAACAGTGTTAACATAAAGAGTTGATATTTAACACTCCACAGTGTTAACATAAGGAGTTGATATTTAACACTCCACAGTGTTAACATAAGGAATGGATATTTAATATTCGACATTGTCAACAAATGGAGTTGATATTTAATACTCCACAGTGTTAACATAAGGAGTTGATATTTAATATTCCACAGTGTTAACATAAGGAGTTGATATTTCATACTCCACAGTGTTTACATAAGGAGTTGATATTTAATACTCAACAGTGTTAACATAAGGAGTTGATATTTAATACTCCACAGTGTTAACATAAGGAGTTGATATTTAATACTCAACAGTGTTAACATAAAGAGTTGATATTTAACACTCCACAGTGTTAACATAAGGAGTTGATATTTAACACTCCACAGTGTTAACATAAGGAATGGATATTTAATATTCGACATTGTCAACAAATGGAGTTGATATTTAATACTCCACAGTGTTAACATAAGGAGTTGATATTTAATATTCCACAGTGTTAACATAAGGAGTTGATATTTAATACTCAACAGTGTTAACATAAGGAGTTGATATTTAATACTCCACAGTGTTAACATAAGGAGTTGATATTTAATACTCCACAGTGTTAACATAAGGAGTTGATATTTAACACTCCACAGTGTTAACATAAGGAATGGATATTTAATATTCGACATTGTCAACAAATGGAGTTGATATTTAATACTTCACAGTGTTAACATAAGGAGTTGATATTTAATATTCCACAGTGTTAACATAAGGAGTTGATATTTAATACTCCACAGTGTTAACATAAGGAGTTGATATTTAATACTCCAGTGTTAACATAATGAGTTGATATTTAATACTCCACAGTGTTAACATAAGGAGTTGATATTAAATGCCCCACAGTGTTAACATAAGGAGTTGATATTTAATCCTCCACAGTGTTAACATAAGGAGTTGATATTTAATACTCCACAGTGTTAACATAAGGAGTTGATATTTAATACTCAACAGTGTTAACATAAGGAGTTGATATTTAACACTCCACAGTGTTAACATAAGGAGTTGATATTTAATACTCCACAGTGTTAACATAAGGAGTTGATATTAAATGCCCCACAGTGTTAACATAAGGAGTTGATATTTAATCCTCCACAGTGTTAACATAAGGAGTTGATATTTAATATTCCACAGTGTTAACATAAGGAGTTGATATTTCATACTCCACAGTGTTTACATAAGGAGTTGATATTTAATACTCAACAGTGTTAACATAAGGAGTTGATATTTAATACTCCACAGTGTTAACATAAGGAGTTGATATTTAATACTCAACAGTGTTAACATAAAGAGTTGATATTTAACACTCCACAGTGTTAACATAAGGAGTTGATATTTAACACTCCACATGAGGAGTTGATATTTTAATACTTCACAGTGTTAACATAAGGAGTTGATATTTAATACTCCACAGTGTTAACATAGGGAGTTGATATTCAATACTCCAGTGTTAACATAAGGAGTTGATATTCAATACTCCACAGTGTTAATATAAGGAGTTGATATTTAATACTCCACAGTGTTAACATAAGGAGTGGATATTAAATACTTCACAGTGTTAACATCAGGAATTGGTATTTCATACTCCACAGTGTTAACATAAGGAGTTGATATTAAATACTCCACAGTGTTAACATAAGGAGTTGATATTTAATACTTCAGTGTTAACATACGGAGTGGATATTTAATTCTCCATAGTGTTAACATAAGGAGTTGATATTTAATACTCCACAGTGTTAACATAAGGAGTTGATATTCAATACTTCACATTGTTAACATACGGAGTTGATATTTAATACTCCACAGTGTTAACATAAGGAGTTGATATTTAATACTCCACAGTCTTAACATAAGGAGTTGATATTTAATCCTCCACAGTCTTAACATAAGGAGTTGATATTAAATACTCAACAGTGTTAACATAAGGAATTGGTATTTAATACTAAACAGTGTTAACATAAGGAGTTGATCTTAAATACTCCACAGTGTTAACATAAGGAATTGGTATTTCATACTCCACAGTGTTAACATAAGGAGTTGATATTAAATACTCCACAGTGTTAACATAAGGAGTTGATATTTAATACTTCAGTGTTAACATAAGGAGTGGATATTTAATTCTCCATAGTGTTAACATAAGGAGTTGATGTTTAGTACTCCACAGTGTTAACATAAGCAGTTGATATTCAATACTTCACAGTGTTAACATAAGGAGTTGATATTTAATACTCCACAGTGTTAACATAAGGAGTGGATATTCAATACTCTAGTGTTAACATAGGGAGTTGATATTTAATACTCCACAGTGTTAACATAAGGAGTTGATATTTAATACTCCACAGTCTTAACATAAGGAGTTGATATTTAATGCTCCACAGTGTTAACATAAGGAGTTGATATTAGATACTCCACAGTGTTAACATAAGGAATTGATATTTAATACTCCACAGTGTTAACATAAGGAGTTGATATTTAATACTTCCACAGTGTTAACATAAGGAGTTGATATTTAATACTTCACAGTGTTAACATAAGGAGTGGATATTTAATACTCCACAGTGTTAACATAAGGAGTTGATATTTAATACTCCACAGTGTTAACATAAGGAGTTGATATTTAATACTCACAGTGTTAACATAAGGAGTTGATATTTAATACTCCACAGTGTTAACATAAGGAGTTGATATTTAATACTCCACAGTGTTAACATAAGGAGTTGATATTTAATACTCCACAGTGTTAACATAAGGAGTTGATATTAATACTCCACAGTGTTAACATAAGGAGTTGATATTTAATACTCCACAGTGTTAACATAAGGAGTTGATATTAATACTCCACAGTGTTAACATAAGGAGTTGATATTTAATACTCCACAGTGTTAACATAAGGAGTTGATATTTAATACTCCACAGTGTTAACATAAGGAGTGGATATTTAAAC